>NC_140965.1:59660107-59980075 GCF_056783735.1 Eptatretus burgeri
ATGCCCCCATCCCCCTCAACCAAAGCACAGTTCCCCAGGATCATCAAACAACATTATAACACCTGTCACACTGCCATGCAGCAAAAAGTGGAAAGCCCACTCTTCCATTTTTCAGATGATTCCTCCTTATGTCATGCAGTACCCCCATCTCTTTGCTTGGCAGACAGCAGCTGCAGCTCTCTCTGCTTATCTGGAAATGATTAGGCACTTGTCTGATAGAAGACATTTCTTGTCTGATGAAGAACATGTTCTTCAATCCTGAAAAATTGCATTCTCACACGATCGACCTGGAAGGGTTGTCACACGAAGCCACCGATATTTTTAGTTGGTCATCCAGTGGAAGGGTTTAAGTCTTGTATTGCAGGCCTCAACAACAGTCATGACAGTCTACAAGACATTTGTCTGTAACTCAATGGAATAAATCTCACTGCTACAGGCTGGTGCCCCAGCACCGTGTCTCTGTCTCATCTGAAACTCTCAAAATTATTGGAATCTCCTGTGATGAGGAAGAAGCACAAGGTTGCTTTCACATCTCATGCAGGTTGGTGGTCTCTGGTTTTTTTTCCCACCTCTTCTTTAGTATTGTTCCCATTACTCTCTCAATCCTCTGACCTTCCCTATTTATGCCAGGATTTATTTTTAATGGAATTTCGCCTGCCACAAAGCCATTTTCTGGGGCCACTAAAGGTGGAGGCTGCACAAAGAAAAGTATAGGAATGAAACAGAAAGAAGAAATCTATTTGCATTCCTCTTGCACTGAGGTAGGTTAGGATTGAGGGGGAAGCAGGATGCAGGAAAGACTTCCAAAGTGATGCAGTACAGGAAAACTACAATCGTACCTCACAGTCTTAGTCCTCGGGACAGATACAGTGCAATAATGGAAATATCCATATCCAAGCAGATGGATACCAGGGAGTTCCTGCAAAGGTGAAGAATCCATAGACAGGGTTGGCAAACAGGATGATCTTGAGCTGGGTACAGACAACAAGTGAGTCTTCTTTTGGTTGAAAGTAATAAGCCAGAAATTCCCAGTTAATCACACCCTCTAGGTCATGATTGAGAGTAGATACAGGACCTGGATATGGGAAAGGGAGACATGGTTCCTGTTCATGTCGTTTCCAGTGATGAATCATCTGCGTAATTGGCTAACTGTGAAAGTATACAATCAGGCAGGCAGGTCATTGATATATAACAAAAAACAATGCAGGGCCTAACAATCGAGCTCTGAGGAACACCAGCATTAATATTATCGGCAGGAGGATGACTATCCCTCATTTAACACAGATATTTGGTGATTTGCAAGGAATTCATAAATTGTAGCAAACAAATTTCCAGATATGATGTTATTTTGATTTACATTTCTTTTTCCCAGATCTACCATATGATTTTATTTTGTGGATATGCCCCTTTTGCCACAATTTATCAAAAGTAAGCACTTCGGAGTCATTGAACAGGACAATAATTGATTATGATTCAGAATGCTGTTCACAATTCTCCAAAAATCTTGAGAACCGAGCCGTTGACTTTAAATAGGATCACAAATGGATTCTGCATACTGTCACTTAGCATTCTCTAATACTTGTTTGCAGCAGTTTCTTGCAAGGCTGAACAAGTGACATGCCTCAATCAAGTCATTCCTGCTTATTCTATGTCGCCCCTGCTTTGTTTTTAATCTGCACTTCATACTGTACAGTACTTTGGACTGCACTACTCTGGACGTCATGATCGAGTGGTATGAAGTAATTTTCATAAAACTTTGCTGAAAACCTGCAATATAAGTGGAAAACGATCTATATCTACTCCATAACAGGTGTCGTCACTATGTCCTGCTTACCACCGCAATTTCTTCTCCTATTATTGGTGAATATTGAGAACAGTACTGTACTCATTTATTTTCATTCCATTTTGATGTATTTATGATGGGTATCCATTACTTCTGCCACCGAAGGTGGACAGAAATTGTTTTCACCCCTGTCTGTTTGTTTGACTGCATGTCTCTCTGTGAGCAGGACAAAGTTACATGGATGGATTCCGATGAAATTAGGTGGAAAAGATTAGTGTGCGACAAGTACAAATTTCTTAGATGTTGGTAAAGATCCAATTCTGGAGACTAGAATTTTAAAGTGATTCTTCACCGTTGATAGGGCCAACAACAACATATAGTACTATATTTCAAAAAGTTTTGGACGGATTTAGATTAAACTTGGTGGACAGGTTGGGTGTGTACCAAGGACAAATTGATTCGATTTTAAAGAGAAGATCCAGATCTGGATGCAGATCCGAGAATTTTTTAAGTGATTCTTCACCATCGAGTGTTTGAGCCAAAAATTATATACTGTCAGACCCCGCTATTCGCGGGGGATATGTTCCTGAAAAAATGCCGCGAATGTTGTGGCATTGTTTAAAAAGAAAGTAATATTTTTTAACAAAAAATACGTGGTCTAGGCTCGTGGAAGAGTGATTACACATAACAAATCTGGACACAACATAAAGGGAACAGGAAGAGAAAGTGGGAAAAAAACAACAGAAGGACAGAGTGAGAATGTAGATGGAGACAGACAAACGAGGGATGCAGGTAATAATGAAGGGTAAGGGAAAACGCCAAGGGTAGACAATATTGATACATAAGCAAAATTGTGTTTGACCAGTTTGTGATTTTTGACGTCTGGGGAGAGTGAAGAGGCTGTTGAATGCCGATCAGAGGGATGAGAGATGGTACGGCAGAGATTGGAGTCATCAGAAAAGAGGTAGAGGTTTTTCCAGAGAGTCTGAGAGATCATTGATGAAGATTAGGAATAATATGGGTCCAAAAACAGTCTTGGAGGTACCTCAGCCTTGAGAGGGAGAGTCAATGAAAGAGTTCCGTTGAGAGCCACATGTTGTCTACGAGAGGGGAAGAAGTCAGAAATCCAAGAGTGGAGTTGGTCTTGGATTCCAAAGGCAGACGGTAAGGAGAGCAAGGCAGGATGCCATACTGCATGAAAAGCTCGAGATATGTCCAGAGAGATGGCCCTGATCTTATGTCTGATATTGCGGGCCTCCAACATTGTTGGGAGAGTAGAAGCAGCATGTCTAAGGTAGAGTGACCAGGTCTGAATCTGAATTGATGTTCTGAGATGAGGCAGTTGGAGAAAAGGAATGATGATATGTCAACTGCGATAATGGATTCCACGACATTGCTGACAATTGGAAGTGCAGCAAGCTAATTGCACTGTTGTTAAGGGGATCCTTTTTGCACCTTTTTATTTTATGCAATGCTGTGATGCTGGCTGATTTCCAATTTCCCAGGTGGATATATGAGACTGGTCCTGAATTGAAAATAAAAATAAATATATTTTTTAAACTCTGAATACACGAAGCACGAATGTCGAAGCAGGTCACACTTTATGACCTGCAATATATATTGGGTCCATGAATAGCGAATCTGAAAATAGCAGGGTTCAACAGTATAGCGGGTTTATCCTACAAAGTTTCAGATGGATTTGGATAAAAGTTAGTGGACAGATTTGGTGTCTGCCAAGAACAAATTGATTCCATTTTGGTGAAGATCCAGATCCGGATAAGAGAATTTTTTATTTTTTTGTTTTTTCAAGTGATTCTTCACCATTGAGAGATGGGGCCAAAAACTATATATAGCATGATATTTCAAACAGTTGTGGATGGATTATGACAAAACCTGGTGGAGGAGTTGGGTAAGTTACAAGAACAAGCCAATTAGATATATATGCATGAAAAGACCAAATGGTCTGAATGCAGACGTGGCCTATCAGTGGGATACAAACCTAAACTGTTCAGCCCAGCAGAGGTATGCCCTCTACCTCTTGCTGTTCTTGTTTAACTATACACTTTTAGTGATGTTCTGTATTCATTTACCGAGTTATTATGTCTTTTATATTTAGTTAGGTTGGGTTTGTTTGCATAAGGTATCTGAACATCAGCCCTCCAGCAACGCATCTTTGATCTATAACACTGTCGATGGGAAATCCCTTTCACTCTTCGCATTTTAGATATACACACGACTTTCATGGAACGCATCGAGTTCATATCGCGAGGAGGAGTGCCATGGAGGATGTATCCAGGCACTAAAAAAATTCAGATAACACCTCACTCTGGAGACGAGTTTCACCAAGAGCCAGCAGATACAGAGTTCAATTTCAAAGATTGTATGGCAGAGAAATTGCCACAAATACCCCTGATACTAGCATAGCAAATATTGCATGCCTGGAGTTAGGAACCCTTAGTGGCAACAACACTCGGAATGCAGGTTGAGAATGGGTTTCATTCAATTGAAGTCATAATTATGGAAGATATATAGGAAGAAAGAACATTGGTTTAGCAATCTACCTGTTATGTGCAAGGCTGCAATAAGGGATATCAAGAGCCCAAATGAACTCCCAGCCAGAGCAGAAGGCACCCTGATTGCCTCGGGAAAGCAACCTGAAGTCGATGCATGGACCACCGTCCATGTATTTCCATGGCATTACAGCTACTTGGGCATTTTTCACCCGTTAATGGATCAACCTCTGAATGCATTGCCATCGAGTTCAGGATCTTTTCCTATCAGATGGCCATGACCTGCAGTCTGTTTTTAACCTGTACCCTTCAGTGTAGTCAGGCTCAAGTTGTTGAGAAAAAAGAATTGGGCACAATGTACATGGATATAATGATAAACTAAAGCTCCTCAAATGGAATAACCAGCCCCTTTCACTGAAACAAGACAATTTCAAAAGTTTGTCTCTTCACAGTACAAAAAGGGCTGAAAGAGGTTGACTACTTTGCTTCCAGACAACAAACAGTGCCTCTTGCTGTTGATGGTAGTGTGGTGATTAAGGCTTATGAGTTCTACTCACCTGGGTTTTAGATCAAAGGTGTCTTCCCTCTTCTAGTTAGATTGTCAACCTAGGCTCATTAATACAGTACCACCTATTGGGTTTAAAATCAGAGTTGTCCTTCTTTTTGGCAGATGAGCACCACCCACCCAGAGCACCCAGTTTTCAGGCACCAGGAACTTGCACACACCCTGTGCCTTTAGTAAGAAACAGGGTCAGCATGACAGGCCAGGCAAGTTGGTTATGAGAGGCACACATTCTTTCAGGAATCAACTCCTGCTTAAACTTCCAAAATCCAGGCTGACTCCACAACTCCACTCGTTTCTTCCTTGATTCTCCCAAGAGTCTCTAGAACCACCTTCTGGAGACTGTTCTGTCTTGCTCTGTGCTTCAGGACTTGAAACAAGCAGTTCACTGGCATCTCTCGTCATCCCCAATTCTGTCCCATGATCAACATCACCTCCATTAACCTCTCTTATCCCAACCATCTTACTTGATCGTTTCAGTGTTTACTCCAACCCTCCCTTTCCTGTTTTCAGATTCATTCATTCCCTTGATGTTTGTTCCACGGTCAGGATCTTCCTTGCTTTTCCAAGAGCCTCACTCCTGCAAAGAAAAATAAAGTGGGCCGTCTTTGCTTCTTGTTGGGTGCCTGCCATGCCACAATGCTTCTTGCCTGCCCACTTATCATTGCCTTCGACGAGAGACATTGCGAGGAAGATCGGCGACTGGACTGGGACTTGCTGGTCGAAATGGGACATTAATAATTGGATTTCGATGAGCTGTGATGTGTTTGCTGTGTTAATTGTATAATTTTTCTGTCTCTCCGGATGTGAATATGTATAGAGAATGCGCTTTTTGTGATAGAAATGCTTATATTAAATGTGCTATGTGAATTGAAATGTTTTCATTTGCATAATGTGCTGTGTACATGCTTGTGTGTACAAGTATGGTTACTTATTGTGTGTACTTTAATGTGCTTTATTGTGTACCATATTCAGAAATATTTGCTTTTGTTTGTGTTTTCAATGAAGAAAAAAAAACAGTGTTTTTTGCAAGAGGTAAAATGTATAATGCGGTGTCAGTAAGTAGATTTGATGGGGAACCATGAACAAGCACGTAGATTTAATTACATGGCAGGTGTGTTTGTTGCATGTGGGTGAGGAAGGGGTTCCCTGGTTGATGCTGGATTTACCCCCTCCCTCAGGTAAGAGGCCATGAGAATTGAGACCTGTCCCCATGGGGAGAGGGGGTAGTGCAACACGTATGGGAACGAGTGGCAAATCCTTGCTACCCTCGCCGAAGGAAAGGGTATTGCATTTGGGTTCCGTTTGTTTGTTTGTTTGTCCACATTGAAATTTAGTGTTTTTCTTCGCAACCGCTGGTCGGATTGAAATGAAATTTTCACCATCGGAGAGACTACTCATGTAGAATGTTCTATTGATAATTTTGATGTCATAGTTCATGTGGTGTGGCAGCCATGTTGGAAAACATAAAAAATTTGGACCTTTGTATCTCTGAAACCACACCAAGGTAAAATTGAAACTTGACACTGAGCAAGTACTCCTCGTGTGGAATGCTTTTTTTTTTTAATGATGTCAGGGGTGCGTTCGTTATGACATCATAATTGCATATGTAGAATGCTACATCTGATAAGTATGGAAATTTTTGAGCGTCATCAAGGGATAAAATGGTCCATAGAAAAAATTTTGATGATGCCATCGGTCATGTGATTCAGCAGCCAAATTGTTTAAAAAAAAAGAAAAAAACAACTTTCAAAAATCTTCTTCTCTGAAGTGGCTGAACAGATCGAGGCAAAACTTTACACATATGACTGCCTATCCATGAGGAACAAAAGGTTCACACATATGACATCATAGGTCACATGGTTTGGCAGTCATATTGGATTGAAGAAAAATATTAAATAATGTTTTCTCTGCAACCGCTTAATCAATCGACATGAAACTAAACATTATGATCCAGTAGTGATTGGGAAGGCATGTTTAAAATTGCAACTTGATCAGATGCATGGTCTGGCAGCCGTAATTATTTAATTTTTGGGATCTGGGTTCTTTTTGATTTTTTTTTTGTGTGTATAAGGCTTACTTGGCTGTGCCTGGATGGGTTTGAGGGTAGAGGAGTAGCAGCTGAAATGTGAATCCTCTCCAGGTTCCTCCTGATGACTTCATCTTTGCTTTTTGCTTGTTCGGGTTCCTTTTGATGACTTCAATACAGGACTAATTATTTGGTCTTCCATTTGATTTGAATTGAATTTATTTTAATCTCATTCTAAATTCAATTGAATCCCAATAAAAAAGTCATGGGTTATGGTCTGGTATCCATTCATTGTGGTGTTGCATCAAAGTCGGACATCAAAACCTTGGTCAGGTATCCAAAGTGTGGACGTCAAAGCGGGAAGCGGGTCAGTGGGACATCACTGCCAGCAGTTATAAAGTCGCAGTTCAAGTTATGTCTCTTATTAATTATGTAACACACCAGTACACAAAATAACCACACAAAACTACACAAACATCACACAAAAAAGGTCCTGGCGAGGGTCTGCAATCTATGATTGCTCTTTTTCTTCTTTCAAATGTTGTCATGTCACATTATATGCCTGTGGCCATGTAATTAAATTAAACAGAAGAGACAGCAGCCAATTGTTGCACAGATCTAGTTTTTCCTTCAACCCACATTCCTCATTATCAAAATCTCCCCTCCCCCCTTTACTTTCATGTTTACCTCTGCCACCCAAGATGGATGGAGGTTGTACATTCATCCCTGTTTATTTGTCCCTTGTGAAATTGAAGATTCGCAAGTATATATTGGTTGCTCTGATCTGCTATTCTGTCAGTCTGTCTGTATATCAATCTTCTGCAGATCACATTTTACTATGCTATTCACCAAATTTAACCACCTGGGATAAATAGTCACAAGCAAGAAGCCTATTGTTTTTTAAGTCAATCAGTCAAGGCCAGAAAAATCAACAGTTTTCATCCGATTCACTTGATATCTATAAACATCGTTACAAACGCAGGGTCTGTGGTTGCCACAACTATGGTTGTCTTGGTCTGTGGAGCTCCTCATACTTGTACCCTATCTCTTGTCATGAGGCTGCCAGCTACAAATAACTCTGCAGCCCCATGGGTTGCTAGGCAACTGTGGCCGCCGATTAGAACCACCAAGCTTAGCAGGCTTTTCGCTTCCTGGTTACATGTTACTTTACCGTTGGCACAGCAACCCTAATTAGGAGTCATGCCCTCAAGAGCCACCCTTCTATCATGTACGGTCGAGTGAACCATGGATGGCTATTGGCTAATCTCAGAGCCAATCAATGGGGAAAAACTTCCCACCTAACTAAACTTTACACATGATGTTGGACCATTGGCAGAAAGGACAAAAACGAGCAGGCCAGAAATGTTTAGCAGTTCAACAAGCACAACGAGGTTTATTCAATCAGAAATGGCAGGTATTTACAATCGCAATCATGAACATGTATTTACAATGGATGGACAGAAATCACAATGAAAAGGCACAAGAGAAAATAAATAATTCTTAATGCTTATGGATCCACTTATACAGTCTTATTTATGTGAGACACAGGACATGACCATCAATCATATCAGAGAACTGTGGAGAGGAAGAAGAGTAGATAGAGTGCAAAGCAGAGCATGGGTACAGCTCCTTCTCACCTCACACAGATGTGTGTACAGAGACATGACAGAAGTAAATATAAATGTTGAATTTCTTCATTTCATCTGTATAATGCAGTTTTACTCAGTGGTTTGTACTAATATTCGACTATTTATTTGCAGAAACGAGTTCCTGGGTCTTGTATGACAATTAACTATGTCTTGAACCCAGGGAGCATGCAAACTTTCCGATTTTCAAAGAGGATGAATTGTTGGACATTTGGAAGGTGGAGTTAGCCAGCATCAGATTGCTCAGAACCTTGGCATTCCACTTTCTACAGTCAATCGGGTGATGGTGCAATTCAGCAGCGAAGGCAAGGAATCCACAGCTTCTCATTCTGGTCGATCTGGGCCCTCAGAAAGGCGTCTTCGAGCTGTCAAGTTGTCCATTGAGAAAACTCCCCACTGCAAGGCAGCAGATGTTGCGGAGGTGATCAAAGTTAGCTCAAGAACTGCTATGCAGTATCTTCATCAACTGCGCTACTATGGGAGAGCAGCTCAGAGAAAACCTCTTCTTAGACGAGCCACCATTCAAAGGAAAAAGAAGTGGGCTCACAAGATGGCCAACAGACCCTTGGAATTTTTGCAACCTGTAATTTTTTTCAGATGAGTCCCAATTTACTCAATTTTCTGGTAGTGCACACGTATGGGACTGGAGACTTCCCAGTCAAGAGTTTTCTTTGAACCGATTGCAGCCAACTGTCAAACAGGGTGTTTTTTCAGAGATGGTGTGGGGAGCAATCTATAGCACTGGTCAGTCATAGCTTGTGGAGTGTGTTGACAACATCAACACGACGACACACATTTCTATCTATCTAGATGTCTCCCTGTCTTCTCCACTGGTCAGATGGTCAAAAACAACACTCTGTTCATACAAGATGGAGTTCCATGCCACACTACAAAAAAGACCAAAGAATTGCAGGAGAGAAATGGGATCAAGTGACTTCCAATGCCAAGTCAGTCTCTTGAGATGAATCCCATTGAACACCTCTGGGCCATATTGGATTGAGCTGTGCAGAAAAAGTCCAGGAAACCAACATCATGGGCGGAATTGCTAACCCGTTTGTGTGAAGCCTGGGCAGAAATCCCACAAGAGAAAATTTCGGAACTCGTTAGTTCTATGCCTGAAAGAGTAAAAGCATTGAAATCTGCAAATGGCAAGTCCACAAAATACGAGTATATTTATTAAAATGGATCAACCATACTTCAAATGCTCAATAAATAAATTATTTTAAAATCATGGTGTCTGTTTACTTCTGTCATATCACTCTGGCTCAAACCGTGTGCAGACTCATGAAGCATGCAAGCTTCCCCTTAGTGGCTCTCGTGGTCTCAACAGGCAGACGTGAGCACAGGCTTGGCCAAAGGACTCATGGTAAGGAGAGCTTCATGGATGGCAGCAAGACAAATCAAAGGTCTTGGCACATAAGATGAGTCGAGAGCGGAGTGGAGACCACTCCTGGCAGAGAAGACGACTCGAGACATCCCGGCAAAATGTGTGGAGAGTTGAAGTGCTTGGCAGATCAAGATGCTTGGTAGAGCTGACACCTGGCAGTCCACATGGAAAGAAAGGCTTCTTGAATATCTCTTGTTCAAGGTTTTCCACGAACATCCACTCTCCATGGAGGTTAAAACAATTGCCTCTCACAACCAAGTTGATTCACTCATTTTCACATCCGCTCTAGCTATGGAGGTAAAACGATCTGTTCTCCATGGAGGTTTAGCTGTTTTGCCTTCTGCAACCGCTTGATCCACTCTGTTTCTACATCCTCTCGCAAAGGAGGTCTAACCTGATCTGTCCTGTAAGGAGGTTTAGCTGTTCTTGGTTTTACAACTACGGAGAGAGAATGTGTTGTTGTTGTTGTTGTTGTTGTTGTTGTTGTTGTTGTTGTTGTTGCTGTTGTTGTTGTTGTTGTTGTTGTCTTTGTTGAACGTCCAACACATGACATGGACATGACGCCAGCTGCAACCGCTGCAGGATAATTATCCTTTACCTCTTAATGTGTTGTTTTGCTAGTAAATAAACGAAATAAGAGACCACTGCAGGGCTAATAATTGTCTCCATTGTGTCCAGATGAAAGGTTTTGCAGGGATTTAAAAGAACAAGTCTTATTATTTTCCACGTGTTCAAGCACCCAATTAAGAGTCTTTTGTTTGAGTCAAAAGGTAATTTTCGACCATTGTTTTGAAGTAATGGTGATTTCATGGTTTTCGGATGTGGAATGGAAAAGGTGGCAAAGAGGGAAGGGTGATGAGGAATTACGAGGAGTTACTAGCTTGGAATGTGAACATGGTGAGGGACCATCGATAGATGGGCATCGGGAGACATAGAAAGATCCAAAGATGGATCGTTAGACAGAGGGACTAAAGAGAAACTGAACATTCTAACTCACGACGTATCTCCCTTCCAAAGTCCCTCAACACAAAAGTTGGGAAATCTATCTCACATAAACTAAATAAATATCTGTTTGGAGAAAATCCTATGTGTCTCTGAATGCATATGGGAGTCTTTTCCATAACTGCAAAAAACATACTGTACAGGTATCCCCTGCCTAACGATGCTTCACATTGCGAAGGTTTGTAATAAGAATGGTTTCATTTTGGACTATTCGTCGCTGAAACGAAGATCTTCATTCGCTACAATGAAGGAGCTGTCACAGTGTCAAGGTGATGATGCAATGTCACTTATATGGCGATTATTATACGTTTTTCCACCTGTTAACTTTTCAACGGGGGAATTAACTTTTCAGAATGAAAGGGTTAATAACAACCATCTCCAACACAACTTCCACCACAGCCTTCTTGTATGGAAACTTGGTCTCAAAATCGTTTTGGTAAGTGTCACAACTAAATTAACTTCATCGTTGTGTTACTGTCTGTATTATTAGGTAAATTGTAACATTATAATGTCACTTGCAACTAAAACCATTATAACAAGCATATGGCTTTGCTTTTAGACCAAGACATTATGGTTAGGAAACGAAGTGTAATTTTCACGTAAGAAATAATGGAAAACGAACTCTCACTTAATGAATGGTTATAAAGGGATGGAACCACTTCGTTAAGCGTGGGATACCTGTATGTAAAATAAAAACACGGGCGGATGATGAATCCTCCTCGAGGTGAAGCCCCGGTCGACCCATGTGAGAAAGTCTATTAATTATGTACATTTCAAACAGATGGATCTTGATTACGTCTATTAGCTGTAGTCCTACCAACAGGGGGTCTTTATGAACCCCAAGCATATATTTTGATGTGTTATTTCAAATTAGCTTAACAATGTATTTCGTGTTTTATTCGTTTGTTTCTCTCTATACACCAGTAATAAATATATATGAAGTTTTAAGATCCCACTTTGCTGCACAGAGTTACAAGCAAATCCTTTATGGGGTCCAAAAAGATCCCAGTTGCTTTTGTTCATTTTTTTTGCATATATGATTAGTTAATATGGTATCTGTATCGAGAAAGTCCTTCAATTTTTATTTTTTATGCATATGTTTGTTTACTTTATCACTAAAACATCATCCGATGAAAATAATTGTTTCCTCATTGATGTGAAACTTCAGCAGATTGAATGAAATTTAGTGCTTCTGAGTTAAGGTCATAAATGTACCCGGTTGGTAAGATTTGGGTTGATTATGCATTATTGCACCATGACTATACAGTATCTTAACGACATAATGCTGGAACATAGCTTTTTGACATTTAGAGCTTTATACCCCTTAAACATTTTAGATGTGGCTTCCGCTCTCAGCCCAAGTTCTCATTGCGCCTGCCTTTTAAATTCTTGCCCACTGACATCACCAATGACAACTCGCGCCCCTACCCTCCCTCTCACCATTGGCCCTTAACTTAGCAAGTGGGTGGAGTGAGCCCCTTCTCTGATGTTTCACCCAATTTAATTAAGTTTTTTTACAATAGTCAAATTGGCTCTCAGTAATGTTTCCCTTTTCTCAAGAGTCTTTTGACCTACATATTGATAAAAGGAATATCTTACTATGAATAAAGGTATGGCTCGCTGCATAGAAACAGGGTGACCTGGTTGAGAACACTGCGACTTTTGCCTGGATTGTGTCATTCTCTCCCTCTCACCCAAAGTGGACACGTATTGCAGTTTTGAGTTATTTTGCCTAATGCTTACCAGCTAATCCTGTGATTTAATTGCCAAATGTCTCAGCCTCCCATTCCTTGGAATGTCAAATTGTGTGTAAGAAGAATTGATTTGGGCTTCCGTTTCAGGGAAGGCCATTCGAGTGTTTATTTTTTCCCTGCACATGGAACTCTCCTCACCCGACCAAGCACATGCTGCTAGTAACCGAATACGTGCGCGAAAACTTGTTTAAATCTGCATGCCATAACCAAACTGCCATCCTTACTACCATTGCCTTCTTCACCACAATTCACCCAAAATGTCAGTGATAACCACCCTGCCTGCTTCAAATACACACCGGACTTCATCATTCAAACAGCAGCATTCAAGCTCGCTCTTCCAGCCTTCCACCACAATCCACATCGCCTTGCCAAACAATGATGCTTCAACTCCATAACCATGTCAACATCCTTCAGCTCACCACGACCCAACAACTTCCTGCACCTTGGAAGCATCACCTCTCCTCACCCACAGACACCTTTGGCCCATTATCAGGCTCAAGCCCAGCTCCGTTACAAGTGGAGCCTTTTCCACCCACGCGCAAGTGTGCGCTTGCCACGGCTTCACATTCTTCTAATAGTGGGGATCGCCCTGCTATCCAGCAAGACATCTGTGACTTTCCCCAGGCATTCAACCAACAGATGGTGACCACTGCACATCAGTCGCATGTTAAGTTGGGAGCTGACCTGTGTGGCACAGTCAAAGGATGACTGTGTACGGGTCTGGCACAGCGATTTTGCAGGGAGGATGATGTCACTTCAGAGCATATTTAGACCAATGTGTACACCGTGCTCGGAGGAAAGAGGGTGGCATGTGACCCATGCTCTATTAGACCACTCTCACAGAGGGCAGGGATTCACCCTTGAAATCCCCAAACTCCATTCCTCCCTTCCTCCTTCCCTCCCCCCCCCCCCACATCCTTAATTATCGCCGTTGGTCATGGGAGCAAGTCAGTTTTGTTCGAGCCCCGAGAGTTCTGTTTAAGTTCAAGCGAGTCTTCTGAAGTAAGAGCTGGTGGTGATTGGAACAGAACGGTTTGGAACGGAACTGAGCACTGAAAAACTGAATCAAGCTGCACGGGCACAGTATTGAGCGAGAGGCAAAATCAGTAATAAGAAATGATAGGTGGTACTCATTCTCACACATTATTTCTCTCATTTCTGTCTCATCTACTGTGGACACACAAGAGCTATCAGGTCAGGTCAGGTATGGGAGCATGTGCCAGAACAGCATGTCGCTGCGTCCACTTTCCGCCGGTACTCCAGGGGCCTCCGTCTGGCCATCCCCCAGGCAGATGCCAGGCCCATCCCCATCTCCTTGAGATGATGGTCAACCTGTTGCAACCATGAGGCACGTGGTCGACCCACTGGCCTCCTCCACTCATGAGACTCCCTCGCTGAGAGAATCTGGTGAGCAGGATCAGAGTCAGGAAAACGAGCCACATGTCCATACAGCCGCAACTGACGCTCACGGACTATGCAGGTAACAAATCTCATCCGAGTCTCTCTCAGCAACCGCTCGTTGGACACAAAATCCGACCAGCGATAGCCAAGGATTCTCCGAAGAGACCTGGTACCAAAGGAATTAAGTCTCCGTCTCAGATCCTTGGTCAGAGTCCAAGTCTCGCACCCATAGAGCAAGACTGGAAGTACCAAGAAACTGAAGACTCGGACTTTCGTCCTCCCGCACAGGTACCGGCAGCGCCACACCCCATGATCCGGTGAATCCATGACTCCCCAGGCCCGACCCAGACGTCTATTGACCTCTGACTCGCAGCCAGCAGAGACATGAATATCACTGCCAAGGTAAGTGAATCTCTCCACGACCTCAACATCCTCACCACAAACAGACACAGACAGGACAGCAGCATCCAAGATGTCACCGAAAGCCTGGATCTTAGTTTTGACCCAAGAAACCCGTAATCCCAACGGCTCCGACTCCTCATTCAGCACCTCGAGGGCCCCCAAGAGGATGTCTAAAGTCTCCGCAAAGATGACTGCAAAATCTGCAAAGTCAAGGTCCGAGATCTTGACATTCCCAAATGATGCACCGCAACTTGATCTCTCCGACATCCTCCCTACAATCCAGTCCATACAAGTGCTGAAAAGTGTGGGGGTAAGTACACATCCCTGACGAACTCCAGTAACAACTGGAAATAAGTCAGAGATGGTACCACCACACTTCACAGCACTTTCAGTACCAGAGTAGAGTTCAGACATCAGATTGATCAGTTTTGGTGGCACCCCACGAAGACCAAGAATCCTCCAGAGGACATCCCGATTCACTGAATCGAACGCTTTACAGAGATCAACATAGGCTGCAAGCAGCCCCTGCCGAAACTCTCGTCTGCGTTCGGTGAGGACACGAAGTGCAAGGATACGGTCAATCGTTGACCTCTTTGGTGTAAAGCCTGACTGCTCTGGACGCTGGTGCTCAAGCAGATGGTGGCGAACCCTATCGAGAATTATCCGAGCAAAGACCTTGCCCGGCACTGAGAGCAGCGTCACCCCTCGGTAGTTGTTGCAGTCTTGGCGATCACCCTTCCCTTTCCAGAGAGGGACAACAAGGCCCCTCTTCGAATCAGTTGGGATGATGCCTGTGTTCCAGGCAGAGCACAAAACTGCATGCAACGACACGAGTGCAGCATTTCCACCAGCCTTGAGAAGTTCGGCATGGATGCCACAGATCCCTGGAGCTTTGCCCCGTTTCAACTGGTTCACCGCAGCCCGTGTTTCCACAAGCGAAGGTGGACCACAGTTGATTCGAGGGTCAGCAACAGGGATTGTAACACCCTTGACATCCAACTCGACAGTTGGGGGATCAGCCTGGTACAACCGCTCAAAGTAACCGGCCCAGCGGGCCTTCACTTCAGACTCCTCTGTCAAGAGCCTACCACTCTCTGCTCGAACTGTAGTGCTCCGAGGGATGGGCTTGGATGAACATAATGCGCGAATTCCCCTGTAAGCGGGACGAGAATCATCTGTCCACAGGTGATGCTCTACCTCCTCACAGATTCCTCGCACATTCCTCGCCTTCCTCGCACATTCCTCGCCTCCTTGTCCACCCTCAGTGCTCGTACAGTTTTACGCCTCAGCTCCCTGAACAGCTCAGCTCTGCCATTCAGCCTGGCCCTGCGACTCTGGTCAATGGTATCCAGTGTCCCTTGAGAGACAAAATTCTTCTTTGCCCTGCGGTGAGCTCCAAGGCATCCACCGGCAACATCAAGGACGGTGGTCTTGAAGGCGCTCCACAACTCTTCAGGACCCCCCAAAGCACCCAGACCCCCCAAGTGTCCACTCAGCCTGTTCGCAAACTCCTCAGCTACTCTCTCATCCCTGAGCTTGGCAACATCCAGCCTCGGCTGGGATGGTACCATTCTCCAGGATTTAAGGTGCAGCTTTAGAGTTGCTACAACAAGCCTGTGGTCAGTATTGAGGAACTGAGCACTCCGGTAGACCCTGCAGTCCTGGATCATCCTCCAACGACCGTCAATGAGGACATGGTCAATCTCCTTTGCCACACCGCCAGCGTTGGAATACCAAGTCCAGCGATGAGCTTGTGGGCGCTGAAACCATGAACCAGCCACCCTAAGTCCATGACTTCTTGCAAAGTCAAGGAACTTAGTGCCATTCTGGTTCATAGTTCCTGACCCATGGGGACCAACACACACTTCATAACCGTCCCTATCAGTTCCAGTCGATGCATTGAAATCCCCCAAGACTAGAAGTGTATCTCGTCTGGGGCACTGATCAACCACAGACTCGAGTGTGGCGTAGAATGCATCCTTCACGGTGAGATCACTCGCCTCAGTCGGAGCATAAACAGAGACTAGGGAAATGACACCTAAGGAGTGACGAATCCTTAATCTCATAATACGCTCGTTGACCGGTGTTACCTCAATTATCATTGGGGTCAGCTTATTGGACACAGCTACAGCAACTCCTTGGGTATGGTTACCATCAGAGCGACCAGACCAATAGTAGGTGTAACCACCCACCATTATCTCGCCGCAATCCGGTCTCCGAACCTCAGAGAGAGCTGCAATTCCGATGTCCAAACGCTTGAGCTCAGATGATAACAGAGACATGTGATCATCCTCTCTTAGGGATAGGACATTCCAGGCACCCACCCGAAGGGACCGCCTCAGGTTAACCCAAGGAGACCGCCGTCTGGTGGACGACACCTCAGCACCACTCCGACACACTCTCCCGCAATCTGACCCAGGGATGTTACCCCGTGGTTTCCCTCCTATCAAAGATTGGGGGTCCCGAAGGCTTTGCCCCAATCCCGTCATCCGGTGAGCTGCCCTGCGAAGGGAAGCTGCACAGGAGGTACTCCCACGGAGTGGGTTTTCAGATTTTTTTGCGTTTTTGCATTTTGCGGAATGAAGGGTTTTACGGTGGCCGGAGTGCAAATCCTGCCACCAACCTCCTAATAAGAAGTGACCCAACTGCAGGAGGATGTCCGCAGACACAGTTGGGCACTAAATATGGATGGCCGTTGGCTCACAAGGAGCTCCTCCGCCCTTTGACAGGTTTTGTTTTTAATCCTGCTGGGTGTCCATATCCAAACACCCTCCTCACCAGAAAACCTGGTGGGGGAGACGGTTTAGTCGCCGACAACCCGACCATGGAGCTATCATCAAGGGCAAAACCAAAAGAACCGCTCTTTTGAGAGCGACCACTGACTCACACCCAGTCTTTCTCACTCTATGCATGGCACCGCATCTCACTCACACTTCCTCAACATGCACTCATGCACCCCTATTTTTCTTCCTGACTTCCCACTCTTACTTTCCCTGCACCTTGGACGAGCAATTACCCACGTGGACGTGCCGGGTAAGCTAGAGGTCACCAATGCCTCAGCTTTTCTCTTATATTTTCACTTATCCATCCTTCTGTGGAAGGATCCTAATGGCACCTGTTATGTTTGTTTATGTAAGAGTGTATAAACTAGATAGCGTTCATATAATTCTGCTATTTGTCTCTTTACTGCACAAATGTGTCACTGTATGCCTTTTGTCGCACCACAAGAATACTGCATGTCCCTGCTGTACGTATAATCTACTGTGAAAAAACCCATTGTCTTTACTGTGCCACATGCTCCTTTGTAAACAAACCAATGTCAATTCAGTTCAACCTGCTCATAGCATCCTTTTCTCCATTGGTTCAGCACAGTCCGCAGTATTGTTAGATGGGATGTTCAACAAGTACATCATTGGCATCTCTACTCGGCTGCACGTGATTAAATAAGATAAGACAAGTATGTATTGAGGGTGTGAGCTGCTCTTGATATTGCCAAGCCACCGGAAAGGTAGCGCACGTAGTCGCGAGAACGCTGTCAGGTTTAGTGGTAATATCGGCGTTGGTGGTTCACCAGCAACCCACCAGACCACAGAGTTATCCATAGTTGGTGGCCTCAGGGCTGTGAACAATCCTACTGCTTCCCCTCGTGGGAGAACCCAGAGTCCGTAACTATATATACATATCTACAGTCAGACCGCGACATTCACGGTGGATATGTTCCTGGAAAATGCCGTAAATGTTGAATCTGTGTATGTCAGGGCATTATTTTTATGGGTAAAAGGGGAATAGGTTCCTGGCGGTTTGTTATTTGAAAGATAAATTTAAAATTTTTAGGAACATGAAATGGCAATCATTACAGTTTCATGTAAAATGGTAATAAAATAAAACAACAACATCAAGTGCTCTTTCCAATTTTTTTATTGAAGTTGTGACATAACTTTTGATTTGAAGATAATGATGACGACAACAACGACGGTATTAAAATCCAGTAATCTCTGTAGAAGACATTGCTGCAACGTCGGTGAGGGCACTGAAGGGAGTGCAAGTGAGGGTGCTGACGAGTCATGCACCTGAGCAGGCAAAGGCACTGATGGTGTCGACGTGGAGGCAGCAAAGTGGGAAAAAAATGAGTGATCAATAGTTGCTTTGCTTAGTGCTGCAGGTTTCTGTGCAGCTCTTTGTATAGCAGCAAAACATCATCCAACCCCCTCTTGAATCAGAGGTATCGCTCCATTACTGGGTCGGCATCTTTCAACCTGTCCATAACTGCCCTCATATCCTGCAGCACCTCAGCCAGGAACTTGACTGTCAGGTTGGGCTTCACCACCTCTTCCTCCTCTTCACTGCCTTCCTCCTCGGAAACCTTAATGATGGCTTCCAACTCTTCCTCGGTCAGCTCTTCACCATGCGACATGATGAGCTCCCCAAATCCTCAGGATGCACGTCAAAGCCTTCTCAAACCACCCATGCCAACCTTGCCATTCTCAGCCTCTCTTCTGTTGTTTTGGAAAATCTTGGAAGTTATTGACTGCCTGTGGCCATAGGTTTTGCCAGGAAATATTGATGGTGGAGGATTTGACTTCATCGAGAGGCTCTGATGGTGCTGATGCAGTGAGCTATGTTGAAGAACTTCCAACATTTCCTGACAGCGAGTTATTGGTCGGACTCCATGGCATCCAAAATGCGATGGAAGGTGCAGTGGGTGGAATACATTGTAAATGTTGACATCACCCCTCGGTCGAGTTGTTGGATCAGGGAAGTGGTGTTGGGTGGTCGGAAGATGATCTCGACGTTGGAATGGGCCACCTTCAGCAACTTGGGGTAGCCAGGAGCATTGTCCACTAGCAGGAGCACCTTGAAGGAGAGGTTCTCTCCTGCCAGGTACCTCACCACTTGAGGGACGAAACAGTTGTTGGACTAATCCATGAAGATGGGTAGCTGTTACCCATGCATTTTTGGTGACTCTCCAAAATACAGGCAGAGATTGCTTGTTTTTGCCCTTGAGAGCACATGGTTTCAACGAACGATACAGCATCATAGGTTTTCTCATGCAGTCCCCTTTGGCATTGGTGCAGAAGAGAAGACATATCTGGTCCATGGCAGCCTTGAACCCTGCTGCTATCCTCTCTTGCTTTGACATGAAAGTTCTCACTGGCATTTTCTTCCAGAATAGGCTGGTCTTGTCTGCATTGAAGACCTGTTCTGGTACATATCCTTCTCCTCGATGAGCTGTGTGAGTTTAGCAGGTAATGTTTCAGCTGCCTCATGGTCTGGTGAGCCACGCTCAACTGTGAGCTTCACTTTGTGGAGACCACCACACTTTTTGTAGCAGTCAAACCATCCCCTGTCGACTTGGAAGGGACTGGGCCCACGCATATCCACATCACTTTGACCTGCATCACTCGTGCTTGCAGCACCTCCCGCATCAAACAGATACTTATACATACGCTTTGCCTTTTTTGCGGATGAGAGGTCCACTTCCTGGCACGTTTTCTGGGAATTATTCTCCACCCACACATTCAATGCCCTCTCCATTATTTTGATGTGAACATCCTGACCTGGGTAACCACTTTGGTGCTGGGTACGGTGCTGGCCGTGACATTTGTAAATCGCCTTCTCGTTTTTCTTGATGTAGCACACCGTGAACTTATTCACTCCATGTTACCTGCCCACAGAAGCTGCACTCTTGCTTCCTGATAGTCAGTCAAGTAGCTCCACTTTCTGGCTCAAGCTCACAACCTTTTCTGCCGCTTGAGAGCAGACATCTCCTGCACTCATATGCTTCGGGCCCATGAGCAATGAATGTGTGCTAAAGTCCTCATGCACGATGAATCATAGGAGGTTAAGGCAGCGGGACAAGACAAGAAGAAAGAATGTGACCCAGGACACGCTGCACATAAGTAATGATGCAGGGGATTTTGGGTAGAAGGAGGAGAGGTGAGTTGTGTGATCACTGTTTGTGAGGGATGGTGGTGGGGGATGCTGGTGGGGGATGATTTATGCGCATGTGCATTTGCTTTATGACCGGTTGGTGGGAGATAGTTTTCTAACAATTTTCACACGGATTTGGTTTATACATGGCTGGAGGTAGTTTATGTGCAGATGGTGGAAGATATTTTTGAAACGGTTATGTGCTCGGCTGGTGGGAGATTGTTATATAATCAAATGGAATATCAAATACTGCATTGGAGTCATCTGAAAGAAAACAAAGAAGTAAATAGCAAAGATGGAGTCATCAGGAGGATCCTGGATATAATTTGGGTTTCAGCCATGACTGTTTATTCTCAACCCCATCCAGGCGCAGCCAAGCGAGCCCGACAGAAAAATTTCTGCAATCCTTCACTTTCCTTTGACAGATATAAAATGAAAGAGAAATAAAGAGGAAAAGAGATGAAAGAAAAGAAAAAGCAATAATTAGAATGAACAAAGATAATTGTGAAAAACAACAAAGGGGCAATACCACAATGTGCTCACCTGGTAGCAGCTGGAAAAGATAATCAGGAAACCACTGGAGGCAAGGATGACCCACAAAATATATAACGAAGAAGAAACTAAATACCTATGGAGAAAATACCTATGGAAAATATGTAACATGAACAAACGTTGGTGCATCATAGGCGATCAAGGTTGTGGTCAAATTTCATCAAAATTGTGTGTGTGGTTTTAGAGAAGAAAGCAAGTGCCTCTTTAGGGGTGAATGGTGGGGGGGGGGGGGAACCCCATCGTACAACTCGTTTGTCTCCAATTTTTTTCAATGTCATGAACAAACTTTAGTACATCATGCGTGATGAGGTGGTGGTCAGGTTTCATCGGAATTGTGTGTTTAGCTTCTGAGAAGAAAGGAAATGCATATTTTGTGGGGCAACCCTCCCTCTCCCCCAGAGACCTTCTTCGACCCAGATTTTTTTTAATGGTGTGAACAATCTTTGGTAGGTCTTGTGTGATGATGGTGGTGGTCAAGTTTCATGGTAATTGAGTATGTAGTTTCTGAGAAGAAAGCAAATTCCTCTTTTGGTGGGCAACCCCTCCTGTAGACTCTAGTTTTTTTAATGGTATAAACAATTTTTGGTACATCATGGGTGATGAAGGTTGTGGTCAAGTTTCATCGAAATTGTGCATGTAGTTTCAGAGATAAAAGCAAATACCTATTTTGGGGGGCAATGCCCTTTTGGCCCGCTATTTTTAATGCCATGAATTTTGTTTGGTAAAATCACTGTAATGAATGTTGCTGTAAAGTTTTATCAGAACAGTATGTGTAGTTTCAAAGAATAAAGCAAGTACATATTTTAGGAGGAAATCCACCACCCCTTCACACTCCCTTGAAACTGATTTTTCTAATGTCGTGAACAAATTTGGTACATCGTGGGTGATGATTGTAGCAGTCAAGTTTCATCGGAATTGTGCGTGTCATTTCTGAGAAGAAAGAAAATAGCTCTGGAGGAGGTGGAGGGGGGGGGGACAACCCCCCTGAAAACTCTCTCCATAGACTCTCACAGAGCACAATTTTTTAATGCCATGAACAAACTTTGGTACATCACATCTGATAATATATATATATATATATATATATATATATATATATATATATATATATATATATATATATATATATATATATATACATATATACACATATATATATATATATATACATATATATATATATATATATATATATATATATATATATATAGATATATATATATATATATATATATATATATATATATATATATATATATATATATATATATATATAGATATATATATATAGATATATATATATAGATATATATATATAGATATATATATATATATATATAGATATATATATATAGATATATATATATATATATATATATATATATAGATATATATATATAGATATATATATATAGATATATATATACATATACACACATATATATATATATATATATATATATATATATATATATATATATATATATATATACATATATATATATATATATATATATATATATATATATATATATATATATATATATATATATATATATATATATATATATATATATATATATATATATATATATATATATATATATATATATATATATATATATATATATATATATATATATATATATATATATATATATATATTTATATATAATATTATGTTTGTCCAAATTGATGGGGTGGCCATGGGCTCTCCTTTGGGCCCAACGTGAGCAATTTGTTTTTGTTGGCTCTCAAGACTGCAGAAGCTGACTAATTGCAGGTATCTGAAGTCCCCATCTTTTACTACAGATATGAGGATGACATATTTTGCCTGTTTGAATCTCGTGAAGTCTGTGACCACTTTTTAAATGTATTGAATTCTCTTCATCCCGCCCTCAAGTTCAAGATGTAATTGGAACGTTTTCGTTGCTTTCCCTTTCTGGAAGTCCTCATAGAGAGATTTGTGTCATCGCTTACTTCGTCCATCGATAGAAAGCCCACTTTCACCAGCCAGTATACTCGATGGGACTCTTTTAGTTCAACGAGATACAAGATTGGTTTGATCAATGTATTAGTGAGTCAAGCGAAGAGGATATGTTCAAACTCCAAGCTTCAGACAGAGATGGACAACATTGCCGGCATCCTCAGTGAGAATGGATATCCTGAGTATATCATCAGGAGGTTTATGCACAAATTCCTCACTGCTACAGATGAACGGAAGATGGGTCCTGAGAAGTGCCCGGTCCCTATCAAGATTCTTTGGAAAGGGAAAATGTCGCAAAGATATGAGGAACAAATCAAAAGATGCGTCTCAAACACATATCTGGCTGCTCATCCAAGAGTAATTTTCACCTCTCGCCGCCTAATTTCTGCAGTTAAGAAGGATGTTCTGCCTGCCTCAAAACTTAGCAATATAAATTTTGAGTTCAAGTGCTGATGTGATGCTCGGTATGTAGGCAGAACTACCCAGACTCTGACTGACAGAATCAAACATCACGTCCCTTTGTCCATCAGAGAAAACACTATTGGTATGCAAATAGAGCCGGTACATGTTTTTTAGGAAGGTCCCAGCATCAATGTCCACTCGCTTTGCTTATTTGAGCGAAGAAGAAGAGGAACACAAAGTGGTCTCATGATCACAGATTTTGATGGAGGATTCCATGACAGCCTTAGTGGCTCCGCCTCAGACTCTGCAACCTCCAATTGGAGAGCTGAACACTGAAAAGGCTCCTCCCACCAAATTGTCGGGAGGTGATGCCGTATCAGTGGAGAACATCCAATCAGAATTGACTTTGTTGATAGGTGTCTTTCAGACTGTTCTACTTCTTTATCTCATTCACTTTGTGTGAATTTCACTTGACGAGAGCACAATGAAAAACTTTTTGGTTTTCTTTTTAGTCTGTTTTATGGTAATGTCCTTCAAAATGTCTCTGTATGTATATATCTATATCTAAATATATAAAGGAGTCGTGTATGTTTGCGTGTCCTCTTTTCACTCGAGAACTACACATCACAGAGCAAAACTAAAGGCATATTCGGAATCAGCACGTCTCAGAGGTACTACAGCACACCTGAGATGTTTTAAAAAACGAAAAAAAATAGTCGATTTTTTTTTGGCCATTTCAATTTTTCTTCCGCAATTGATTGATTTTCCACGTTACGACTTTTTTTTTATTCACAACCTGATCAAAATAAGACAAAGACAGACCAGTGAATGTTTACAAAGTTTCTGATGAAAAATTTGACTTTCTGATTTTAGATGCCCCACCGAAGGAAGAACTCCATCGGTCCCAAGGCAGCTGCAGCTAAGCGAAAACACACTTAGAGACAACAGGAGACTGAAGAGGAGCAAGATGCCAGGCTAAATGAACAGGTGCAGCAGCAACAGCAGCGGCGAGCAAATGAGACTGAGGAAGAGTGTGATGCAAGACTTGAGGCAATATTTCACCACACTGCAGAAGCAAGAGCACTGGCTCGTGCCAACAGGTTGGCATGTGGCACTCACATATGCCACAAGTTTGGCTCATGCCAAACAATGCCAACAGGGTGGCATTCTCGTATGACGCGGCTGACCCAACAACTCATGCAGACATCGGCCGAATGGACCGAGTCTGCACCCACTGCTCTGCTGACAAGTTCAAGGGAGAGACCAAGGGTGTGTGCTGTAGCAATGGCAAGCTCGTTCTTGAGCCCTCTCCTGCCCTTCCTCCCTTGCTGAAGGAACATCTCTCAGGTGAAGTCCCCTCAGCAAGCACTTCCTTAACAACATTCGGACGTATGTTGGCAGCTTTGCGATTACGAGCTTCGGGCACAAGGAAGCTGAAGTCCAGGGCTGGAACCCGAGCTTCCAGATCCAAGGTCAAGTGTTCCACCGCATTGGCAGCTTGCTCCTACCTGAAGAGGGAGAGCCAAAGTTCCTACAGTTCTACTTCCTGAACTCACACGCCAAGGAGCTGGCTGGCTGCCAGGAACCGCAGTGGCCTCAAACAACACATCCTTGAGATGCTCACAAAGTGCTTCATGAGAATAACCATTTGGTCCATGAGCTCAAGACTGCAAGAGATGTACTTGCAGAAGGAGGCAACTGTGAAGAATGCCAGATCATCATCAGAGAGACCAAGCGACTGCAAGGAGTGCACACACACCACTACAATGCCCATTCTGCACCAGAAGTCACCATCCTAATGGACAATGAGCCAACAGAACCCAGAGACATTGTGCTCAGACTTCATGATGGGGGCATCAGTGAACTGCATGCATCTTATGATGCACTCCAGTATCCCATGGTGTTCCCCTATGGAACAGATGGCTACAGCATCCATCTGGTGGCCAGGACTGTTACTGGACAGGATGGATGGAAACTCACACAGCTGCAGTACTACAGCTACCACATCATGGTGAGAGAGGGCACCCACATACTGCAGATGTGACGACTCTTTCAGCAGTTTCTGGTCGATGTCTACTGCAACATCGAAACAGAGCTACTGGGCTTTATCCCCCGGGAGCAAAAATAAAATAAAAAAAACTAAAAAAAAAAAAACTTGCTTGCTGATAACTATGACAACCTCCGTGACAGCCTCATGAGCACTGATGACGAATGCGACGACAAAGAAATGTGAAATATGTCCAAATTAAATCTGATATATATTAAGCACCACAATTTACCCCTAACTTATTCCTATCTTTTTTTCCTGGGCAATGCCAGGTATTCCAGCTAGTATATACATATATATATATATATATATATATATATATATATATATATATATATATATATATATATATATATATATATATATATCACCAGTATAAATCTTTATAGTTTGGCTGAGATTCAAACCCCCAGCACTGCCTTGTTAGTCAAACATATACTGGTTTATGCCAACATTTCAGCCAAACCCATCCTGTTTTATGCCAACATTTAGGCCATATTTTGACATTGCAAGCCTGCATGAAATATCTGCTCTCAACAGCAAATCCTAGTTGTTTCTCGTCCAAGGATGAAAATTTTTGGTGATTGAGAAATCTTCAGATATGCCCAACTGTTGAAATGGTTCCCTTTTATAATCCACACAACCTCATCTATTAAGGTTTTAAATCCATCTTAAAAATCAAATGTTTTTGCAGTTACTTTTCTTAATATTTATCCTCTTACCTTTTCTTTATTTGTAAAATGCTTTGAAATATTACTTCGAAATAAAGAGTGCGATATAAGCTAATGGTCGATTGATTTTTATTTTGTTTTTCTCGTCCTTCCTGCAATAGAAGTTCGAAAACCAATGAATCTTCCATATAATGCATTATTTATGATTTTTGTAGAAAGTCACAGTCCCCAATAATAAATTAACCTTCTTAAAACTTTCTTGGGACATCTGCTCATGGAGTTACACTTTTTTAATGAAAGTTTTCCATCAATTTTTCTCTTTTATTTATTTACACCATCTTTGAACCATATTTTAGTGTTCTAATAACTTATCGATCATCTATTGAATTGACAACTTCCAAAATGTTTTGAAGATGTTTCAATGCACAAGTATAATACAATTAGCAGAATGCTTGTTTTTTGAACATTACAATTAAAAATACACAAAGGATATTCAAATTTTAATAATTTTATAAGAATTGATTTCACAATATGAGACAGAGATCAGAATTGTGAAAAAGAAAGGGTGAGAAAGGGGTAAATGGGGTTCCATCTATTGAGGAATTATTAAAAAAAAAAATCCATGACCATCACAATGAGCGTGGAATGATAATTGGATCCCTCTGGCCATAAAAACTGTGAGAAAAACATGTTAAAATAATTTAGACAAGGAAGTATGATTGTCCTAATTAGGATATAATTTTATTTTTCCCTGAAAAGGGGTTTCCAAACTGTCTTCTCACCCACACTTATCCACACCACCTTTCCCAGACCTACTTCTGTAATACAGCACTTTAAAGATTGAACATGTATTTTGTGCTTTCCAGGATGTCATGTGAAGGCTGAAGAATATATATTTCAAAAATTGTGGTTTTGCACAATATTTAATCCTTATACATCAAAGTATATTCCATTAGCGACCGCACCTTTGGTTGCCTCTCCCATGTCAAAATGTGCAAACATCTGCTACATTTCTCATTACCTCAAGACATTTTTTCACTTCCTTTTCTCCAACCACTAAGGGGTCTTGGTTATTCTAATGCTCAGCAGGCTTTCAGGGCCCATCTCTTTTCCAATTAACGGAGCAGTTATTGCACCATTCACCAGACACCACCATCCAGAGACTGAGGATTTCGATTCATTCCTCTCTGCTGCATTGCACAGGCTCTATAGGCGACAACGACCGGTGTGAGAATTATCCCAATGAGCATATGTACAATAAGATCTCCCACACCTTCTGTCTTTGAAACACATACATTATGATAATTGAAAATAAAACGAGAGTGAAGTCGATGGCACGCCATTGCAAATCTTCATGTAAAGCAAAATTGAATGATTGCAAAAAGGTTCCACCAGGTATGACCCAGTATCAAATTTTGAGATCAAAAAATATCTTCTGTTTTGCCCGTTGTGACCCTAAGTCCCCACCCAGGGAGCATGACCTTGGGGTCAAATCTAAAAAAATGTTACATATTTCATGCATCCCCAAATGTTGATTGCAGATAGTTTTATTAAAATGTTTCAAAATGTGGATGTAATTGCATTTTTTGGTATTTGACCTTTTTATTTGAAAACATGGAGATAACTACAGTTATTTGTCTGTTTTTCTTCATTAGTTTTTTCGTTGTTATTAGTACATATACTAAACATACACGTTGCTTCTAAAATGTAGTTATTACTGCACTCAAGATGTTATATTCATTACGACCATACTCTTCAAACTGTAGATATAGGCTAGTAGTATGGCCAAGAGATATGCACACTCACCTCTGAGCTTTCTTCGATTGAAGTGAGATCGACAGTTTATCAATGTTTGGCACATATCACCAGCAATCACATCATGACAATTCAATACATGTGGCAATAGAAATCTGCCAAAACACCAATCAATCACAACAGAAATTCCACTTCGGACATATCTTGTTGGGCAGACCTAAATACAGTGGTCAAAAATAAAAGATCAAATAAAAACCAGGGGTGTGTTCAGTTACCAAGCAGCATGCTAGCACTTGCCAAGCCAGTCGTTTCTTCTCAAATGTTTTGAATGGAGTGCTTGCTTGAGTGCTTAAGCCACTTGGTGAGTGCTCTACAAGAAACTTGGTGAGTGCTCTACAAAAAACTTGGTAACTGAATACAACCCTGTAGAAAGAGAACAACTCTGTATGACCAAATATTTACCTTACATGAGCTGATGGGTTATCGAATTTAATTTGCAACTGTGAGATGGTACACGAAAGGTCCACAGGATCAGAAAAGAATGTTTCGGTTAATGAATAAACATGGCTTCACTTAACACTTAATCGTTCTTCTTTTCTTGAAAGGAAGATATTAATGTTATTTGGTGCTCTTTTATGCTTGATTGGCCCTGTTGCCAAAAAACTAAATTGGCCCTGCGCCTCCCATGACATCATCTCAACCTCAGGTTCACACATGTATGGTGTGACAGCAGCTTCTATATCATGATTTGACTACTATCGTAATCTGGGGACTTATAATCATAAAATGCTTCATTAAATTCACTTTCTGACAAGTGTGAAGTGAGTTGTGTGGCCATTATCCATTGCGTACTTTCCCTTGATTAAGTCAAGACAGTCAATCTGGAATTTTAGGGGCAGTACCCAATGGGTTTGCTTTTTATTAGAAGAAATTATAAGAATTAAAAACCATGTTCAGTTCTTTGTTTATTACTTTAAAATCAATATAATCACTTAACAACAGACATGATTTATTTCTTCTGCTTTTATGTACCTTTAAGCAACCTTGCAGCCTTGCCTGTGAAACACCAATTTCATACTTCGTCTGGTCAGGAATCACACCCAACTGGAAAGCTCAAAAGTAAGTGTGCTACCTATGTAACATCCTGTCAGAATTATACCAAGTGTATAGTGCAATTGAAATAAAGGTTGAAAGAGGTTTAAAGGCATATAAATAAATTAATTTCGGGCTTTACCGTCGTTTTATTACATTGTCCTATCCAACACGTTACATTTGTTATTCGTGACTGTTGTTTGTGTCCTTTATAACATCTTTAAAAACAGTAAGTTTTCTGCTTGGAATGATTTTCAATTTTGTTTGACTGCCAGGCAGCAGACAGAAAAAATATTATTTCACTCCTCTCTGTGCATGTGGGTTCGGGACAAATTCAGAACCAAAGAAGGTAAAACGGCGAACTTGTCTTACGATTCACGTTCAAAATATAACATTCGATTTAAATAAGTTATTTGATCATACACTGACAGTCATAAAATGATAAGACTAAATTCTCTCGAGCGACTACTACTACTACTACTACTACTACTACTACTACTACTACTACTACTACTACTACTACTACTACTACTACTACTACTACTACTACCATCGACATCACTAAATTCTCTCGAACTACTACTACTACTACTACTAATAACATCGACATCACTAAATTCTCTCGAACTACTACTACTACTACTGCCACTGCTACTGACATTGACATCGACTCAGCATGGAGTCTGGAACACTGACGGGTTCCTCTTGTGAAGCCCATTTGTATATACTGTTGCGAATTCGCGCCGCCGGCGTGCGAACAGCCACGTAACTCGAATCGCGGCACGTCGCCCACCGGACGGATAATTCTGTCGTGACCCTCTCGGACTACCGCCGGGAGCTAGTCATGGGTGGGCCTTTCGGCCTCACCACGATCGTGCCAATCGGCCACCCGCGTGGGATATTGTTCGCCAAACTCGACCTACCTAAGTACCCACGTGGAGGGTAGACCGGGCGATCGCACCTCGGCGCAGGTCGACTCCGGACATGGGCCGCTTAAGCGATCCGTTCCGTACTATTGGGATAACCGAGCGGTGTTATCGTCGGCCTCGACGGTTCCGATTAATTATCGGGCGTATTAAGCCCACTACCAACCCTTTACGTGAAGCAAGATGGAGATTCAATTAAAGAAAAGACGAAGCGAAACGGGAAAATAGTTCAACATGATGCACATTTATTCCGCGGCACACGGAGAGCACACATATACAATTAAGGCAAATGTAACAAAAGAAACAATGAGGCAGAGATACTACCGACTAAGACCGACACACGGCAACACTTAACAGTTTTACTTCACCAGACGCGCCACACACACGTTTACACAGAAACAAAAGAAAAGGCCACCCTCAAAGACAAGGGGGCAGATGGGGCCTGTGGGCCAATATTTGCGCGGGACCTGAAAGAGCGGTCAGGTCCACGAGACCGGGTGGGTCCTACCCGTGTCTTTGTGATGAGCCACAAATGTGGCAGCGCGGCGGTGCCCCGACTTCGTGCTCCTTCGCGGATTTCGTTGGCACTGCTTGGAGTGGGGTGGGAATGGGGCCCCCTTTTCTCACTATCTCAGCGCGGGGGAAAAGGGGGGGGGAATTGTTGATGCTCTGGGGAAAGAGGATAGCTGGCTTGCTTGGGTCCTGTGACGAGCGATTCCACCGCGACCTCGTCGCCGACCGCCGTCTTCCTTGCCTCGGACTCGAACTCCTCGGTCTCTTCTCCCAATTCTCCTCAGCTGACTGCCGAAAACCACCGGGACGCCCTCTCCTCCCGACTCCACTCCGCGCTCCAAACTGACTCTGCCCAAAACACTCTACGCTCTTCCAAGGCCGACTCTCCGCTCTTCCAAGGCCGGCTCTTCCAAGGCTGACTCTGCTCAAACCGACTCTGCCCAGATTCGCCCCGCGCTCGGCGCTTTATAGGCCGGCAGGAGAACCCATATGCAAATTTCCGGATCAGAACGAGCTCGGGGGCGGAGCCACGCTCGCCCATTGGATGGAGAAAAAGGGGCGTGAATCTCCCCTGATCCTAGAATTTGCATATCTCGATTCGACACAGACGCGCCTGGAGGCGGGGCCAAACCACCCCGCGCTTGCTGATTGGACGGATCAGAAGTGGGCGTGTAGCATTCCTGATCCGACTTTTCCTCGGAAAGGCCGCATTTTGCACTTGCGGCTCGGCGCGCATCCCGTACGAGTCAGGTACAGCCTGACGATCGGTGCTCGCAAGTGGTGCGGGAATGGCCGCAGAAAGAGAGAGGTGAAGGTGGTGGAGGGTTTATGGTGGTGGTTTATGGCCATGGTGCCGTTTGGAATAGCGGTGATGCGATGTTTGCGGGAGCGAGTTGTGAAGGTAAAGATCGTGGCTGTTGGCGTTGTTGTTGTTGTGAAGCGGCGTTGTGTTTGGTGGTTGTTGTGTGATGACGGTTGAGACGTGGTTGGTTCAAAATAAAGATAGAACAGAAAAACGACTATCTCAAAGCGTCGCAGCCGGAATGAATCACATTTATTCCCTCTAAACAACAGGTTTGGGGCTAACTACACATGTACTTGCAGAGATATCTCACCTACGGGACCTGAATGGTGGTTTGTGAATTTCCTCAACCGCAACAATACCAATTCCCCTAAACGCTGCCAATACGCCAATATACGGTAGCTGTAAGTTAGAAACACGTTCAGTAAGTTCTGTGGTCATCCGGAAGACGTCAATCAAATCCGTCTACATACGCCAATGTGCGTTTGAGATACGTTACATATAGGTTCAAAGCACGCTACTCATAGGTTCAAAGCACGCTACTAATAGGTTCAAAGCACGTTATTCATAGGTTAAAAATTAAGTTTTGGGTATGCTAAACATTACCTCGACGTGTTTCGACTTATGAGTAACTTACAAGTAACGTTTGGCCGACGTGTGTAAACGATTGCGGAGCGTTCCGAGAACTTATGCCAGTGTATGCGGAATTTGTGAGCCATATGTCGAGTACGTCATAAAATTTTCAGCATGCTAGAAATTTCAGGACGTACTAGACGTACCACGTAATATGCCAGCGTACTTCATTGTTTTTCATCGTGCTCCTAACGTATACACAACTTACCCATACCGTATTCGACGTGTCCCAGCATTTTAGACACATTTTTCATAGGTCGGCATATGCTGGCGAAATCGTCAAGGTGTGACTGCGATGTTGACACTTCCAATTTTCAGGCAGTTATGATTTAAATCGGCGAGCAGCAGGTTTTTTTTTAACAGAGAACGCCATGAGTTCATCGGCGATACGTGCAGCGCACTATGACTAAGTTAAACTATCGTTGGGCATAGGTTGAGAACGCCGACAACAGGCTAAGCATTCATTGGTATAAGTTATCTTTAACACAACGAAACGTTCTGTGCCTGCTACTAATACGTTATGCATACGACCAACACGTTATGAATATGACCAAAACTTAAAAAAAAAAACTCAAAACTTCAGCGTTCGCCAACGTTTTACGTGCATTTTTATACGTGCATTCCTGGCTAAAACGTCAAGGTGTGACTGGGCCTTAAGTTCAATTTTGGAGCTTAAATTTTATAATTTGGTTAAGTTTAAGAGATTCTAGAGGTTATGACATGTGCAGAAATGAAATAAAGCTATGAACGCTGGAGTTTCTGGGCATTTATAAGCATTGCAATGCATGCAGCAATTCTAGGTGTGATGATCAGGCATTCGATGATGAGTGAAGAAAGTGGAAAAGGAAAAAAAAGCTGTCATAAAGAAATTGTTGCAGCATGTTCCAAGTCAAGGCATTGTTGAGCAGGCCGAAAAAATGGCGAATTAAGACCCCCCGAGGTAACCGAAGATGCGCCTTGAGACCCCTTCGAGGAAGAGAGTGGACGCACCTGAAAAAGGAAATAATTAAATAAGGTCGTTAATCATCTTCAAAGGGGGTGTTATAATTAACCCAAACACCCAATTTTCACTCATGCACTCCCTTGGATGTTTCTTATTATGCATGCAAAGTTTCAGGCTGCTAGGTTTTATGGATTTGGAGTGATGGAGGAGACACACACATGCAGGCATTGATTATTTTCAATATCGATATTGTACCATTATCTCAAATGCATGCCTACTGATCTTGTTCGATGAAGAAAAAGGCTTATTTGGATGAAAGCCTTTCACCATAAAAATTGTCCAGAAGTGATGTCCATGACTCATGTAATTTCTTTCATTTCACTTCAGTTGCATGTTGAAGTGTTCAGCCCCTCCTAATAATGACACATTTAGATATACTGTATACAAAGTGCCATATACTGCATATAAAACCGAAAAACACTGGTAGACAGTGAATCCTCATCAAAGTGAAGCCGAGTTCAACCCATACGTAATGTCTTAATTATGTATTAGTGTGGCAACTTAGCTAAATATAGCATAACAATTGTGCATTTTGTGAGGAAAGCACCAAATTTGGCACACTAGTAGCCTATCATATTATGAACAGATTTGGATATTGGGCCATCTCAAATTCAGCCGCTGATGGCTGTGGCAGCCATTTTCCACTGCCATCAAAAATTTTGAGATGGCCCAATATCCAAATCTGTTCATAATATGATAGGCTACTAGTGTGCCAAATTTGGTGCTTTCCTCACAAAATGCACAATTATTATGCTAAGTTGCCCCACTATATTGTTTGAATGTTAGTTGGGCCATGAGTAAGTCTATCAATTATTTGTTATTGGACCTAGACTCTGTCTATTAAGTGCAGTCTTTTTGAACATACCTTTAAGACATCAAGACCTTTGGAGCCCTTACACCTTTTAACAGTGCCAGGTTTACAATGGCGCCAGGTATACACTCAGAAGGGGCCCGTGGTGACTGTTTTTTAAAATAAAATAAAATAATTTGGGGGGGGGGAGGACACACATCACGATATGCTTCAAAAAAGAACATGTATATAATTGAATACTACTTTTACAAAATATAAGAAGTATTTGAATTGTAAAAAAAATCCCATTTCCTGGTGTGTGGCATCACCAAAGTCCACACAGTTAATGGCGGATGTTCCAGTTGGAGTAACACGCACGCAGAGCAGGAGAGTTATCGTTAATTTAGAGGACAACTGGATAATCAGTAACTCAAATGATGAAAAAACATTTTAGGGGTTCTCAGAAACGCAGGCATAAAGCAGATAAGGATGAAAAAGAAGCAAAATTGCCTCGTATCAGCAGCTACTTCAGTTACAGTGCTTCTGCTTCGACTTGTAAATATCTACCGACATAAAACCCCTTCATAACCTATTTTGTCCTTCTTCTGTCTTCTGTGTATTTGGCTGTCCCCCTTCATAAGAACGATTTGAGAATGGTTTTCAAGGCCAATCTTTCATTTTGACTGTTTGTTCACTGTGGTCTATTTTTCAGGATTAAAAAAACTCTAAAAATATTTTTCATTAAAGAGTAATTTCATCTCTTGGATTGGAAATGCAGACGGTGACTTGCAAGCGGGCTTCAAGGGGGGTTTACAGAAGCATTTCAAAATAACAATAAATACAAGGCAAAGGGAGGTGGCATTCACTGCATGTGATAAGTAATGCATGCAGAGTAAAACAAGTGTTCATTTACATCCTTATGATGTCTAATAAATAAATAATATATAAGCTACCTGATGCAAGGCCGAGGCTTCAGCCTTTGGCATGCTTAAGAGGCTGCACTGTCAAAACAAAATGCCCCAGAAAATGTAGAAAATATGATCACATTTGTACATGGTGATTTAATATAACCCTTTTTCTTGCTATGAAACATCATATCTTCCAGTCTCCTTGAATATTTCGAATAAAATAATACCAACCCATAATTTTGACAGGCTTTCATATTAGTTGTAAATAAAACTTTATACAGCTGTGTGCTGTGTTAAAAACTACTGTGTCAATCTGTATTTTTCAATGGTTCCCTGAATGGGGATCCACAAATTTGTTTGGCATCAGGCCCAAAAAAGGGTTAATCTGGCTCTGCCTTTTAGACCCTTTCAACCTTTACACCATTGAGACCACTTCGACCTGTTCTGCCTTTAGACCCATCAGATCCTGTTTGGGTCCTGAGATGTATCAGTAGTTTATGATAATGCATGCATAAACATGGGTGCACCAGAGCATGGTTAAGCAGAGTCATGTAACCCGCCCATGTTCCGGTGCTATGCTATGCTGTGTTGTGCCCGCGTCCGGATTAAACCTGTTGGTCCCACTTCAGAGCCCTCGTCCCTGTCTATTACAGTGGAGATGAGGATGTCTTCATGCATCACCATATTGCAGAATATGCAGTGGGGGGGAGGGGGGTGATTGGGAAGAAGATACCGATCGTCTGAAGCTGTACTTCGTGGTAAACAAAATGGACACCGATGAGGACGCTGAAAGGCGGCGAGCTGTATTACTGACAGTATGCGGCGCCCCGACGCACAGCCTCATGAAAGATCTTCTTGCCTCAGCCAAACCTTCTGACAAGTCGTATGAAGAGCTCGTCAATCTCGTGAAAATACATTTTCACCCTAAACTGGGTAAGATCGTCTCGAGATATAAATATTATATCCACCATCGTCAAGATGGTTAGTCAGCATCCGAGTTTGTGGCTGATCTACGCCGACTCACCGAACATTGTGAGTTTACAGATAAACTCGAAGAGATGCTACTTCATGTCTTTATAATGAGCATCAATGACGACTCAATTCTGTGGAAACTCCACACTGAATCCGACCCCAATTTGGTTAAAGTCATGGAGAGAGCCACTGTGTGTATGCAAACTGCCGAGAGCCTGCATGTGATCACGAACAAGTCAACGGTTATCCAGCAAGACCCAACGGTTAATAAGGCAACCTTTGGCTTCAAGCAAAAGTGTTTTAGCAAGCCACCAAATTCACCTCCACCTCCTGACATTTCTGAATCTACCCGGAAGGTTGGGGTAACTTGGTGTTGTGGTGGTAATCACCCAGCTTTCCAATGTCGGTACAGAAATTATACCTGTGACAACTGTGGTAGGTGGTGACACTTGAAGTGTCGTTGTTCTCGATCCAAGTTGAACAACTTGTCTCCTGCTTATCACATTGGGTGAACCCTGATGCAGTGAACGATATGTCACGGAGCACAGCCTGCAGCAGAGAGTCAATTGAGGGACTTTATGAGGTTTTCTCTCTTAGAACAAAGAGCTCCGAAGCTCCAATTATAGTTGATATAACAATCGATAAGATCCCGGTGAGGATGGAAGTTGATACCGGTGCTTCCAGACCAATTATGAGCGAGAGCAAGTTAACCTCCATCTACCCTCCGAGAAAGGCTCCTGCACTCTGGCCCATATCTATTGACTTGAGAACATACACCAAGGAGGTGGCTTCTAGAGTTGGCTCAGCTAACGTAACTGTAGGATATGGAAACAACACTCATGTCCTTCCCCTACTGAAAATGCAGGGAGAAGGACCAACCCTCTTAGGCCAAAATTGGTTATGAATAATCAGACTTAATTGGAGTGAAGTAAACAGAGACTTAAACTCTGATTCTGGATACAATACCATGCTCAACAAGTACCGTGGCCTTTTCAGCCATGGTGTTGGCACCTTTGCAGGGCCCAAAGTGAGGATTCATGTTTCTGCAGATGCTCAGCCATTGTTCCATAAGGCTTGACCTGTGCCCTACATGATGGGATCAATGATCAAATGTGAGCTTGTCTGCCTGCAGAGTGAGGGCATGATCTCACCAGTAGAGTACTCTGACTGGGCAGCACCTATCATTCCAATACTCAAACCAGATGGAACAGTGCGCATTTGTGGGGACTACAAAATGACGATCAACTGCTCTTTAAGGCTGGATGGCTACCATTTGCCCAAAGCAAAGGATCTGTTCACCACTCTCATGGATGTTTGCTCAGCCATTCACGAAGCTTGACTTAACCAATGCCTATGCTCAAATGGAACTGGATGATGATTCCAAGCAATATACATACATCAACTCTCATCGAGGACTCTACATGTACAACAGATGCCCATTTGGCATATGCTCTGTTGCACCAATCTTCCAATGCAAGATGGATACATGATTAAAAACTGGAACAAAGACAGTCGTATTCCAGGATGACATACTAGTGACTGGCAAGTCACAACATGAACACCTCTAGAACCTAAACAAAGTCCTCAATCGGCTGTCACAAGCTGGGTTACGCTGAAGGTGTGAGAAGTGTACCTTTATGGCACGTGAAGTTGAAAACCTGGGTCATCAAATCTCCTGTCAAGGCATTTTGCCCTCTTTGAGCAAAGTTGAAGCAATTGCAAATGCTCCAATGCCACAAAACATTTCAGAACTTCGTGCATTCCTGGGTATGTTGACCTACCTTGGTAATTTCTTGCCTCAACTAAGAACAACCGTCAGGCCTCTGAATCTACTCCTCAGGAAAAGCGTTGTCTGGAAATGGGAATCTGTCCAAACAAGAGCGTCCAAGGCTGCTAAACCCATGCTGTCGTCCTCGCTATTACTTGCCCTTTACGGCCCATCCAAGGAACTAGTTCTCAGTTGTGATAGCTCTTCATATGGCATTGGGTGTGCGTTGTTGCAAACAAAATGAGAGGCATTAGCGTGTGTCTGGGATACCTTAAAGATGCACCAATATGTCATTTGAAGACATGTTACCATTGAGACTGATAACAAACCATTGTTAGGTCTCCTGGGAGAAACCAGAGCAATTATGCCCACATCATCAGGTCATGTACAACACTGGGCATTGACCCTTTCCGGTTATGACTCTTCATTGGTTTACCACCCGGGTAAGGAAATGTACTGTGCTGATGCACTCAGTTGCTTGCAGCTTCCCATAACCACCACAGAAACTCCACAATCTGGCGATATCATTCATCTCAAGGCCAACGTCATTCACGATGATGCGCCCATAACTGCTAAGCAGATTGCTTGTGCTGCCACAGCAATCCAGGTTTGTCACAAATTAAACGCTGTGTTATATCAGGTGATTGGGCATCACTACCAGAAGGGGGGAAACCATACCTCTTCCGGAAGGATGAGCTCTCTATTGATGCAGGCTGCCTGCTTTGCGGTAGCCGAGTGATAATTCTGCCGAAACTCCATGGGAAAATTATCAGTGAACTCCACAATGCTCATTCAGGCACAGTCACCATGAAGACTCTCGCCTGAGCCCATGTTTGGTGGCCTGGTTTGGACCGTGACATTGAGTCCAATGCATACCATTGTTACACTTGTCAAGCCCATGCCAAGACACCGCCACAGTCTCCATTGGCCACGTAGTCATGGCCATCAAAACCATTGTCCAGAATACACATTGACCATGCTGGTCCATTTCAAGGAAAGCTTTTCATTATCGTAGTTAATGCCCACTCCAAAGGGATTGAAGCTCTCGTGGTGCCATCCTCATCCTCTGCTGTAACAATTGAAGCTCTACGTACCATGTTCATGCAACATGGTATTCCAAACTCCATTGTATCAGATCATGGATCATCATTTACGAGTTCAGTTTCAGCACTTTTGTAAAATGAATGGCATTAAGCACTACACATCTGGCTCCTACAAACCTGCCAGCAATGGTCAAGCCCAACGTGCTGCTCAGATCATCAACAATGGTCTAAGCCACGTCAAGGAAGCCTCCATTCAATCTCGTCTCACTCGTGTGTTGCTCAACTACCACACCAGACCACATCAAACCACCGGTCGCTCACTTTCCAAGCTGCTGATGGGTTGTGAATTAACAACACTGTTATCATTAGTGCACCCAGATGTAACGGTCGAGGTCGAGAATAACAAGTATCAACAGAAACGTAATCACGACCAAACGTCTGTAAACCGCAACTTCCAGTTAAATTATCCTGTGAATGTGTTGAACTCCTGATGTGGAACCAAGTGGTTATCTGGCATCATTATCGATAACATTGGTGAAATGATGTTTCTTGTGAAGTTGTGTGATGGCAGATGCATGTGTAAACACGTTCACCAACTCAGGTTATGTCATGGGGAGCCAAACATTGAGCCAAACCGGCTAAGTGCCTTTGTCACCCACTCCTGTATTAACAGCACCTGCGTTTTAACCTGACGTGTTTCCTCATGAAAGTATTTCACTCATCAATGTACCTGAACTCCTTCTTGACCCTGTACTACCCCTCCCTTATTGAGGAGCCCACAGCAGTTGCAAGGACAGCCCTACACTCGCCCTTAGGAGATCAGCTCATGTCTGTAAGCCTCCTGAGCACCTTGCTTTGTAAAAAAATAAGGGGGGGGGGAGACGAGATGTATCAGTAGCTTATGCTAATGCTGGCATACATGAGTGCACCGGGGCGTGGTTAAGCAGAGTCATGTGACCGACCCATGTCCCGATGCTGTGCTGTGCTGTGCAGTGCTGTGTTGTGCCCATGACTGGATTAAACCTGTTGTTCCCACTTCAGAGCCTTCCTCTCTTTCTATTGAGTACATTACAGACTCTTTATAGTCCTTAGATTTAGACCCTAACTTCATGCCTGGTGTTGGATTAATGGTTGGGGTGGTGGGCTTTGGATCCTAGGGTCCTGAGTTCAAATCCTACTCAGCTATTGAATTAATACCAGGTGGGGTTAACTCGGCCTGTCATCCTTCTGAGGTCGGCAAAATGAGTGCCAGCATGCTGGTATACTGTGTCGGAGTGGTGACCCGTCTCGGATTGTACCCAATAGCGAAGGAGACTGCTTAAGCAGCACCAATGCTCTGCACAGTCTGGTCTATAAACACACATATATATGTATATATTCCTTAGACCCAATTAAATCTTCGATGCTTTGGACCTGTAACTACTGTTGAAACATACCCTCTCGACCCCCTAGACCTTTTGGATCTCTTGAGAACATTTTAGACTTGATAGAACCTTTAGACCATCTTAGACCACTTATATTCATTGATGTTTTGGACCACTTTAACTCAATGGCCATCTCGACTCTATATCCCTTTTGTATCCCGAAGATGTTTAAGTCCACAAAGGTCAAAAAGACCCTTTTGAACTTCAGACCCCTAAAACTCCCAAGACACAAGAGACCACATTAGATCCTTTAGAACCCTAAGAATAGACCACAGTAAACCCTTTAGAACCCTTTTAACCCTTCGACCCTTAAGAACCCAAAGCGCCAATTGAACCTGCTGGACCTTCTCGACCTGGGACTATTGTTAGAACATACCCTTGAGACTCCTTTGAGTTTACAGCATTTTAGACCCTCTTACACCATTTAAGACTGTTTGAACATTTTAAGACCCTTTAGACCCTCTTAGAACCTTTAGATCTATTTTGACACATTTGATCTTTTTAGAAAATTTAATACCCGAATGACCCTTTGGACTTTGAAAGATATGCATATCATTTCGATCGCTTAGACCCCTTTAGACCCCAAATAAGATTGCAAAATACCCATTAGATCTTTATACCTCTCAAGACCCTTATAGGCCATTTAAGACCCATATGGACACTCTGGACTACTTATCCCCTTTAGATCTTTACGCCACTTCCGGTTCTGGGTTTGGAGCGATGAGAGGTCTCCTTTGGGGCTCTCTGCTGACGTCCTCAAAGTTAAGTTTCCGGTCGTTATTTGTCCCGTTCTAACTGTCTAATTTTCTCACCGACATGTTACTGTGTGTTTCTAGTTCGGTTTTGTTTCAAAAATCGTGCTATTTTGTGAGTTTTTTGTCGATGTTCTTACCGGGTGTTTGAGGCCTAGGCCTTGGCCTCGGCTTGAGGCCTACCGGTTCCCCTCGGTGTTTGATCGGGTTTTTTTTGTTTGTTTTTTTTCTCCCCATTACCTTCAATTTCCATCCTCCCCACTTTCCTAACGTCCCCCATTCTCCCAACGAATCTCTATTTCTTATTCCAAAAAAAATAACTAAATAAAAAAACCAACAACAACAACACGCTAACCTTCTCCCGATTCTGCTTCTTCTTCTTCCTCTTATCTTCCTCCTCGTCTTCTTCCTCGATTTTTTTTCTACATCACTTCCATGACCTAATCTGTTGAAAACTCTCTCAAACATTAATAATAACAACAAAACGATCTTATAATGCTTCATCTTCCACTCTCACATGTGGTACTCTTTACTGCTTCATAATGCACTAATCTTCTGCTATTTTAGCAGACTGCTCTCATTTCGACCTCTCCATTCCTTGCCTAAAAATCCAACTGTTACAGCGCTTCTTCTCTCCATTCTTTGAACTCACCTTCATTGCATCCATCAAGAATTGTGTTGAATCGCATCTCTGACCTAAAACTTTTAAAAACTACAGTTTGCTATGGATGTTCGCTTTCCATCAACCATTCTTTTTTTCCAACTTCAGTGCCAACTGACACCCTCACCCCTCACTCTCACTCTCAAAGCAACCATCCCACTCTTCTCCCTCCAAGCCTCCCTCTCGCCTCTCTCAAAAATTCCCCCCTCACCTTTCTCCCACCTTTCATCCCCCTCACTCATCCTTCTCAAAGTTGCACCCCCTCTCATCCACCAAGCTACCTCCCTCCACTGCCCTCTCACCTCCATCTCTTCACTCCAACTCCTCAAATCCTCAACTACCTTCTTCCCACTCTCTTGTCCCCCCCCCTCTCTCCCAGCACCACAGAGCCTTTTCTCCTCCTCATTCGGCCTCCTCCCCTAGCTATTCTGCAATCCCCCACACTCTTTCAACAACCCTCCTTACCTCCCCCCCTCGTCCCATGTCCTACCCTGCCCCTCCCCCCCACACCCCACACCCTGCACCAAAAGCCTCCTCCCCTACCTCTTCATTGAAAGTGTGGACCTCAAATATCTGGGGCCTTCGCTAAAACCTTTCAGATCTTTCCATACAGGTTACCACTGACAAACCAAACATAATCTGCCTAACAGAAACTTTCCTCTCCCAAGACGTGTCTGACTCCCAAGTATCTCTCCCCGGTTACTCCCTCCTCCAGTATGACAGACCTGAGCCTCGTCCTGCTGGAGGTGTTGCTGTCTTCATCAAAGACTCTATTCCTCACCTCCATGCACTGTTCTCACTCCCCCACACCCCCAGGAATACCTCTGGCGATGGCTTCCCCTCCAATCCCACCTCATGTTTATATGTGTACTGTACCGTCCACCGAACAGTGATGACTCAATCTACACCTCACTATCCGAAAACATGGACCATCTTCTATCTTCTCATCCAAACTCTCTCTTCCTCTTATGTGGTGACTTCAATTGTCATCATGCCAGTTGGCTAGGTGTGGGTACCTCTCTCACCTGCCATGGCACCTCAACAAAAGCTTTCTGTGACTCATCGGGACTGACTCAATCGGTCAACTTCCCGACCCTGATCTCAACGAATGGTACTCCATCTCTTCTGGATCCGATTTTGACAAATATCCCTGACAATATCTGCTGCTCTTCTTCCGCTCGAATCGGTTCTTCTGACCACATCCTTGTCAAAGTGGACATCTCTCTGGCTGTCATCAAAGAACCACCTCACCACTGGCATTTCTGTCTGTGGAATTTCTGGTCTGGCATTTCACTCAAGCCAACTGGCAGCGTCTTGTAGCAGCCATCAAACTTACAGACTGGTCTCCTATCACTACTTTATCAAACATCAACTCATCCTGGGAATTCTTTCAAAGAAACTTGCTCTCTCTCATGCACAGATTTATCCCCTCTCGTGTTCAGTTGTCCTACACTTCCTCCCGCCCTTGGTTTACTGAAGCTTGTGGCGAGGCAGTTGTCCTGAAACAACTTGCCTTTGCCTCATGGAAAGCAAACCCAACTGAGGGCAATCTCAGTTCTTTCCACAAAGCTCGGAACAAGTGTGTATCTACCCTCAGGAGAGCCAGAAAACAATATCTTTCTCATCTCAAGTCTGAACTCTCAAACCTCTCTCCCTCCTCAAAATCCTGGTGGCGTTTAATCAAATCTGTTTCTGGTGTATGTTCCCCCTCCATCCCTCCCTTACCTCAAATGGCCGCACTGCTGATACCGCACGTGATAAAGCTGAATGCCGAAACTCGGTGTTTGCAGCTAAATCTTGTGTCCCAAACTCATCACTTTCTCGACCCACCTGACCCAGTCACACCCAACCGTCCCTAGACTCTGTGTCCTTTTCTCCTAACAAGGTGGAGAACTTGCTTTTTAACCTCGACTCAGATTCTGCAACTTGTCCAGACGGCATCAGCCCACGTGTCCTCAAAGCCTGCTCTTCTGCTCTTGCTCACCCTCTCCCTGATCTATTCACCCTCTCATTTGCTCAAGGTCATCTGCCATCTGCTTGGAAATCTGCTATCATCACTGCCCTGCATAAAAAGGTGCAAAAACAAATCCCTGCAACTACAGACCAATCAGCCTTCTCCCAATCATCAGCAAGGTTATGGAATCCATCATCGCTTCAGACATGAAATCCTTTCTCTTCTCCAATGGCTTGATTTCCGATCATCAATTTGGTTTCAGACCAGGTCACTCTACCCTGGATATGCTGCTTCTGCTCTCCCATCAATGGATGGAGGTCCTCAATGCCAGACAGGAAATCCGAGCCATATCCCTGGACATATCACGTGCTTTTGACACAGTCTGGCACCCTGCCCTACTCACCAAACTCTCTTCCCACGGTATTCAAGGCCATCTCCACTCATGGCTCGCAGACTTCCTCTACTGTCGCATTCAACGTGTGGCCCTAAATGGAGTTCTTTCATCCCCTCTTCCTGTCCAGGCTGGAGTTCCTCAAGGTAGCGTTCTGGGCCCTGTACTTTTTCTGGTTTTCATCAATGATCTCTCCGACTCTCTGGAAAATCCTCTATATCTCTTTGCTGATGACTCCACCCTCTGCCGTACCATCTGTCATCCCTCAGACCGGCAAGCAGCAGCTTCTTCGCTCACTGCAGTTCTGGATAAAATCACAAACTGGTCCAACACGTGGAACATGTCTTTCAATCCAGACAAATCTCACACTCTCACTATGTCTCTTCGAAAGGACCGTTTAGAAAACCCCCCATCCACTTTCTCACCAATCCTCTGGAAGAAGTCTTTTCTTTCAAGCTTCTGGGTCTCACTATCTGCCATGACCTTTCCTGGGAAAGTCACATTTCCAACCACGCCTCAAAAGCCAGTCGCCGATTGGGAATCCTCCGTCGTGCAAAGTCCTTCCTCGGCCCTCTTGAGCTCCTGACCACTTACAAAGCTTTTGTCTGAAGCCTGATGGCGTACTGCTCTCCCCTCTGGGCTGGTGCTCCTGCCTACGTCCTTTCTTGGCTTCACGCTGTCGAAACCAGGGCATTTAGGATCATCGGCATCTCCCGCAATGAAGCTGAGTCTTTGGGCCTCTCACTCTCTCACCGCAGGTTGGTCGGTGGTCTTTCTGTCTTCTACCATCTCCTCTCCAGCCTTGCCCCCCCCTGCTCTCTCTGCGATTTGTCCCCACCACATTTCCACAGGGCGCTCAAGGTCCACCAACAACCCCCTTCTGGTAAAACTCCCAAAATAACGAATCACTGCTCACCTTCACTCTTTCATTCCTCTTTTTCCCGCCTTTGGAATAAACTCCCTCACTATATTCTTTCCCATTATTCCCTCCAGGCTTTCAAAACAGCTGTTCACCACCACCTCTTTCCATCCGCCATCCAAATCCTCGATATTTTCTACCCCCGATAATCCACCCAAGCCCACTTCCTTCAATTCCCCTGCTTTCCTTCCTGAAAGTCCCTGTAATGTCCATCTTCTCTTCCCCATGTTCCCCGTCCCATCCCCATCTCTCTCCCTTCCACTGATCTCATAATGTATCTGTTCCCCACTGTTTTGTCCCTCCCACTCCTGCCCCTCTTGTCTCATGTCCCCTTGCTGTGCATTGTGTGTTTGATCTCATACGAGCCTCGACAAGGTATACAAAAAAAAAAAACACTTCGACGCCTTTGACATGTAGACCCATGAGACCACTTTTGACGCCCAACATGTAAACATCGATGGAGTCGTTTTTTTGTATTTTGCAAGTATTGTGCAATGCATGATATCTTTCTTGTTTGTTTCTCTGTCTCTCTGTCTGTGAGCAGGATATCCGAAAAAGTTATAAACTGATTCGGACGAAAATTGGTGGACAGTTTGGGTGTATGACTAGGACGAACTGATTTGATTTGGTCAAGATCCAGATCGGGATACGAGATTTTTTTTAAGTTTCTTCCACCCATCTGAACTCTCTTTCACATGTGTGGAGATTTCAGTTGTCACCATGTTAATTGGCTGGGTATTGGTCCCTCTCTCCCCAGCCTTCTGCAAATAACTTGTTGACTCCATAGGTCTGACTCAATCTGTAAACTTTCCCACCTAGATTTCTGTCAATGGAAAATCTTCCCTTCTGGATTTAGTGGTGAACAACTTCCCTGCTAATGTATCTTGCTCTTCCTCTGCCCCAAGTGGCTCATTCTATCATATACTTGAGAAGGTCAACGTGTCTCTGGCCATTCTCAGAGAACAGCCTCTGCACCGGTGAGTCTGGCAGTTCACTTTGGTAAACTGGTAGGGACTACAAACAGCCATCACATTTCAGGACTTGTCTCGTATATATATATATATATATATATATATATATATATATATATATATATATATATATATATATATATATATATACATATATATATACATATATATATACATATATATATACATATATATATACATATATATATACATATATATATACATATATATATATATACATATATATATATATATATATATATATATATATATATATACCATATTTATTCTAATAGAAGCCCCCCTTTCCAAGAAAGCCCCCCCCTCTTTGAGAAAATGTTCATGTTTCAAGGGTGTCTCTAATAATAGCCCCCCTCCCCCGTCACCTGGTGTGAAACAATTGAGGCAGCTGTAGCCTGTAGGGGGAGCATGGCCTGCCTGGCCAGGCCGGGACCCGGCTTTGTTGACAGGTGTGTTTGACGGCAGTCAAGTCAGAGTGGTGTCGTATTCTGCACAATTTATACCCCCTAACGAGACAATACTTGTATCTTCATAATAAAACAAATAAATAAAAAAATTGTATGCTTGTCGATTGTCTCTAATAAAGGCCCCCTCCCCTCCTTGATCAAACTGGTTTTCTAATAAACGCCCAGGGCTTATATTTGAATAAATGCTCTATATATATATATATATATATATATATATATATATATATATATATATATATATATATATATATATATATATATATATATATATATATATATATATATATATATATATGTATATGTATATGTATATGTATATGTATATGTATATGTATATGTATATGTATATGTATATGTATATGTATATGTATATGTATATGTATATATGTATATGTATATGTATATATGTATATGTATATGTATATGTATATGTATATATATATATATATATATATATATATATATATATATATATATATATATATATATATATATATATATATATATATATATATATATATATATATATATATATAAATATATATATATATATATATATATATATATATATATATATATATATATATATATATATATCCTGGTGTTGGCGCAGTGGTTAGGGCAGCGGCTTGGGATCCAAAAGGTCCTGAGTTCAAGCCCCATTGGGCCACTGAATTAATACACCAGGGGGTTGACTCAGCCTGTCATCCTTCCGAGGTCGGTGAAATGAGTACCAGTATACTGGGCCGGTGTATACCCGGTTAAAATAGGTGTACCATATCCCTGTGTCGTAAGAGGCGGCCAGGGTTGCGTCAGGAAGGGCATCCGGCGTAAAACATGTGTCAAATCACTATGCAGATCATACGGATGATCCGCTGTGGCGACCCCTAACGGGAGCAGCCGAAAGAAGAAGAAGATATATATATATATATATATATATATATATATATATATATATATATATATATATATATATATATATATATATATATATATATATATATATATATATATATATATATATATGTCCACTGCCCCTGGTATTAATTCAGCTGGGGAATTCCTCCAAAGAAACCTGCTCTCCTTAATGCGGAGATTTACAGATCCATCTCATCTCATCATCAGTTACCTTTCCCATCCTCCCACCCTTGCTACACGGAATCTTGTTGTGAGGTCGTTGCCTTAAAGCAAATTTCATTGTCCTGGAAGGCAAATTGGACCGAAGGCAACCTCCGATCATTCCACAAATCTTTCAACAACTGTGTCTACTCTCAGCAAAGCCAGAAAACAACATCTGTTGAACCTCAAGAATGAACTTTCAAGATGTCACCCTCCTCCAAAACCTGGTGGTGCCTTGTCAAGTCTGTCTCTGGTGTATTCCCCCCCCCTTCCCCCTTCTCTCACTTCAAATGGCAACACAGCCAACTCTGTTTGTGAGAAGGTCAAATGCCTCAATTCTGTGTTTGCTTCCAAATCTTATGTCACCAATCCCAATCTAGCCCTATTTATTCCTCTATCTCTCTCTCTCCTTTCCAGTTGTACCCAACTGCTCCTGGACTCTGTGGGTTTTTGTAGCTGAGAATATGGAGAAGTTTCTGGCAACCTTTGACTCGGATTCGGCAACTGTATCGGTCAGCATCAGCTCACGAGTTCTAGAAAGCCTACTCTGCTGCTCTTGGACTTACTCTCTCTGCCCTTTTCACCCTATCATTTGCCCTTGGTCATCTTCCTTCTGCTCGTAAGTCAACCAACATCACAGCATTACATAAAACGATGCAAGAACAGATCCCCTTAACTACAGACTCGTTAGCTTGCTTCCGATCATCAGCGAGATCATGGAGTTGATCATTGCAGTTGCCAAAAAATCATTCCTTTTCTCAAACAGCCTCATTTCAGATCACCAATTCAAATTCCGATCAGGTCACTCTACCTTAGACGTGCTGCTTCTACTCTCCCAACAATGCTGGAGGCCCTCAATATCAGACATGACATCAGGGCCTTCTCTTTGGATATATCTCGAACTTTCGACAGTCTGGCATCCCACCTTGCTCTCCAGGCTGTCCACCGATGGAATCTAAGGCCAACTCCACTTTTGGATGACTCATTTCCTCCAATCTTGTAACAAACATGTGGCTCTCAAGAGAATCCTTTCTTCTCTCCCTGTAAAGGCTGGAGTGTTCCCCAAGGCAGTGTTATAGGCACCATATTGTTCCCAATCTTCATCAATGCTCTCTTGGTCGCTCTTGAAAATCCTGTTTATCTCTTTTTTGATGACTCTCTTGACATCCCCTCGTCCTTCTGACAAACACACAGCAGCCTCTTCCCTATCTGCAGACCTTGACAAAATCACAAACTGGTCAAACACTTCAAATATGTCTCTCAATCCTGAGAAATCTCACACACTCACTCCCTCTCTCCGAAAGGACCATACCGTAAACCCTCCCATCTACTTTCTCAACAGCCCTGTGGAAGAAGTTATGTTACTCAAGCTCTTGGGTCTCTCAGCTAGGACCTCTCTTGGGCAAGCAACATTTCAAAGTTGGCCTCCAAAATAAAACGTCGACTGTGCATCCTCCATCGTGCAAAGTCCTTCCTTGGCACACTTGAACTCTGATCCACATACAAGGCTTTCATCCGCAGCTTTATGCTTGATGGTAGGGGGAGGGGTGGCAGCACTCCAATCAAGCTGTGGATGAAAGGCTTGTAGGTGGATAGTAGTTCAGGTGTGCTGAGGAAGGACTTTGTACAACAGAGTATGCCAGTTCACGGTGGTATTGTATTTATAAGTCCCCAACCAGCTTCACTGGATGGGACTATAGGTTTGCAATCCATCTGTCCGTCCATCGCACCTGTGGTTTTTCAGCCTTTTTTTCTCATACCCTTTATCATATTTACCTGAAACTTGGTACATGGCTTTCGAATAAGTTACAGAACAAGGTTGAGTTTCAGGGCGTTGCGTCAATTTTTCATGGAGTTATGCCCTTTTTGGACTTGGAAAATATTACATTCATCGGGGACATGTACCAATAAGGAAGGAAGATCAAAATGTCCACAAACTCTTCAATCAAGTTTTCTGCCCCAGGCAATTCGGACATTTGGAACGTTACAGCTTTACCGTATCCACACCCTTTTCACTTAAAATGTCAGTTAACTCATCTTGTATGCATCAATCCCATTCTTTCCATTAAATAAAGCTCGATGCATCTCTCTCCAATTAAAGTAAGCGTTTCATCTACCCTGTAAGTTCGCTGTCACGATTTTTCTTTGGTGAGTGCTTGTAAAAAGCAATTGAATTTTTTGTTGCTGAACTGTCAGTGCATGCAAACGACCTTAGCTCCCCCACCTCTCACACCCCAACTACTCCCCACACCTCCTCTATAGTTTAGTATTTATGTGTGAATTACTGATAGCTATCTCGATACTCGAGTGTGCACCCGAGCTTGCACTTTTCGCTCGAGAGAGTGGGGGTTCACTGGGCAAACCTGAATTTGTGGAAATCAGGTTTATATTTATTCACATTTCAATTTCAACATTCACTGTGGAAAAGCGACATATTTACTTGAAATGGCACAATTTACAGTTAAAGGTTTTGCTTCTGGTGGAAATCATTGTTGGTGGAGGGTGAGGTGGGGGAGGGGATGGGAAGCGGGTGGACATTTAAAAGTTGTTAAGTTTGACAATTCGCTTGTTTAATATTTAATTTGTATTTAGTGGAGTTTCATCATAGTCAGAGCCTTTGATACAGTTCATGCATGTTGCATACAAATTGGTATGGCATGGGTTAAAGTTTCCATTATCTTATCTTACATAACAAATATATGGCTCTGCAAATAACGAAACTAAGCTTTTTTCTTGCTTTTATTTATTTGTTTATTTTTTATAGAATGTAAGTTTCGTTGTGGATCTGTAGCAGGGCGAAGTTTTTGCCAAAAATAACACGGAGTCCTCTTTTTTGGCGAAAATAATACTGTCATCTTTTTGGGGCGTTTTTGGGCCTCAAATGTTTGTGCCCAGCACCCCCCCTACCCCCCACCCCCCCACCCCCCCAAAAAATATACATCTTAATCTGCTTCTGGACCTGCCACACAATGGACATATCGACTAATCACAAATGCATGAGATATACACAACACAGGACTGTTACATGAGACAAACAGCAAATGAGCTTGGGGAAAGTGCCCTCACTTCCCAGGGCACTCTCGGTGCCACAACAATTATGCCGCCTTTCTTACGAGCTCTCGATAGAGCCAGGAAGCCAGAATTTCTCATTTAAGATGGAACACACAACCATGTGCAATGTAAAACATATTAAAAGACTGAGGCTTACACACATTTAAATTCAACAGAAGCAAACATCTCTTAAATAATTGCAGAAAAATGTGGAAATTAACTCTCCCCTCTTTCCCCACACATTGGGTCAAATATACCACCAATCCATCCATCCATTAGTGCCATACTCTGTGCAGAGCATTGGTGCTGCCTCAGCAATCTCCTTGGCTATTGGGCACAATCCTGGATAGGGCACCACTTCGACACAGGATACCAACCAGCAAGCTGACACTCATTTTGCCGACTTCAGAAGGATGACAGACAGTCAACACCACCTGCTATTAATTCAACAGCCGAGTGAGATTTTAACTCAAGACCCTAGGATCCAAAGCACACCACCCTAACCATTAAGCCAACACCAGGCGTACGATTATGAAATAACTGGTGAGAAATCCGCCAACATCATCCTAAATCCCGCTCCCCAAGAAAACAGGACAAGAGAAAATTCAAGTTTATGAATATTCATCATGGATAAATAATTATATTATTAACATGAAAAAAGTTTTTGGTCAAAATAATCAAAGACAGGCCATGCATGAGCAAAACAACAATTATAAAGCCCAAAGCAGCAAGTTAAGTTTGAGGCTGATTGCATTAACTGCTCTTGAGATAAGCCAGAGGGAGTGTTGAAAAGACAGGCTTGATTCATTTGTTGTCATACACCGTAGCTTTTATTGAGCAAGAATATGACAACCTGTAACAACACAGATGCTTCTACCTAAGCTTGACACATAATACAACTGGACGGTGTCCATTGAATACTTATCCCACACAGTCTTGAGAAGGACTTGGTGCCAACTCTTCTGGTGGCAGATTTGTAATTGCATCTATCTACACCTCTAAGGTAAATGTGAACAAATTATACTTTGAAAAGTATTCTACAGAGTACGTTCATAAGCCTTTACAAAATAGCTTTTATTCTCGTTTTCAAGTGTTTTCATAACTACCAAGGCTGATAAAGATACCAGAATAGATTGTGAAAATATAAATTGGGAGATCTTTGAAACCCTAATTGTACGTCGTCTTCTTCGTCTTTTTTCACCAGCTGAGCACAATAAAGCCTGAAGCGATTACAACAAGCAAAAAGAAAAGATGAAGTCATCAGGAGGAACCTGTATAAGACTCGGGTTTCAACTGCTAGTCTTTACTCTCAAACCAATCCAGACACAGCCAAGTGAGCCTTCTTCAAAAAATTTTTTTAAAAAGAACCCGATTTTAAAAATCAAATAATTCTGGCTGCCTGACCATGCATCTGATCAGGTTTAACTTTAAAACATATGTGATATTCCCCGTCACTACTAGATCATAATTGTGAAGTTTCACATCGATTGATGCAGTGGTTCAAGATAAATAATTTTAAAAATATTTTCCTACAATCTAATATGGCTGCCAAACCATGGGACCTACCAATTTTTCATGAACATGCTGGTATCCCCAAGGCTTGGGGAACATGTATGTGAAGTTTCCCTTCCATATTGGCCAGCCGTTCCAGAGAAGAACATTTTCAAAGGTTTTAGGGCAAATCCAATATGGCTGCCAAACCATGTGACCTATGACTTCATAAGTGGTGAAGTTTTTGTTCCTCATCGATGGGCGGTCATATTTGCAAAGTTTTCTCTTGATCTGTTCAGCCGTTTGGGACGATTTTTGAAGGTTAAAAAAGATGGCTGCCACAGCATGTGACTTATGACATCATAATTATCATTGAAACATTCCACATGAGTTGTCGCATCTATGGTGAAAATTTTTTGTCAATCCCACAAGCGGTTGCAGAGAAAAGGGAATAACAAAATGCAGACACATACGTATGTTCTATGTACATACGCGACTGGTTGCTTTAACCATGCTTTTTGCTTCGTAAGTGTGGGCTAACAATATATTATGCCTAATACAACACGAAAGAATAACAATTAGTAGTCCTACTGTGTTTGATTCTGCTATATCTAACCATGCAAAACCATACAGCATCCATCTTGATTATTGCAATGAACTATGGGTAATTGAACGATTTGGAATTAGAACCTATGACAGTGTGGTGGACCCAGAATGACAATCTATGACTGCTATGAAACTACAGCAAAAAATAAAAGTATGCTGAAAATTTTGAAGGATAATGCAATGCAGGTTAAAACACCCCCTATTCTCAAATATCACTGTGTAAAGCCGCTGTCACACCTTGACGTTTTAGCCAGCGTATGGCAATGTATCAAAATGTATGTAAAACACTGGCGTACGCTGAACTATTGATGTTTTTTTTAAGTTTTGGGCGTATAATAACGTGTTGGACGAATGCATAACGTATTAGTAAAGTACACAGAACGTTTTAATCACATATAGATAACCTATACCAACGAATGCTGAGCGTGTTCTCGGCGTTCACTACCTATGCCCAACGATAGTCTAACTTATGCACAGCGTGCGGCAGCGTATCGCCGACGATCACGTGGCGTAGGCTATTAATAGGCTGCGGCTCGACGATTAAAATCATAACCGCACTAGACATCGAAGTGTGAAGCCGCTATCACACCATGACGTTTTAGCCAGTGTTTGTCGACGTATGAAAAATTTGCCGAACCAAGCTGGCACACGTCGAATACGTTATGGGTAAGTTTTTTATACATTAAGAGCACGCTGGCATACGTCGTAGTACGCTGGCATACGTCATTGTACGCCGAGTACGTCGTGAAATTTTCAGCATGTTGTAAATTTCTCGATGTATGACACACATTCTGCATACGCTGGCATAAGTTGTAGGCATGCTACGCGATCGTTGACACACGTCGACATACGTTACTCATAAGTCGAAACACGTCAAGGTAATGGTTAGCATCAGTGTTCCAGACTCCCTGGTTTTTTTTTTTCTTTGGTATGACGGTTATGATTTAAATCGTTGAGCGGCAGCCTTTTAATTATATTATATTATAACTGCACTAGAAATCAAAGTGTCAACATGACCGTCATACCGAAGAATTTTTTTTTTTAAAAATCGAAGTTTCAACATGACTGTCATACCAAAGAAGAAAAAAACAGGGAGTCTGGAACACTCACCCTAACCATTAAATTGACGTGTTTCGACTTATGAGTACCTTACAAGTAACGTGTGTCGACCTGTGTCAACGATCGCGTAACGTGCCTACAACACGTTACTCATAGGTTAGAAATAAGTTTCGGGTACGCTAAACATTACCTCGACATGTTTCGACTTATGAGTAACTTACAAGTAACGTGTGTCGACGTGTGTACAACTTATGGCCAGCATTATGCGGAGCGTGTGAGTCATACTCTGGCATACGTCGGTAAATTTCAAGCATGGAAAATTTGTCTAACAGCTCAGTGTACTACGACGTATGCCAGCGTTCTACGGCGTATGCCAGCATACTACGATGTATGCCAGCGTGCTCCTAACGTATACAAAATAACCCATAACGTATTCGACGTGTGCCGGCGTTTTCGCCCAATTTTGCACACGTCAGGCATACGTTGGCTAAATCGTCAAGGTATGACAGGGCCTTAATGCTGGTCCACAACCAATCCACACACGATGCATTATGTCATTGTATGGATGGTGCAATACAACTCCTACGCAATGCAGCTAACTCCATCAGGACAAATTACAGGCAAAATAAGTTATTCTAGTGCACAGCAAATAATTGCTCCACACAATAGAAGAGTTTACTGGTAAACCTGGAAAAAACATTCTACCTATAAACTCTTCTATTGTGTTATGTGGAACGATCACAGAGAGACCAGATGACAACAAATGAAGAGGGGTCGCTGATGTTTAAATAAATATACAAGAAAAAGACGTCTTGCAGAGCACAATACTTGCAAAATGCACCCCCTCTCCCAAGGTTGCCATGGATACACCAAATTGTCCATTTCATTAATATCAAAATTGACAAGTCGCGGCAGACCACACGCGAGGCTCACTTTCTCTGTCTGGGTCACCGACGTCATCCTCTCTTTGTCTGGGTCGTTGACGTCATCCTCTCTCTGTCTGGGTCGTCCACATCATACTCTCTCTGTCTGGGTCGTCCACGTCATACTCTCTCTGTCTGGGTCGTCCACATCATACTCTCTCTGTCTGGGTCATCTACGTCATACTCTCTCTGTCTGGGTCGTCGACGTCACTCTCTCTGTCTGGGTCATGTTGGATTCTACTCGCTCTCTTGGTAGAATCAAGCTTTTCGTCAATCAAGGACATCCGTCATCCTCTCGCTTCATCTTCGAGCTTTCTCTTGGTGGTCGAGGTCGGGCTCTCTCGTCTTGGCGTTGGGCGACCTGTCGGTGAAGGCGCTGGCCGGTGGCGAGTCCGGGTGACGCCTCGGAGACGCAGATGGGAGGCGCAGCCCTGCCGGCTGTGTGGTGGAATCTGCGCGTCTGGCAAGGGATGCCGGAGAGAACTCACCGACCACATCATCGCAAAGGCCCGAGAGCAGGCGTGGCTCCGCTAGCTGCCGTGGGAGCAAGGCGTCGCGACCTGCCCACCGTCACACCTCGAGGGGGCAGGTAACCAGCACGGTCTCGCAGGCCTTTTCGGTCATCCACGGCCCACGACCATAAATGTTTACGAACCCCGTCTACCTCCCTGCCTATGGGGAGGGTTTTCCTGTTGTTTTTGCATGCATGCTGTGGCGCGGTGTCCTGCTAAGTAACGACTGTGTAACTGTAGATAATAATCGTAGTCGGTGGTATTGCTTTGCTTTCCATTTGCCTTGTTTCTGTATATTGCATGACTGCCTTGACTGTATACGTGTTGTTGTAAATAAATGTCCTTGTGTGAAACGTATCCCATTCGTTGCGTCCTCCTTTCACCCCATTGAAATGCCATCTTGCATCGTGGAATGAGTAGTGGGTTTTAAACACCCGATAAATAATCTGAACCGTCGATGTCGGCGATAACACCGCTCAGTTATCCCTGTAGCACGGAACGAACTGCTTAAGCGGTTTGTGTCCTAAGCCGACCTGCGGCGTGGTGCAACCCCTCGGAAAGGTTACCCACACGGGTATTTAGGTATATCGACTTTCAGCGATTCACCCTATTTCGCGCGGGTAGAATGCGGACTGGGTTGTGGTGAGGTTAAACCCCCACCCGTGACTGGCTCCTGGTGGTAGTTTCAAGAGGGTCACGACTGAATTGTCCGTCCGGTGGGCGACCCGGCTGCCATTAGAGGTACGCGGCCGATCACACACCAGGCGGGCCAGAATTCGTAGCAATATATATATATATATATATATATATATATATATATATATATATATATATATATATATATATATATATATATATATATATATATATATATATATATATATATATATATATATATATATATATATATATATATATATATATATATATATATACATACATAGAGCCTGGTGCTGGCGCAGTGGTTAGGGCAGCGGCTTGGGATCCAAGAGGTCCTGAGTTCAAGCCCCGTTGAGCCACTGAATTAATACACCAGGGGGTTGACTCAGCCTGTCATCCTTCCGAGGTCGGCAAAATGAGTACCAGTATACTGGGCCGGTGTATACCCCGGTTAAAATAGGTGTACCATATCCCTGTGTCGTAAGAGGCGACCAGGGTTGCGTCAGGAAGGGCATCCGGCGTAAAACATGTGCCAAATCACTATGCGGATCATAATGGATGATCCGCTGTGGCAACCCCTAACGGGAGCAGCCGAAAGAAGAAGAAGAAGAAGATATGGAAACATACATTCACACAACACCTTTCTCTCTCCACCTTTCTCTCTCAACTCTCCCCACTCACCCTTCTCCCACCATTCACTCACCTCACTCACCCTTCTCAAAGTCCCCCCCCTTCACATCAACAAAGTTGCCTCTTTCCCCTGCCCTCTCACCTCCATCTCATCACTCCACCTCCTCAAATCCTCAACTGCCATCTGCCCCCTCTCTAGCCTCCCCTCTACCCCAGCACCACAGAGCCTTTTGTCCACCTCATACAGCCTGGTCCCCAAGCTATTCTGCAATCCCCCACACTCCTTCAACAACTCTCCTTACCTCCCCCCCTCCTTCGTGTCCTACCATCCCCCTCTCCTCCCATCCCCTGCACTCACAGCCTCCTCCCTCCCTCTTCATTAACAGTGTGGACCTCAAATATCCAGGGCCTTCGCTCAAACCTTGCAAATCTTTCCATACAGTTTGCCACTGACAAATCAGACATAATCTGCTGAACAGAAACTTTCCTACTTCATGACGTCTCTGACTCCCTTCTCCGGTATGACAGACCTGAGCCTCGTCCTGGTGAAGGAGTTGCTCTCTTCATCAAAGACTATTCCTCACTTTCTATTGACAAATTTCCCTGAAAATATCTGCTGTTCTTCCTCAATCGGTTCTTCTGACTACGTGCTTGTCAAAGTGGACATCTCTCTGGCTGTTAACAGAGAACCACCTCAGTGCCGTCGAGACTGGCATTTCACTCAAGCCTACTGGCAGGGTCTTCAAGCAGCCATCAAACTTCTAGACTGGTATCCCATCGCTACTTTCTCCAACATCAACTCATCCTGGGAATTCTTTCAAAGAAACTTGCTCTCCCTCATGCACAGATTTATCCCCTCTTTTCTTCAGTTGTCCGACCCTTCCTCCCACCCATGGTTCACTGAAGCTTGTGCCGAGGCAGTTGTCGTGAAATAACTTGCCTTTGCCTCATGGAAAGCAAACCCAACTGAGGGTAATCTCAGTTCCTTCCATAAAGCTCAGTACAAGTGTGCATCTACCCTCATGAGAGCCAGAAAAGAACATCTTTCAAAGCTCAAGTCTGAACTTTCAAACCTCTCCCTCTCCTCAAAATCTTGGTGGCTTCTAATCAAATACATTTCTGGTGTATGTTCCCCCTCCAACTCCACCCTTACCTCAAATGGATGCACTGCTGATACAACACATGAAAAGGCTGAATGTCTAAACTCGGTGTTTGCATCAAAATCTTGTGTCCGAAAGCCATCGCTTTCTGTACCCACATTACCCAGTCGTACCCAAATGTCCTTGTACTCTGCATCCTTTTCCTCTGACAAAGTGGAGAGTTTGATGTGAAAACCTTGACTCAGATTCTGCAATTGGTCCAGATGGCATCAGCCCATGTGTCCTAAAAGCCTGCTCCTCTGATCTTGCTCACCCTCTCTCTGTTCTATTCACCCTCTCATTTGCACGAGGTCATCTGCCTTCTGCTTGGAAATCAGCAAGCATTACCACTCTACAAAGAAAAGGTGCAAAAACAGATCCGTGCAACGACAGACCAATCAGCCTTCTCCCAATCATCAGCAAGGTTATGGAATCCACCATTGCTTCAGACATTAAATCCTTCCTCTTCTCCAATGGCTCGATTTCCAATAATCAATTTGCTTTCAGACCAGGTCACTCCACCCTGGATATGCTGCTTCTGCTCTCCCAACAATGGATGGTGCTCCTCAATGCCGGACATGAAATCAGAGCCCTATCCCTAGACATATTGAACACTTTTCACATGGTCTGGAAGCCTGCCCTGCTCACCAAACTCTCTTCCTGTGATATCCAAGGCCATCTCCACTCATGGCTCTCAGACTCTCGTGTCACAGTCAACATGTGGGCCAAAATGGAGTTCTTTCATTCCCTCTTCCTGTCCAGGCTGGAGTTCCTCAAGGTAGCGTTCTGGGCACTGTTATTTTTCTGGTTTTCATCAATGATCTCGCCCACTCTCTGGAAAATCCACTTTATCTCTTTGCTGATGACTCCACCCTCTGTCGATCCATCTGTCATCCCTCAGACCGGCAAGCAGCAGCTTCTTCGCTCTCTGCATATCCTGGTAAAATCACAAACTGGTCCAACACATGGAACATCTTTCAATCCTGACAAATCTCACACTCTCACAATGTCTCTCTGAAAGGGCCATTTGGAAAAACCCCGCATCCACTTTCTCAACAATCCTCTGGAAGAAGTACTTCTTTCTTTCAAGCTTCTGGGTCTCACTATCTGCTATGATCTTTCCTGGAAAAGCCACATTTCCAATCTGGCCTCCAAAGCCAGTCACCAACTGGGAATCCTCCATCATGCAAAGTCCTTCCTCAGCCACCTGAGCTCCTGACCACATACAAAGCTTTGGTCCACAGCCTAAGGGAGTACTGCTCTCTCCTCTGGGCTGGTGCTCCTACCTCTCACCTTTCTTGGCTTCACGCTGTGGAAGCCAAGGCATTTCAGATCATTGGTATCTCCCATGATGAGGCTGAGTCTTTGGGCCTCTCACTCTCGCACGGCAGGCAAGTCAATGGTCTTACTCTCTTCTTCCGTCTCCTCTCTGGTTTCCCCTCCCTGCTGTGTCTGCGATTTGTCCCCACTTTATTTCCGCAGGGTGCTCAAGGTCCGCCAAAAACCCCTTTCTGGTAAAACTACCAAAATAGCGAATCACTGCTCACCTTCACTCTTTCATTTCTCTTCTTTCCCACCTCTGGAACAAACTCCCTCACTCTGTTCAATCCCATTCTTCCTTCCAGGCCTTCAAAACAGCTGTTCACCACCACCTCTTATCATCCTGCATCCAAATCCTCAATCTTTTCTGCCCCTGTGAATCCACTCCAAAACCACCTCCTCAAGATTCATTGCTTCTTTCCTGAAAGTCCCTGTAATGTCCATCTTGTATACCCCATGTTCCCTGCCCCCATCCCTCTCCCTTCCACACATCTCTGAATGCCGCTGTTCCCCACTGTTTTGTCCTTCCCACTCCTGCCCCTCTTGTCTCATGCCCCCCTTTATGCCCGTTTTGTGTTAGCTCTCATACGAGCCTCGACAATGTATACAAAAATAAAAAACACGGCAGAATTTGTTTCAAAATTTTGAACAAGAAGATGTTTTTGTCATAAATACACATCACCAGATACGTTCGCTCCATTATAATAAGATATATTTTGTCACAAACCAAAATTTAGTTGACAATGTATTGGCTTATCTGGTCTTTCCCTTCTCTGATGATGCTTTGCTCCCAAATTACTGTATTTCCTGTTGAAAAGGAGCTCATCAATGCATTGGAATATGTTGATGCAATAATATTGTCGCAAATTCGCGCCCGCCGGCGTGCTTACGGCCACGTAACTCGAATCGCGGCATGTCGCCCACCGGATGGACAATTCTGTCGTGACCCTCTCAGACTAACGCCGGGAGCTAGTCACGGGTGGGCCTTTCGGCCTCCCCACGATCGTGCCAACCGGCCCCCCGCGTGGGATAGGGTTGTTCGCCAAACTCGACCGACCTAAGTACCCACGCGGAGGGTAGACCGGGCGTTCACACCTCGCCGCAGGTCAACTCCAGACACGGGCCACTTAAGCGACCCGTTCCGTACTATCGGGATAACCGAGCGGTGTTATCGTCGGCCTTGACGGTTCCGATTAATTATCGGGCGTATTAAGCCCACTACCAACCCTTTACGTGAAGCAAGATGGAGATTCAATTAAAGAAAAGACGAAGCGAAACGGGAAAACAGTTCAACATAATGCACATTTATTCCGCGGCACACGGAGAGCACACATATACAATTACAACAGAATGCACCTACAGCAACTGCAACAAAAGAAACACAACAATGCAGATCTACAACCGACTACGCGTGCACACGGCAACACTTACACAGTGTTACTTTACAGACGGCGCCAACAACACATTTACTCAAAAGCAAAAGAAAAGGGCCACCCTCAAAGACAAGGGGGCAGACGGGGCCTGTGGGCCAATATTTGCGCGGGACCTGAAAGAGCGGTCAGGTCCGTGAGATCGGGTGGATCCTACCCGTGTCTTTGTGATGAGCCGCAAATGTGGTGGCATGGCGGTGCCCCGACTTTGTGCTCCTTCGCAGGTTTCGTTGGCACTGCTTGGAGTGGGGTGGGAACGTGGCCCCCTTTTCACACTATCTCAGCGCGGGGGGGAAAAAGGGGGGGGGGGGAATTGTTGATGCTCTGGGGAAAGAGGATAGCTGGCTTGCTTGGGTCCCGCGACGAGCGATTCCACCGCGAGCTCGTCGCCGACCGCCGTCTTCCTTGCCTCGGACCCGAGCTACTCGGTCTCTTCCCCCATTCTCCTCAGCCGACTGCAGCAAACCACCTGTACGCCCTCGCTTCCCGACTCCACTTCCCGCTCCAAGCTCCAGGCTTCCTCTCTCTGCAGCTCCCCGACAGAATCCAAACCCCGACAGACTCCAAACCCCGACAGATTGCTCAAATTCGCCCCGCGCTCGGTGCTTTATAGGCCGGCAGGAGAACCCATATGCAAATTTCTGGATCAGAATGAGCTCGGGGGTGGAGCCACGCTCACCCATTGGACAGAGAAAAAGGGGCGTGAGTCTCCCCTGATCCTCGAATTTGCATATCTCGATTCCACACCGACGCGCCTGGAGGCGGGGCCAAACAGCCCCATGCTTGCTGATTGGACGGATCAGAAGTGGGCGTGTAGCATTCCTGATCCGAATTCTTCTCGGAAATGCCACATTTTGCACTCGCGGTTCGGCGCGCATCTTGCACGAGCCCAGGACAGCCCGACGCTCGGTGCTCACAAGTGGTGCGGGAATGGCCGCAGAAGGAGAGAGGTGAAGGTGGTGGAGGGTTTATGGTGGTGGCTTATGGCCATGGTGCCGTTTAGAATGGCGGTGATGCGATGTTTGCGGGAGCGAGTTGTGAAGGTAAAGATCGTGGCTGTTGGCGTTGTTGTTGTTGTGAAGCGGCGTTGCGGTTGGTGGTTGTTGTGTGATGGCGGTTGAGACGTGGTTGGTTCAAAATAAAGATAGAACAGAAAAACGACGATCTCAAAGGGTCGCAGCCCGAATGAATCACATTTATTCCCTCGAAACAACGGGTTTGGGGTTAACTACACATGTACTTACAGAGATATCTCACCTACGGGACCTGAATGGTGGTTTGCGAATTTCCTCAACCGCAACAATATGATAATATGAGCTTGTGATATTCTTCATGATGGGTCAGTTGGGTGGGGGGGGGGGGGGAGATCTTCATTGTACTCTGGTTAGCATGAGAACAAAATAATTAAAATACATTACTTGTGTATAAAACAAACTACAGTACATTTCATGTGCATGAACCGGGAATAAAATCCAAAAATTCATCACATGTAGTTCTTGGATCCTCCAATCATGGTGATTGCATATGCAAATTTTCATTAAAAAATGTTTGAAAATTTTCCCGAAATTGCTTTTTTCGGTATTTGTTTTGTTGACCCCACCCTGTGGTCTCGGCCAAAATGAAACTGCTCTCGTACCTTATTGTCACGTGGTGATCATAACTACTAAGTTTGGTGAATTTCTGCACAACCGTTTCGAAGTAGGTAACATGACAGACAGATGGACACCAATTTTTTTTTAATTTCATAAGTGTGGGGATAAAAATGCATTTCTTACGTTTGGCTATTTGCCATTTATTGAACCTTTGCAGCCTAATTGTACATGTAACCTGCCTTTTGAAGGAATGCGAGCAAATCTGAGCCACTTTGGGCCACTTTGGTCAAGCCTTTCTCCTGTGGAGCTACGTAAAGCAAAAAGCCTCTAATCTGGTGTGAACAGTGTCTTTGTGCCAAGTTTGCTTTCACTAAGTGTTTTGTTAACTTAATCGTGTTTCACACAGCCCAAGGGGACTAAGACAGAGTGCTCTCTCTCTTTCTCTGGTCTCTCGCGAGTTCACAATTGTATAAACAAACCACGATGTGAATCGTGGCTTTGTATTCAGAGATTCTCCATCGAGCATTCATATAAACCACCAGCCAACATGGTGAAATGGATTTCCTTCCGAAGTCCACCATAACACCCTAGTCTTGGACGTTGTGGTTTCTCCCTTCACGGCTTCATCAGCAGGACATTATGGTCAGGATGAAACTCATGAAAAATCCTGCCATGAAGAAGCATGTTCACAAGCCTGCAGGTTCATCTGGGTCGTGTTCTCCCATCACGCCTTCCTTGCTAACCCGTTGTTTCCGGTTAATTTCACGCCGTTGCCGGGAAATCAGCTTTTCCAGCTATTCCGTTCATTAAAATGCCATTTCTGCCATTTCAGCCATTTCAGCAACCGCACCATGAAAATTGCGCTTCTCATTGTTACGCACAGGCGGAACGCCGCTGGACATGATGTTATCAGTGTGCGATCAGCATGTGGACAAGCTTCAATGATGTGCTTCACACACTTTTAGCTGCTTCGACCAGCATTTCAGATGTTCATTGTGTCCTCCTTTTGGGATGTCCTCCCTTTTGTTGCCAGAATATTTTGTTGCTGGAAGTCTCGAGTCTTATGGTTTTCCAAAACTATTTCTTGCTTATCAGATGAGAAACACCATGTAAGGCATCTTTCATTGTGCACATTCAAAATGTAACCTTTACTTTGCACATGGTATAATTTTGGTCTTCTATTTTACTCAGAAAAGGAGAGGCCCCATTTAAAGCTCCAACAATAGGATAGGGGGAGGCTTACACCTGTTGTAGGGTTTCTTTCCACAATTAGTGCCCTCAATTTCAATGGTATTTCAGTTTCTTGGACACCTCAGAGTACTAAAGCAGCACATAGATTTATCCCCCCTCCCCCCCCCATTTTGCCTGATAATGTCCGAGCTGCATCTCGGAGCCAGCTGGGACTTTCGGAATTATATTTTGCATCAATAATGAAAATACAAAGTATGTGGGGTTCACTTTTTTGACATTGACCTAATTTTAAGGTAATGACTTTAGTATAGACATTTTAACATTTTTCACAACTCGACTAATGTTTGTCTGATCATAACGAAATGTAACTATATATATACACACACACACACACACACACACACACACACACACACACACACACACACACACACACACACACACACACACACACACACACACACACACACACACGCACACACACACATACACACTGATGAGCCAAAACATTATGACCACTGACAGGTGCAGTGAATAACATTGATGATCTTGTTACAATGGCACCTGTCAAGGGGTGGTATATATTAGGCAGCAAGTGAACAGTCAGTTCTTGAAGTTGATGTGTTGGATGCAGGAGAAATGGGCAGGAGTCAAGACCTGAACGACTTTGCCAAGGGCCAAATTGTTATGGCCTGACGACTGTGTCAGAACATCTCTGAAACGGCAAGGCTTGTGGGGTGCTCTCAGTCAACAGTAGTGAGTACCTACCGACAGTGGTCCGAGGAGGGACAAACCACAAACCGGCGACAGGGTGTTGGGCGCCTAAGGCTCATCGATGCGCGAAGGCAACGAAGGCTATCCCGTCTGGTCCAAACTGACAGAAGGTCTACTGTGGCATGTAACAGAAAATTTTAATGGTGGTCACGGGAGGAATGTGTCACAATCCACAGAGGATCACACCCTACTGCGTATGGGGCTGCGTAGCCGCAGATCGGTTAGAGTGCCCATGATGACCCTGTCCACCCTCGAAAGCCCTTACAATGGGCACGCGAGTGTCGGAACTGGACCTTGGAGCAGAGGAAGAAGGTCGTCTGGTCAGATGAGTCCCGTTTTCTTTTAGATCACGGGGATGGTCGTGTACGTTTGCGTCGTTTACCTGGGGGAAGTGATGGCACCAGGATGCACTGTGGGAAGACGAGAAGCTGGTGGAGGGAGTGTGATGCTCTGGGCAATGTTCTGCTGGGAAACCCTGGGTCCGGCCATTCATGTGGACGTCAATTTGACATGTGTCACCTCCCTAAACATCGTTGCAGACCAGGTACACCCCTTCATGTCAATGGTATTCTCTGATGGCAGTGGCCTCTTTCAGCAGGATAATGCGCCCTGCCGCACTGCACACATTGTTTGGTAATGGTTTGAGGAGCATGATGAAGTGTTCAGGGTGTTGGCCTGGCCTCCAAATTCTCCACATCTCAATCTGATTGAGCATCTGTGGGATGTGCTGGACCAACAAGTCCAATCCACGGTGGCTCGACCTCACAACTTACAGGACTTGAAGGATCTGCTGCTAATGTTTTGGTGCCAGATACCACAGGACACCTTCAGGGGTTTTGTCGAGTCCATGCCTCGGCGGGTCCGCGCTGTTTTGGTGGCACACGGAGGACCAACAGCATATTTGGCAGGTGGTCATAATGTTTGGCTCATCGATATATATATATATATATATATATATATATATATATATATATATATATATATATATATATATATATATATATATAATATATAGTCATGCGCCACTTAACGACGGGGTTACGTTCTGAGAAACGCGTCGTTTAGCGACGTCGTCGTTGTGCGAACATCATTTTTTTTTTCGTTTTCGTTTTCGAACATCGTACTTACACAAACCTCGACACCATGGCTATATGGTATAGCCTATTGCTCCTCGGATACAAACCTGTACAGCATGTGACTGTACTGAATACTGTCGGCAATTGTAACACACATCCAAGAGAGACAGAAGACGTGTTAGATTTACCTTTGTGCTGTTCATGACGGCCATCGGTATTGTTAGCAGCAGCTTACAGTCTCCTCTCGCATCGATTATAGAAAGGTGAATAATTAGCGTTTGGATTTGATAAATACGTAATCATTGTATCGATGTTATAATTCACAAATGAAGAAACGAGCACCTGTCAATTGTGATATATTTTTGGAACAGTGCGATTGTTTTAACAACATACAAAGCTTCACTAAAAATAAAGTTGTGTTTTAATTTCGACTGTAACAACAACGATTTATTCGCGGAATTTTTTAATTCAAAGGTAATTTACTTGCTGGAAGGTAAACGTGCAAACATTGGTTCAGTTTGAAAGCCGATTTCCTTGAATCCCGATTTTGCACGACCCTGTTTTTTTCGCGATGACATTTTATGGACCTCAACGATCGCATTATAACGGGGCCACACTGTCGTTTATTATCATTATGAAGTAATATGTACTGTATAGTGTACACAATTGTATGTGCTATTTTTATACGAGCCTACATCACGGCGATAGGAATTTTTCAGTTCCATTTTTTTTTTTTTTCTCATAGCTGGTGCGATCCGTCGTTGCCCGGAATGTCGTTAAGCGGCGCATGACTGTATATATATATATAGGTATAGGTATATATATATATATATATATATATATATATATATATATATATATATATATATATATATATATATATATATATATATATATATATATATATATATATATATATATATATATATATAGGTATATATATATATATATATATATATATATATATATATATATATATATATATATATATATATATATATATATATATATATATATATATATATATATATGTATGTATATATATATAGGTATATATATATATATATATATATATATATAGGTATATATATATATATATATATATATATATATATATATATATATATATATATATATATATATATATATGTATGTATATATATATAGGTATATATATATATATGTATATATATATATATGTAGGTATATATATATATATATATATATATATATATATATATATATATATATATATATATATATTAGGTATATATATATATATATATATATATATATGTATGTATATATATATAGGTATATATATATGTATGTATATATATATGTAGGTATATATATATATATATATGTAGGTATATATGTAGGTATATATATATATATATATATATATATATATATATATATATATATATATCTGGACTAATAAGTGTCAGTTTGTGAGTATGTCTCTTACATAACTCCAAAACCATAAAACCTAGCAGCCTGAAACTCTACACACATTTAAAATTTTATTTCTTCATTGAAATTGCCACAAAATAATGCACACTCAGAAAAGTCCAAGGAAGTGCAAGACTGAAAATTGGGTGTTTTGGTTAATTAAAACACCCCTTTTGAAGATAATCAATGGCATTATTCAATTCTATGTTTTATCATGCACATATTTGGTCACCTCACTCTTCCTTGATGGGGTTACCTCGATTACCTCACTGGCACATCCTCGATTACTTTGCTGGGGTCTAACTTCGCCATTTTGCTTGGCCTGCTCAACAATGCAGTGAATTGGAACAGGTTGCAATGGTTTATTAAAAATAAAGCACTCAAAATGTTTTTTTCACTTTCTTCACTGATATCGAATGCATCATCTACATACCTATGAATCGCTGTATACATCGCTTTTGTAAGTACTATAGTTTTCAAGGTAGGAGCTTGGAGTAATTTCCTGCATTATATGATACGATTTTCAATTATCCACTCTCACGGACTAATTCAAGTATACATTAAAATAGATAAGTACACAGCTTAATACGTTTGATAACACCTGATTTCTGGGCCGTTTGCTGTACTAACGTGTTTTCTAAATTACGAAGCCAATTTTTTTCCACCTCTCACACAACTATCGCCAGATGTTTATAAAGATTAATGTTTATGCTCATCTCCTTGAAAGATTCATAATACAACGTTGTTTTTTATATTTGCGCATTTAAATTTCCCCAAAACAATGGTGAAAGGTACTCAAGGTTTCTGGGTTGTATACACTTTGGACTGTTGTCAGTAATCACACTGATTCCACTCTGCAGACCCCCGAAAAATTGCTGATATCGGCCAAGCACATAAAAATTTTTTTATATATATATTTAGTGTCTGTGAGTGTGTGTGCTGTTCATAAAGCATAACATTTTCCCTCTGCTAATTCCTCTCTCTATCCCAATCTCTATCTCTATCTCTATCTCTATCTCTCTGGTGTTTTTGTCTGGGCGAAGTTTGTCTCCAGACGGTGTTTGGCGCCGGACCTATCTGTCGCTGCTGTCGCCGGGCAGTTTTTAGGACTGGATAAGAGTTTGCCTCGATACATGTCTAGGTGGTGTTCGTCTCCAGATGATATTTATAGTATGACCGGACGAAAATGGAATTCAGACATTATTCTATTTCCATCGTCACTGTTATTCTATCTAGAATCATTTTGATGAGACAGTATGAATCGAAATTAACACTCCACCGCAATCATGTCTGCCTTCCCTTCCTCTCACCTCACGTTGCCTTCCCTTCCCCCAACCCTCCTCACTCCCCTTCCTTCTTCGCTCCCAACCCCTCCATGCTCTCTCAAACCCCTCTTAGCATTCTTGTCAGCAAAGTGACAGGTGGTATTTGCTAGTTACCCTCACCAGAGGAGAGGGTATTGCATTTGAGTCCGTTTGTCTGTCTGTTTGTTACTTGGCAAAAAAAAAACAATTTTGACAAGTATATTGATTGCCTCCATTTGTTTTTGTTTGTTTGTGTGTTTCTTTCTTGACAATTTTTTTTTTTTGACAAGTATGTTGATCACCTCCGTGTGTGTGTTTGGTTATCTGCCTGCTTGCCTCCAGCCCAAACCTCTCAACTGATCATTCTGAAATTTTCAGAGATTAATGTCACTGACCCTGTGACGGTCCTGAATTGAAGTTTCGTAAAATTCGGTCGACCAAAAAGGTCTACATAGGCCAAAAGGCCATTTTAACTTTTTTTTGTATGCATTGTCGAGGCTCATATGAGAGCTAACGCACAATGCACAGCAAGGTGCATGAGACAAAAGGGGCATGAGAGGGAATGACAAAATAGTGGGCGAAACAGACATTAGGAGATCTGTGGAAGGGAGAGGGATGGGGTGGTGAACATGGGGAATAGAAGTTGGACATTGCAGGAACGTTCAGGAAGGAAAGCAGGGAAGTTGAAGGAGGTGGGTTTTGGGGTGGATTAACGGGGGTAGAAAAGATTGAGGTTTTTGGATGGGGGAAGATAAGAGGTGGTGGTGAACAGCTGTTTTGAAGGCCTGGAGGGAAGAAGTGGATTGAAGAGAGAGTGGGAGTTTATTCCAAAGGCTGGAAAAAAAGAGTAATGAAAGCGTGAAGGTGAGCAGTGATTCGTGATTTTGGTAGTATTACCAGAAGGGGGTTGCTGGCGGACCTTGAGCGCCCTGGAAATATATATGGAAATATGGTGGGGACATATCGCAGACAGAGCGGGGGGGGGGTGGAGGGGAGACCGGAGAGGAGACAGGAGAAGACAGAAAGCCAGTGACCTGCCTGCAGTGATGGAGTGATAGGCCCAAGGACTCAGCCTCACCACGGGAGATAACAACGATCTTAAATGCCTAAATTACTTGGTTTACACAGCGTAAAGCCAATAAAGGTGAGAGGCAGGAGCACCAGCCCAGAAGGGAGAGCAGTACTCCATCAAGCTACGGACAAAAGCTTTATATGTGGTCAGGAGCTCAGGTGGGCCGAGGAAGGACTTTGCACGACAGAGGATTCCGAGTCGGCGACTGGCTTTGGAGGCCAGGTTTGAGCCAAATTTTCTAAAATCCTCCGATTTCATCCGATTGACTTGAAATTTGAAAAGCGTTTTCATGTCAGATCACTAAATCTCTCTCCCACCCATCTTGTTTCCTGCCTTATTATATGTTTGTGCATGAGCTCTTCCACGAGCCTCAATTTGGGATACTATCTATATATATATATATATATATATATATATATATATATATATATATATATATATATATATATATATATATATATATATATATATACATACATACTAGCTGAAGTACCCGGTAATACCCGCGAAATTTCCCCTATTTTCCTCACGCTAGTTAGACTGAGGCATTAGTTGTATAGAGAAAACTAGGAAGGCTTCTTTTATTCCTCAGATTTATGGAAGGAAGGCTTTATGCTGCCGTAATCCTCAGAGAGGTCATAGTTGAAGGCGGCCTTGAGCCAATCAATGTTTCTAGCAGCAGTGGCAACTGTCCTTGATGTCCTGCCAAAACCTGGACCTAGAAAGCTGGAACATGAGTTTTGTGCTTCTCTCGCCCGTCGGTGTGACGCTCTATTTGCAGTTAGGCGAAGCTCCTCTCTCTGCAGCCGACTCTGCTTGCTTGGCTTGTTCATGAGCAGATATATCAGCAGTAAGAAGACGTCTGTCTGTCTGTCTGTCTGTCTGTCTGTCTGTCTGTCTGTCTGTCTGTCTGTCTGTCTGTCTGTCTGTCTGTCTGTCTGTCTGTCTGTCTCTCTCTCTCTCTCTCTCTCTCTCTCTCTCTCTCTCTCTCTCTCTCTCTCTCTCTCTCTCTCTCTGACTCCGCTTGCCTGGCTCTTTCATAAGCAGATCTATCAGCAGTTAGCTGTTGCCGTGCGCGTGCAGTTCAAGAATTCAAATAACAGGAGGAGAATGTGTATGTTTAAAAAGTCAACGATTACTAACATTTTGTATTTCAAAAAACCCTAGCGTTTTTAACCAGGAAGCCTTTTGTTACGATTAATACACCGGCGCACTATTCGAAAGCCATTTTTTAATGGAATATATATATATATATATATATATATATATATATATATATTCATTTTTATGGAAAGCCACTTAGCGTATCCTGGAGCTGAATGTTAGGTCTATATATGTGTAAAGGTTCATCAAGATCGGTTCACTGGTCTAGGAGCTTATTGGTCACAAACAAGCAGACAGACAGACAGACAGACAGACAGACAAACAGACAGAAGGACTGCCATTTATATAGTAGACTAGCTGAAGTACCCGGTAATACCTGGGAAATTTGCTGGTAAGACTAAGTGCCTATTTTCCTCATGCTAGTTAGACTGAGGCATTAGTTGTATGAAGAAAATTAGGAAGGCTTCTTTTATGGGGTGACGCCGAGGGAGCAATCATTGTCGTCGCAACTGCTAAATATAGCGGTGCATGAATGGTTAGGTTTTTAAGTTTAATATGAAAAACACTTGGTGCTTCTTGGTTGAAATATCTTGTTCTTGAAGCACTTCCTATACTTCCCTTCATCAGCTAGCCACCTTTTAAACTGAGACACTCACTGAAAAATTCAATCAAACCATCCCAAACACACCTTAAAAAACCACAAAAGAACTCATCAAAAGAAGTGGTGTAACAATTAGAAGTGGGGCCATGTTGCGTTCACTTTCAAATCCAACTTTCAAATCCAACTTCACTCTTGGTTGTGTGTATCCTTTTATCTGGACACTGTTATGTAGTGTTGCAGAACAGAGTGATGTCGAAGCGAAAGTGTTGATGGCATAACTATCGGCCTGTTCACAGGTGTGATCATCGAACTGCTTGAAGAGCCACTTGGTTAACCCGCAAGTATCGATACAGTCACCTCAATTAGCTTATTCTACGCTAAATGGATGGTTCCAAAAAAAAACGTTAACAAAAACGGCAAATGCTACACATAGAATAAATAGGTTAAACATTTATCAGCAGTTAAGCGACGAAAAGTTTGCCATGGGATATTTAGAGTTAAACCGAATAACGAATAGATTAACACATACCCGTTATGCGGGGCAGATGGACATGTAAAAGAGCAAATAGGTAGATTTCCGAACACATGAAACGATAACTTATTAGTTTTAAAGAGCCTCATGGTAAACTACATTCGTTGTCTTGCCTTGTGATGCATAAATGAACAAATTATTTGGGTTAAAACTCTTGAACAACCTACATACAGTTGGCCGTGGGAAAAGACAGGTTCGGTTGTATTTCAAAAAACCCTAGCATTTTTCAAGGCCCGGTCACACCTTGACGTTTTAGCCAACGTATGCCGATTTTTGATTTTTTTTTCTAAAACGCTGGCACACGTTGAATACGTTATGGGTAAGTTTTGATAACATTGAGAGCACGCTGAAAAACACTGCCATACGTCGTTGTACACTGGCTTTAAACGTTGTACTTTTTGGTTGTCCTCAAATTTTTTCATGCTTGAAATTTCACGACGTATGCCGGCGTATGACTCACACGTTCTGCTACGCTGGCCACAAGTTGTATGCACGGTCTGCGATCGTTGACAGACGTCAACACATGCTACTTGTAAGTTAATCATAAGTTGAGATACGCCGAGGTAATGTTTAGCGTACCCAAAACTTATTTCTAACCTATGATTAACGTGTTGTTGGCACGTTACGCGATCGTTGCCACACATCGACAGACGTTACTTTTAAGTTACTCATAGGCTGAAAGACGTCGGTATAATGGATCGTCCTTGCGTCAGCGTCCACGGCCACGGCCAGGACACTTATTTTGCAGCATTCTTCAAACTTTTCTTCGGCATGACGAGGATGTTCACACTTCGATGTCTAGCTTGGCTATGATTCCAATTGTCCATTGGTAGCGTCTACTTAAAGTAGTCGAGTTTGAGCGTTTTAACACGTTCAGAAGAAACGCTTCAAATTTCAAAACCCCAGCGTCAAAAAACAAAGGCGAGTGACAGCAATTTAAATTGTTCATTGAAAACAATGAAAATAGTTGAGTGGTCCCGTTTAAAAGTCGTTGAGTGTAAAAAAATCCAATTGTTGAGCGCAAGCGTCTACTTTCAATAGTGGAGATGCAGCCATTTAAATTGTTGAGTGGCAGCCTATGAATAGCAAACCCTATGTCACCGACAAAGATAAACTGCCGCACGATATGGATAAGTTAAGCTATCGTTGGGCATAGTTTGTGAACGCCGGCTTCACGATAATTATTCGTTGGTATATCGTATCTATAAGTAATCAAAGCGCTCTATGCACATTATTAGTTCATTGTGCATTTGTCCAACCCGTTAGGAATAGACCTAAATCGTAAAAACAAGCTATAGCTCATTGTTTAAAAAGCCCCATAAAAATTTGCCGCGAAGAACTTCGAACAATGGTGAAAAGATGTCTCCTACCCGTGGACACGCGGACGCAAGGACGATCCATCATAACCCACACCCTCCCCCTCACACTCACCTACTACTGCCAACATGAACAAACTACTCCTTGTACTAATACTGATACTGATACTGTTACTGCTGACATGGACATCGACTCGAAAACACTGTTGGGTTCCCCTTTTATGAGCAGCATTTTTATATAACAATTCCCAAAACCGCTGGGAACACGTCTTTATATGGCAGTTGTAAGCTAGAAACACGTTCATTTATTTTTTTTGTCGACCGGAAGACGTTATTGGAATACGTCTACATACGTCGATGTGTGTTGGGACTACGTAAAGAATTGGTTCAAAGCACGTCAAACATAAGTTAGAAATCAGTTTCGCGTAAAAAAGACATTACCGCGACGTGTTTCAACTTATGAGTAGCTTATAAGTAGCCTTTGTGGACGTGTGTAAGCGTCCACATATCGTGTGTAAAACTTATCCCCATCGCATGCGGAACGTGTGTCATACGCCGAGTACGTGCCGAGTACGAGTACGTACTCTACTTACTACGACGTATGATAGCGTACTTTAGCGTTCTACTCACGTATACCAAACTTACTCATACCGTATTTGACGTGCCCCAACGTTTTAGACACATTTTTGTTAGGTCGGCATACGCTGGCAAGATCGCCAAGGTGTGACCGCGATGTTGTCACTTCCATTTCTACGGCAGTTATGATTCGAATCGTTGTGCGTCAGCCTTTTAATAGGCTACGTCACGATATCGTCGGCGATGCGTGCAACGTGCTATGCCTAAGTTAGACTATCGTTGGGCATCGGTTGTGTAGGCCGACAACAGGTTCAGCATTCGTTGGTATAAGTTATCCATAACACAACGAAACGTTCTGTGTCTGTTACCAATGCGTTATACATCAGACCAAGTCGCTATGAATACGTCCGAATCTTTAAAAAAAAACATCAAAAGTTCAACGTAAGCCAGCGTTTTACATACATTTTTTATTTTTTTTTTTTTTTTTTTGTATACCTTGGTCGAGGCTCGTATGAGAGCTAACACACAACTCACAGCAATGAGGCATGAGACAAGAGGGGCGGGAGTGGAAGGGACAAAACATTGGGGAACAGACACAGGTGAAATGTGGAAGGGAGAGGGATGGGGATGGGACGGGGAACATGGCGAGGGGAAGATGGACATTAAAGGGACTTTCAGGAAGGAAAGCAGGAGAATTGAAGGAAGTGGGCTTGGGTGGATTATCGGGGGTAGAAAAGATCGAGGATTTGGATGGGGGAAGATAAGAGGTGGTGGTGAACAGCTGTTTTGAAAGCCTGGAGGGAAGAATGGGAAAGAATAGAGTGAGGAAGTTTATTCCAAAGGCGGGAAAAAAGAGGAATGAAAGAGTGAAGATGAGCAGTGATTCGTGATTTTGGTAGTTTTACCAGAAGGGGTTGTTGGCGGACCTTGAGCGCCCTGTGGAAATGTGGTGGGGACAAATCGCAGAGAGAGCAGGGGGCAAGGCTGGAGAGGAGTCGGTAGAAGACAGAAAGACCACCGACCAACCTGCGGTGATTGAGTGAGAGGCCCAAAGACTCAGCTTCATTGCGGGAGATGCCAATGATCTTAAAAGCCCTGGTTTCGACAGCGTGAAGTCGAGAAAGGTGGGAGGCAGGAGCACCAGCCCAGAGGGGAGAGCAGTACTCCATCAGGCTACGGACAAAAGCTTTGTAAGTGGTCAGGAGCTCAAGAGGGCCGAGGAAGGACTTTGCACGACGGAGGATTCCCAGTCGGCGACTGGCTTTTGAGGCAAGGTTGGAAATGTGACTTTCCCAGGAAAGGTCATGGCAGATAGTGAGACCCAGAAGCTTGAAAGAAAAGACTTCTTCCAGAGGATTGTTGAGAAAGTGGATGGGGGGTTTTGTAAACGGTCCTTTCGAAGAGACATAGTGAGAGTGTGAGATTTGTCTGGATTGAAAGACATGTTCCACGTGTTGGACCAGTTTGTGATTTTATCCAGATCTGCAGTGAGCGAAGAAGCTGCTGCTTGCCGGTCTGAGGGATGACAGATGGTACGGCAGAGGGTGGAGTCATCGGCAAAGAGAAATAGAGGATTTTCCAGAGAGTCCGAGAGATCATTGATGAAAACCAGAAAAAGAACAGGGCCCAGAACGCTACCTTGAGGAACTCCAGCCTGCACAGGAAGAGGGGATGAAAGAACTCCATTTAGGGCCACACGTTGACTGCGACAGGAGAGGAAGTCTGCGAGCCATGAGTGGAGATGGCCTTGAATACCATGGGAAGAGAGTTTGGTGAGTAGGGCAGGGTGCCAGACTGTGTCAAAAGCACGTGATATGTCCAGGGATACGGCTCGGATTTCCTGTCTGGCATTGAGGACCTCCATCCATTGATGGGAGAGCAGTAGCAGCATATCTAGGGTAGAGTGACCTGGTCTGAAACCAAATTGATGATTGGAAATCAAGCCATTGGAGAAGAGGAAGGATTTCATATCTGAAGCGATGATGGATTCCATAACCTTGCTGATGATTGGGAGGAGGCTGATTGGTCTATAGTTACAAGGATCTGTTTTTGCACCTTTTTTATGCAGGGCAGTGATGTTAGCAGATTTCCAAGCAGATGGCAGATGACCTTGGGAAAATGAGAGGGTGAATAGAACAGAGAGAGGGTGAGCAAGAGCAGAAGAGCAGGCTTTGAGGACACGTGGGCTGACGCCGTCTGGACCGGTTGCAGAATCTGACTCGAGGTTTGAAAGCAAGCTCTCCACCTTGTCAGGAGAAAAGGATACAGAGTCCAGGGACAGTTGGGTGCGACTGGGTAAAGTGGGTAGAGATAGTGATGGGTTTGGGACACAAGATTTAGCTGCAAACACCGAGTTTAGACATTCAGCTTTATCACGTGTGGAATCAGCAGTGCGGCCATTTGAGGTAAGGGAGGGGATGGAGGGGGAACATACACCAGAAACAGATTTGATTAAACGCCACCAGGATTTTGAGGAGGGAGAGAGGTTTGAGAGTTCAGACTTGAGATGAGAAAGATGTTGTTTTCTGGCTCTCCTGAGGGTAGCTACACACTTGTTCCGAGCTTTGTGGAAAGAACTGAGATTGCCCTCAGTTGGGTTTGCTTTCCATGAGGCAAAGGCAAGTTGTTTCAGGACAACTGCCTCGCCACAAGCTTCAGTAAACCAAGGGCGGGAGGAAGGGTAAGACAACTGAACACGAGAGGGGATAAATCTGTGCATGAGGGAGAGCAAGTTTCTTTGAAAGAATTCCCAGGATGAGTTGATGTTTGAGAAAGTAGTGATAGGAGACCAGTCTGTAAGTTTGATGGCTGCTCGGAGACCCTGCCAGTCGGCTTGAGTGAAATGCCAGACTCGACGGCGGTGAGGTGGTTCTCTGATAACAGCCAGAGAGATGTCCACTTTAACAAGGACGTGGTCAGAAGAACCAATTGGAGCGAAGGAAGAGCAGCAGATATTGTCAGGGAAATTTGTCAAAATCAGATCCAGAAGAGATGGAGTACCATTGGTTGAGATCCGGGTCGGGAAGTTGACCGATTGAGTCAGTCCCAATGAGTCACAGAAAGCTTTTGCTGATGTCCCATGGCAGGTGAGAGAGGTACCCACACCTAGCCAACTGGCGTGATGACAATTGAAGTCGCCACATAAGAGGAAGAGAGAGTTTGGATGAGAAGATAGAAGATGGTCCATGTTTTCGGAGAGTGAGGTGTAGATGGAGTCATCACTGTTCGGTGGACGGTACAGTACACATATAAACATGAGGTGGGAGTGGAGGGGAAGCCGAAGCCAGAGGTATTCCTGGGGGTGTGGGGGAGTGAGAGCAGTGCAGGGAGAGTGAGGAATAGAGTCTTTGATGAAGAGAGCAACACCTCCACCAGGACGAGGCTCAGGTCTGTCATACCGTAAGAGGGAGTAACCAGGGAGAGATACTTGGGAGTCAGACACGTCTTGGGAGAGGAAAGTTTCTGTTAGGCAGATAATGTCTGGTTTGTCAGTGGCAACCTGCATGGAAAGATCTGAAAGGTTTGAGCGAAGGCCCCGGATATTTGAGGTCCACACTTTTAATGAAGAGGTAGGGGAGGAGGCTTTGGGTGCAGGAGGTGGAGGGGGCGGGGGAGGGTAGGACGAGGGACGAGGGAGGAGGTAAGGAGGGTTGCTGAAGGAGTGTGGGGTATTGCAGAATAGCGAGGGGAGGGGGCCGAATGAGGAGGAGAAAAGGCTCTGTGGTGCTGGGAGAGAGGGGGACAAGAGACAAGGAAGATGGCAGTTGAGGATTTGAGGAGGTGGAGTGAAGAGATGGAGGTGAGAGGGCAGTGGAGGGAGGCAGGTTGGTGGATGAGAGGGGGGCAACTTAGAGAAGGAAGAGTGAGGGGGATGAAAGGTGGGAGAAAGGTGAGGGGGAATTTTTGAAAGAGGTGAGAGGGAGGCTTGGAGGGAGAAGAGTGGGATGGTTGCTTTGAGAGTGAGAGTGAGGGGTGAGGGGGGTGAGTTGGCACTGAAGTTGGAAAAAAAGAATGGTTGATGGAAAGCGAGCATCCATGGCAAACTGTGGTTTTTAAAAGTTTTAGGTTAGAGATGCGATTTAACACAATTCTTGATGGATGCAATGAAGGCGAATTCAGAGCATGGAGAGAAGAAGCGCTGTAATAGTTGGATTTTTTTGGCAAGGAATGAAGGAGAGGTCGAAATGAGAGCAGTCTGTTAAAATAGCAGAAGAGTAGTGCATTGTGAAACAGTAAAGAGTACCACATGTGTGAGAGAGGAAAGATGCAGCATTATAAGATCGTTTTTGTTGTTAATATTAATGTATGAGAGAGTTCAACAGATTAGGTCATGGAAGTGTAAAAAAAAAAAGAAAAGAAATCGAGGAAGACGAGGAGGAAGTTAAGAGGAAGAAGAAGTAGCAGAATCGGGAGAAGTTGAGCGTGTTGTTGTTGTTGTTGTTGGGTATATATATATATATATATATATATATATATATATATATATATATATATATATATATATATATATATATATATATATATATATATATATATATATATATATATATATATATATATATATATATATATATTTTTTTTTTGAGATAGGAAAGAGATTAGTTGGGAGAATGGGGGATGTTTGGAAAGTGGGGAAGATGAAAATTGAAGGTAATGGGGAGGATAGAAATTGAAGGAAATGGGGAGAAAAAACAAACAAACAAACAAAAAAAAACGATCGAACACCAAGTTGAACCGGTAGGCCTCAAGCCTAGGACTAGGCCTCAAACACCAGGTAAGAACGTCGACATAAATACTCACAAAATAGCACGATTTTTGAAACAAAACCGAACTAGGAACACACATTAACATGTAGGTGAGAAAATTAAACAGTTAAAACGGGACAAATAACAACCGGAACTTAACTTTGAGAATGTCAGCAGGGAGCCCCGAAGGAGACCTCTTGCCGCTCAAAACCGGAACCGGAAGTCGAAGTCGGAACGTATTTTAATACGTTGCCATCGCTGGCTAAAACGTCAAGGTGTGACCGGGCCTTAACCATGAAGCCTTTTGTTACGATTAATACGCCGGCGCACTATTCGAAAGCCTTTTCTTTTTTTAATGGAATTTTTTTTTTGAATATATATTTTTTCATTTTTATGGAAAGCCACTGAGCGCATCCTGGAGCTGAATGTTAGGTCTATATGTGTGGAAGCCTTTTGTTACGATTAATACGCTGGCACACTATTTGAAAGCCTTTTTTTATGGATTTTTTTTTACATATATATATATATTTTTTCATTTTTATGGAAAGCCACTTTCTTCCTGGAGCTGAATGTTAGGTCTATATGTGTGTAAAGTTTCATCAAGATCGGTTCACTGGTCTAGGAGCTTATTGGTTACAAACAAAGAGACAGACAGACAGAAGGACTGCCATTTATATAGTATATATATGTATATATATATATATATATATATATATATATATATATATATATATATATATATATATATACATATATATATATATATATTATAATAAAAAGAATAGGCGAGTTATTTCTGCCACCTGAATAAATTCCAAATTCCTTCCAACTTCAGTCAAACGTCAGGCCTGGCCCCATGTTCAGAAAGACTTGGGCCAAAAACCTTTCCTTGCCTACATGACAAGGAGAGAATAATTGAGACTATTAAAAAAAAAATAGAAGAACTGTATGAAACATGAAGATATCACCAGAGTCCTCACCCTATGGGTGATCTTGTTCCAAGCATGCAACATGTTCTTCAGATGCATACATTTATTTGGGTGGTGTATATGCAACTGACAGCTCTGTTTGGCAAAAAGAAAAAACCCATGAAGTTATGTGCGTGAAGCAAAAACAAACCGACTGCTTTTCATTAAAAACACCTCATTGCATTGGAAAACATGGGAACAAGAATACTGTTCTGTAAATGGTGAAGACTTGTAATACCCTCCCCCATATGGAGGTGGCGCTACACAATACACATTTATATGGAGAATTTGCACCCCTCTCCCCCCCCCCCCCTTGCCATGACCACCGGCAAAGATAAAAACTCCCATATACATTAATTGAGGTCATGCTGATCTTCTGCAGTGACTCTGGATGGAATCGGCCCACAACTGTAGGAGTAGTCGTCCGACAAATGAACTAACACACAAACACTGGTCTGTGAATTATGGTGAGGATAAGGGAAGAAAGGGGGAAGTAATTGTGAATTTAATGTTCCATCTCTATTTACTTTTAACATTGTTCTTAACAAATGAGACCAGGAACTACGCAGGCATGATAGGCCGAATGACCTCATGCACCAAAGTTCCCTTTGTATATTTGTGTAATGTTGTTCAGAACAGCAAGAAATGGGGAGGGGAGGACAGAGAGTTGGGGATGTGGGTGCATGGAGTTGGAAGAGGGAGACTAAGACATTAGGAAGGGGGTGAGGGGGATTGAGGACTTTGGGTTGAAAGGGGGAGTGAGTACTTGGGGTTTGGCACAGTGGAGTACTTGAAGAAGAAAGGGACAGGGGATGACAGAGTTGGCTTGGGAGAGAGAGAGGGCAGAGAGGGTACAGAGGCTTTTGAGGGGGTGGGGTGGGGGAGCTGAGGACATTAGGTTGGAAGGGGGTTTGAGGATTTGAAGAAAGGGGAAGGGGAGCACAGAGTTTTGTTGTGGTGATATGGTGAGCAGAGAGAGGCCAGAGTTGGGAGGTGGGTTAAGGACATGGGATTGTTGGGGGGGGGGGTTGCGGGAATTGAAGTCACATTTTACATGATGCAGAATTTCCATTGGTCCATGATAGTCCTGTTGTGTCTTTTTGATTTGTCGGGTATTTTGACTCCTCAAGGTATTTTGGGTCATCGGGGTTTTTTGGATGCCCTTTGTCCTATGTGTTCTCTGGTCATTTAGATCCCCTGGGTCTTTTAGATGTTCAGGGTCCCTGGAGTCTTTTGGGTATTTTAAGTCTTTAGGGTCCTCAGTGTCTTTTGGGCATTTTGGTTCCTCGGGATCTGTAGTCTTTTGGGTCCTCGAGTTCTTCTGTGTCTTGTGAGGCTTTTGGGTATTTAAAGATCCTTGGGTCTTATTTTAGGTATATTGTGTCTTCGAGGTCTTTTCAGTGTTTTGGTCTTTTGTGTCCTCTGGATACTTTAGGTTAAGTATTTCAGGTTACAATTGTGGGTGACATCAGGTCAGCTGTCCAACCAAAGAGTGGAGTGGATATACATACATACATACATTCATACATACATACACTTGCTCCATTATGTATAGATTGTATGCACCCTAAAGTCTCTTCACTCATGAGTTTCCTATAATTCTCAAACACAAAAATACTCTAAGCAATAGATAACAATTTGACTGGGCAAGCCATTTTTCAAACACGTGTCTGAAATGGATTTCTAAGAAAACCCGACCAACATTTTTTCCAGTTTTGTTCTGAGATTAAACAATTATGACATGTTATGGGAGGATGTGTTGAATAATAAACCAAAAATGAATGAGTTTTTGGTTTTTTTTTCATGCTGATGCCGTGATTTCACTCGCACTTTGGAGTGCTCCTCACATGAGCAACTGCATATTCCTTTACAACTTGGAAGCACAACAAAATCTGAAGGTGCTCTTCAAAATAAGTGCAAAAACTCATTATAATTACAATTGTTTTCGATAAGAATTAGCTGCAATCAACTTAAATCATGCAGCATACATCTCTTTTGATTTCAGCTTTAAACAAGTCAATATGGTGCAAAATGGGTTGGAAGGTTCCTGAAGGTAGTGTAACCGCTTCTTTTCAAAAGTGGGGAGGGGGAGGGGGATTACTCTTAATTTGTGATTTATAACCAGCTTATAAAAGTTATAGACATTTCTTTCCCAGTTATTATGGTCAGTGAGCCATTTATGACTATACAGATGATAAATTTTCTTTTTTGGAGAGGGAGGGGGGGTTAAACCCAAGGTATCAGGGTCATGGTGGAGCATGCAATGAATTCACATGCTGGACAAAGACATGGAGAGACATCTCTATCCTTTTACCAGAATTATAAGATCAATATAAAAATGGCTAAATCAGCATAGTATGTCGAGTTTGAACCTGAAACCCCAGCTTCATAAACCACACATAGATTCAGGCAGGAACACTAAACAAGTCAACAACCCACATTTACTTTTTTCATAGTTGTAAAAACTTTGGATGATGCCTTTCCACTACATGTGGCAGATTGAGTTAGTTGGTTGGTTTGTCCCGTATTCGAAGAGTTGTCATTCATTTATGTCTTGCAATGTCTTGTCTTCTTTTAAAGGATTACTAAGATGCATCACAAGTGAAAATGACAAGAGCACTCGTTGTCAGTTCTCGTCTGACAACAGCATGAATATCAGCATCACAGTTTGCTCTGTCCATCTCCTCTCTCTTCTTGGGACAGGCATCTAACCCCTTTTTGCACTTCATTTTCCAATAATTTTTCCTGAGCAATAATATCTGAAGTCTTCTGGCTGCAATAATATATTTTTGCAACTCCTCCATGCCAAACTATAAACTATATATCTAGTTGTGCAGTACTAATATGTTCTTCCATTGTTGAGCTTTATGGATACCTAATATCCCTCAGAGGTACCTGTTGTAGAAGGCCTCAATCTTCCTGGACATTTCTCTCTTATTAGCTCATGTCTCAAGCCCATAAAACAGTACATTAAACAATACAGCAGAGGAAACTCATCTTTTTGCCTTCAGAGAAAGATAATTGTCCCTGAATATAGGTCTGTGTAGTACTCCAAATATTACTGAGGCATAGGCTATCCTCTCTTCTACATCATTTGTGATACTACCATGCAATTCAATTATTGCCTCAAACTCAAAGGATAGGAAGTCAGTCACTACTTTGATAGCTTCTCTTCTGATTAATATTAAAGGTGCATCCTCCTTTTCCTCATCTTTCAGTTCCCCCAAAAAGCACCTTAATGTTTCGCATTCTCATCGATAACCCCCCACTTCTGATGTCACCTCATTAAGTGTGTGGGCTGCTCTCTCTTTAATCTCTCTGGTGGTACCCACTACAACTGCATAATCAGCAAACAAATTCAGTCACCATCAGGGTTGCAGGTCTTTTTGTCCTTTCACCTACTAATCATTTGTAGTGCACAGCTACTCCAAGAGTACATCATTTACTCCAGCTCTCAGTCACCAGTGAAGTAAGGATATAATGTGTTGGGGGAAATATGCAGACCTGGCACAAACCTTTCTTAAGTTCACATCCTTGTGATGCATTTCCATTATCTCTGACTTTAGCATTCATTCAATCTTGAACATGCCCGCACATGCACTCACACACGCACCTGATGATGGTAGTTCTCTGTCGGTGTCGACGATGACTATCAAAATGTTTCGGTGAGGTATTGGCGTCTGTACACACTACACACGTTCATGTGAGTGAAGCCCTATCCTTGATCTACACACTCTCTGGCAGACCCAGAAAATCCATGTGGCAGCTGTTTCATTTGTTGCTATTTGCACTGGGTCCTACCTTCAAACACACTACTCCTTCAGGTTATTTACCTGACTGATTTCAGCTGCTCTCAGACCACACTGTACTGCTGCCCTCCATTTTGCTCTGTCACGTACAATATCCACCAAAGATGTATTGTCGATGTTGGTTGCTTTCACATGTTCTTTAGTCACATCCTTGAATCTACGCTTTGAACCACCTTGATGTCGTTTTCTATCTTTGATCTGTCCATAAAACATTTGCTTTGGCAGATGGGTGTCTGACATATGGACAACATGCCGAATCCAGCATTGCTGTGCATTCATCAGCATGGCTCACTCCAGCACTTCATAGTTGTACACACGCTGCTGCCATGAGATGCACATGATTGAGCACAGTCACCGCTGATGTTGTCCAGGTCTCCGACACATAGAGTAGCGTTGTGAGGACAACGACTTGGTACACTTGGATTTTAGTGTGAAGATGGATGCCTCCAACTCTCCACACTCTGATGCTCAGCACAACAAAGGCTTTTTAGGCTTTGTAAATACAATTGGCTATGTCTGAATCCAGGTTGACATCATCTTGGAGAACATTACCAAGGTAGGTGAACTGACTCACAAGCTTAAGGTCTGGATCCTCAATTGTTAGTCTTGGAACTGGTGACACTTGCTTAGGTGCTGCTTGCATCATGACTTCAGTTTTCCTAAGGCTGATAGTAAGAATTTAGGAGCAACAGCAAATTTGTCACATGTTTTGCAGGCTATCGGCTGAATGTGCCAAAAAGGCAGTCATCTGCGTACACGATTTCCAGAAGTGTCTCTGAGCTGACCTTGGCAGGTGCATTGAACCTTTGCAGATTAAACAGCCAACCACTGGTTCTATACTGAATGCGGATTCCATCCATGAGTCCCTTTGTGGCGTCGGCAAAAACAGCTGCAAAGAAGATGAACAGTGTGGGTGCAAACACACAGCCTTGCTTCACACCATTTCCCACTGAGAATGGTTTGGATGTGTCTCCATTGGTACACACAGTGGCTTGCATATCATCATGTAAGCTGCATATAAATCTCACGAAGTGCGGTGGACAGCCACACTTCCTGAAAATCCTCCAGTGCTTCCCTGTGCACTGCATCAAATGCTTTGGTAAGGTCAAAAAACATGGCATTCAGATTCCTGTGCTGCTCCCTACATTTATCTTGGGTTTGTTGGGCGACAAAAATCATATGTATTGCTCCATGACTGCCAGGGAATCCGCACTGTGTTTCAGACACCACCATACAGGCAATCTCTTGAGCGAGTCAATTAAGCAAGACCCAAGCAAGTATCTTGCCAGCTGTGGATAAGAGGGAAATGCCACAAAAAGTTTCCACACTGGGCTTTGTCTCCTTTTCTCTTGTATATAGGAACTACAATAGCATCTCTGAAATCCTGTGGCAAATGGCCCTCGGTCCATATCGACTGGCAAACATGTAACGATGCATTAATGAGTTCCTGGTTACCAGGCTTGTAGACTTTAGCTGACAAGACATCCGTACCTCGAGCTTTCCCACTGGTGCATTGGCAGATGGCCTTTTTCATTTCATCTATGCTTGGTGTATTTTCAAGTGACTCGTCTTTTGGGTATTGTTGTATGTTGGTGATAACCTGATCATCAACTGTTGAAGGTCTTGTGAGAAATTCATTAAAATGCTCCTGCCACTGACTAACTGCTGACTTTATCAGTCTGTAAAGCTGTACTGTCGTTTGATATTCATAGTGCAAGGCCAATACTGTGTGATCCTTAAATTCGTTGGAGGGTATCATATAAATCTTTGGTCTCTTTTTTTGTCTGCATACCCTTATATTTTTCCCACTTTTCTATCCCACTACTGGTCCTAAAGATTGCGGAGTTTTGGTTGGAGGAGGAGGAGGAGATTGGGACCATACTTTGTGCAGAGCGTTGGTGCTGCTCTAGCAGTCTCCTTGGCTGTTGGGCACAATCCTGGACAGGTCACCACTCTGACACAGGATATCAGCATGCTGGCACTCATTTTGCCGACCTCGGAAGGATGACAGGCCGAGTTAACCCCACCTGGTATTAATTCAACAGCTCAGCAGGATTTGAACTCAGGACCCAAGAATCCAAAGCCCACCACCCTAACCATTAAGCCAACACCAGGCATATTGGTTGGAGCTGTTTGCGACTATTGTTAAATCGGTGTGTCTTTGCAAGTGAGGACAAATCATTTCGATGTTCGCAAAATGGTTTGTCTTTCTCATTTAAGAGTTGGATGATTTATTGATTGCTATCATCAAACCATTCTTGGTTTTTGGGTATAGAAGTGCCTACGGTTATATAGGCCGCAGTGTATGCAGCTTCCTTGAAGACTGACCATTTCTCTGTGGCACTGAGAGTTTTTTGCATAGATTTCTGAAGACTGGAAGTTACATGTTAGTGCTTCATTTAATGTATCCTTGGTTGTAATGTTCTGTTTCACTCGTGTAGTTGTCTGTACTCCACGACTCCTTTTGGGTCTCCAGTGGATCCTCATCCTTGAGCAAAGGAGTCAATGGTTGATGGTACACTCGATCTCTCGCATTGCACGTGTTATGGTGATGTCATTGAGATCTTTCTGGTGAGTGATGATATGGGCAATCATATGCCGGTTTTCCCAGACCTTGGATGTTGCCAGGTAGTTTTATACTTTGTCGATTTTTGAAAGACTGTATTTGTAATGATGAGCTGGTTGGTTACACAAAGTGACAGCAGGCGTAATCCATTACTATTTTGACCTCCTGTACTGTTTTTGCTGATAATGCTTGGCCATATGTTGTGGTCTTGGCCAGCCCTGGCATTATAGTCTCCGATTATGACTAGCTTGTCTGTTTTTGGTTCTTTTATGATAATGTTGTTTAGTTCAGCATATAAATTATCTATTACCTCATCCATTTGTGTCATTGTTGGAGCATACACACTGATGACGGTAGTATTTCCTGCTTTTCGGGGATGCAAAGAGTCTTGATCGTATCAGAGATTCCCTTTTTACCAAATTGGTCACACACACACACACACACACACACACACACACACACACACACACACACACACACACACACACACACACACACACACACACCTGCATTTATTTTTAAATCCTTAGTATAATTCATGGACCGGTATTTGTCATGCAACTCCTCCTACAGTTCTTTCTTTTTTTTTTTTGTATACCTTGTCGAGGCTCGAATGAGAGCTAATACACAACGCACATCAAGGGGGGGCATGAGACAAGAGGGAAGGGAGTGGGAAGGACAAAACAGTGGGGAACAGAGACGTGAGGAGGTCTGTGGAAGGGAGAGGGATGGGACGGGGAACATGGGGAATAGAAGATGGACATTACAGGGACTTTCAGGAAGGAAAGCAGGGAATTTGAAGGAGGTGGGCTTGGGTGGATTATCGGGGGTATAAAAGATCAAGGATTTGGATGGGGGATGATAAGAGGTGGTGATTAACAGCTGTTTTGAAGGCCTGCAGGGAAGAATAAGAATTAATAGAGTGAGGGAGTTTATTCCAAAGGCAAGAAAAAAGAGCAATGAAAGAGTGAAGGTGAGCAGTGATTCGTGATTTTGGTAGTTTTACCAGAAGGGGGTTGTTGGCGGACCTTGAGGTCCTGCGGAAATGTGATGGGGACAAATCGCAGAGAGAGCAAGGGGAGCGAGGCTGGAGAGGAGACGGTAGAAGACAGAAAGACCACTGACCAACCTGCGGTGATTGAGTGAGAGGCCCAAAGACAGTCTCATTTGGGGAAATGCCAATGATCCGAAATGCCTTGGTTTCTACAGCGTGAAGCCGAGAAAGGTGGGAGGCAGAAGCACCAGCCCAGAGGGGAGAGCAGTACTCCATCAGGCTGCAGACAAAAGCTTTGTAAGTTGTCAGGAGCTCAAGTGGGCCGAGGAAGGACTTTGCACGACGGAGGATTCCCAGTCGGCGACTGGCTTTGGAGGTGAGGTTTGAAATGTGATTGGCTGATCTGGGCTGATTTTATCCAGATTTGATAGATAGGATCAGCATGATCCGAATTTGTGGATGGGAGTATTTTTATCTTTACTGGTGGTCTTTGGGGGGGGGGGTGGTATCGCTACCGCCAGGTGGGGGAGGGTATTACAACTCTCCACCATTTAAAGTGCAGTATTCCTGTCCCCACGTTTTCCAGTACCGTGAGGGGTTTTGAATTATAAGCAGCAGGTATGTTTTTGCTTCATGCACGTAACCAGGGTTATTATTATTTTTTGCCTACTCAGAGCTGTCAGTCAGCTATACACCACCTCCCCCCCCCCCCAAAAAAAAATAGGTATGTATCAGAGGAACTTGCTGCATGCTTGGTATAAGATTGCCCATGGGGGCAGATACTCTGCTGGTGGTAAATAAATGGTATAATCCATCTTATATTCGTCTGAAAGACAGAAACTTTGTAGTACTGTACTGTATACAATAGTTTTCATCATTTGTGCTTGTAAGCACCAGCTGATTAAGCTTCCAGAATAATTCACAAACTTGGGAGTGGTACAGAATGCAAATATAAATACAGGTATGTAAGCAATCAAAAATTTGTTGATCACAGTGTATAATATGAATTAGAGTGCAGATTAAAAAGTTATGTTTTACAACAATGTGGAAAGGACAGAATGCTGAGGGTGGTTTTTGTGTTTGGAGCCTCATGGGTGAACTTCACGAATAATTTCAACTTTGGAAAAAAATATTGTCCTCCACATATCGAAGACAAATTTTAATTGTAACTAAAGTAAGGCCTGGGATCATAAGTCAAGTAAAAGTCAAAACGAGCCAGCAATTCCTAATGTGCAAGATTAATTCAGCAACAATAATGATTTCACTTTAGTCAGAATAAAATTGTATTTTGATTACACAGCAAGCATTACATTCTTGCAATAATTGCATTTGAGGTTAATTGCCCGCAAAGAAGCATCTTAAATATAATTTCATCAACAGAAATTTGAGAGCAATCTGAGCAGTCAACCAAAGAAAGTGATTGAATAGTCTTTGGTTGTGGCTTCAGTTTTGATGCCGATTTACACTGGTGAACTGTGTGTGCTCCAGCACTGGATGCGCATAGACAAATCACAACAAATGACAAACATTCCTTTGAAATGTCATTGTAAATGTTTCAATAACCGAAAGCTAGGCATTCCATGAGTATTGACGAGGCCTGACATCTGAATCATCGTGATTTCAACAGAACTACCCCCGACACAGCTCGGATTTTAACACTATATATCTTGTTACTGTGTGTGTGTGTGTGTGTGTGTGTGTGTGTGTGTGTGTGTGTGTGTGTGTGTGTGTGTGTGTGTGTGTGTGTGTGTGAGTGTTATTGATGCTGGAGAGCCTGTTTTCTTTTGTGGTAGATGTGGCCGAATGAAGAGCTTTCTCTCAGTTGTAAGGTCAATTTACACTTGTCAAAAATAATGATGCATTACTTCAGAAGCTTACTGATAATTTTGAATCATCTATTCATATATGTATACTAGTTCGGGCCCGTAGGTGAGTGCCCGTAGGTGCGTGCCAGTATGTGCAGCTTCCTTCCTTCGCTCAGGTCCCCAGCGTCAATTGTGACGTCATATCAAACGAATAAGAAGAATTGCGACACCCCCTCTCTCTCGCCCACCTCTCTCCCCCTAGTCTCGCCCCTCCTCTCTCCCCCTCCTCTCTCGCCCCTCTCTCACCCCCACTCTCACCCCCTCTCGCCCCTCCTCTCTCCCCTCTCTTGAATTGTGACGCCCCCTCTCTCTCACCCCCTCTCTCCCTCCCCTCTCTCACCCCCTCTTTCCCCCCTCTCTCCCCCCTCTCTCGCCCTCCTCTCTCCCCCGCTTTCCCCCCTCCTCTCTCCCCCCCTCCTCTCTCACCCCTGTCTCTGTAAATGTATTCACAAATGTCTACCAAGCACAACAATGAATTCAAACCTTGGGAAAAAACAGCTTTCAAACCCTTGGGAAACAGCTGTTTCCCTTGGGAAAATTCAAACCTTGGGATTAATTAATAATTTGAACATCGGCGGTCTGTCGGCGACTGACAGCTTCGGCAGGTGGGAAAATATTCACGCATACGGATTTGGATCGCCGTATGCGATCATTGCGCATACGCAATCTACATATATATATATATATATATATATATATATATATATATATATATATATATATATATATATATATATATATATATATATATATATATATATATATATATATATATATATATATATATACACATACATGTAGATTGGTCGACCACTTTCAACCTGATATTTGTGATTGCTGGCTGAACCTTGCCTTCATGCCCTCTCTTTGCCCTTTGGTGAAAGCTCATCATCATAGTGATCAAAAACAATCTGCACCTCTTGTGCAACTGCAAGCAACTCGGCAGTCTTTCTGAGAAAGGCTTCTGCTGTGTCTTGGAAAGTCTGCATATTCTTGACCTTCATCCCCTGAAGGTCTGCCATACCATCAATGATGCAGGCAGACATGTCACATTCGTTGTCAGGGAGGTGTGTTACTGATTTCTTCACAGTATCTTCTCGGCAGTGGAGGAGACCAACTTTGTTATTCTTCCGCTTGCTGCCATCCTCTTTGAAAAGAGCTGGTGGAACAGCTGTGACAGGATGGTTGAGCACTGTGGGCAGATTTAGTTCAGGGTGGACTTTGGCCATGGTTAAAGCCCTTTTTTAGATCAGTTCTGGGGACCCTGTAATATGCTGAGTATTTCCAGAGATGTTCAGTTTGCTCTGTTTCTTTATATCCTTGAAAGTCATCAGTCCAGACTTGGATATCGGGGTATTGAACGATTTAGCATCTTCTGCATCTTTGCTAAGTCGTGAACTCACGAAGGCACTCATCACAGTACATCCTTTGTCTCTCACGTTTAGCAGGGAGTTGCTGATTTCATAAGAAGCTAAAAGACCACTTCCAACATTAACAAGCGTGTCTGGATGTGATTGAATGTCAAATGGATCGGTGGGTGGTTACCATTTGTTTCAGTGATCTACTTTTGTGTACAATACCTTTGCTCAAGTAAATCTACTATATAAACGGTTAGGTACCACGTCAGCACCTGTACACAAAGCCAAACTTTACAATTTTGGCAGCCATTTTGATGACATCATTCAAGCATGTTCCCAGAGGTATTCTGGGTATTTTTGTTTTGTGAACTTGTCAAGGCCCCTACTTTATTAAAAAAAAATACCAAAAGTAGATGGTAGGAAGCTAGTTGCCAGTTCCGCCATTTTTACGGCAATTTTTGACAATAATCTGCATCACTATTAGGCCTGGTCCCTTTAGACCTTTAAACTCTTTGGACTGCTTATAGTCCATGAACCAGACCCCGAAATTTGACGGATTGGTATCACCTGGGTGGGCAAATTCCCATGGTGGATTTTTAATAGCCTTATGTCTGTAGTTAATAAATTGATGTGATAGACCTTTGTAAGGAGCAGTTTATTGGTGGTTATCACTCGTTGAACATGATGAGGTGAAGACAAATTCTTGTCAAATTCTTCGGGAATTTTTTTGTTAGAGAAACAAAATCTATCATATTATTTACAACCAACAAACATAGCCTCATGAACTACAACTCAAAATGTCAAGATTATACCCCTCTGCGAATTGATATGCCACTTGAAACAATTGGTTCAATAACTAGGTCACAGAAGGTCAAAAGGTCATGAAATTTTGCTGATGCTAAAAATCTCACCTATTGCCACCAATGGAACTACTACTTCATAAATTAGGAACCTATTTCATCCTCACTGCCCAGAATGTGAATGGTAGAAACCATGTGAGACAATAAAGTGGTTATTGTTCCTTTATTTTGGAAAATGTGCATTCCACAGCAAACGACGAGTCATATTTACAAAACTAACAGAAAATTCTTGTTTTAGTGTAATAGCGTGGAATGAAATCTATTCCTGTAGGATTTTCGTGCTAAAATTGATTTTTTAAAATTTATCGGGTTCATTTCAGGTCTTACAATCGCAAAATGATGGAGGTCAAATTTTCCGACCCCTAGACCCCACCCGGGGGGGGGGGGGCGGAGCATTTTTGTTCCGGAACCGCCTGAACTTAATCCGTGCTTTTCTCCGCTAATTATTAACCGATTTTTATGGTTTTAGGGTCGTTTTGGGGGCTCTAAATGACGCTGAGTCTTCTTATGACATTTGCGAAGTGACTGGAAGTTCACCGACTTCCAGTTCGATCGACATTGCAGTCAATGAAGACGTTCAGATTTCTCATCATCCAAGGAAGCCGACTTGCAAGGGCTTGAAGTATTGAGAAAGTACTGAATTAACCCATTCAGACAGGACCAGGATGCCTTGGTTAACATTGCAACAGGAACTCAGGCCCCTGATCATGTCACAAATGACATGCTGAATGCCAAGAAGACAGGTGAACAGGCTTACAAAGAATTCAAGCGTGACCATCTTGAGAAAGATCATCCTGATGCTGTGAACTTCCATGCCAAGCTAAAGAAACAGGGACTCAAGACCTTCGTGAACATCTGTACCAACAAAGTGAGGTTCAAGGGTAAAGACGTCATCATAAAGGCCGATCGAAACTGGTTTGCCCGCATGATAGTCATCGCACAAAGTCGTGAGCTTGACATGCATGATGTGTTTGCTCACCCACTCGGACCCTTGCCATGGGCTTTGGCAAATGAGGACGGATCGCTGCGAAAGACAGATAAAGCCAGACTCTTGAACCACATTGGAAAGAACGTGTCACCAGCTGAGGTTCTTCCCAATCTCTCTCCCTGCATCATTGATGGAATGAGTGTCGTTCCGAAAATTAATGGAAGCAACCAAACCTTTGCTGAACTTGCAATGTCTGCTCTTAAGCTTGCATTAAACAAAGGTGGTACGAGCCAGAGGATCGACGTGGTATTCAATGTGTATCTTGAGACATCATTCAAGGATGCCGAGAGGAGCAACAGGGGTTCAGGAACAGGTGTCAAATTTCGGACAATCATAGCCAGCCACAAGATAAAACAGTGGCGGAACTTCCTTTCTGAAGCCGATAACAAAACAAGTCTGATCAAGTTCCTTGTTGAAGAATGGAAATCATCCAGCAATAGAGCGATGGTAGGCAACAAACAACTGCATGTAACATATGGTGAGAAGTGTTGGAAGATAACCAGTGATGGTTGTTACAAAGTCCACGAGCTTTCTTCCTCACAAGAAGAAGCAGACACACGGGTCCTATTGCATGCGAAACATGCATCAGATAATGGATACTCAAGTGTATTCATTGTCTCTGAAGACACAGATGTCTTTGTGCTATGTCTGTAATTTGCGAAGGACATCCCCAGTCGTCTGTACCAGAAGTGAGACACCAAAACCAGAACGCAGTTCATGGATATTAAAAATCTCAGAGACTCTCTTGGCGCTGACGTTTCAGATGCATTAATCGGACTGCATGCCTTCACAGGGTGTGACTCCATAAGTGCCTTTGTTAGACGTGGCAAGACGGCACCGTTGGATAGGCTAAGATCGAGCAGGGAGTTTCAGGAAGCTTTCGCCAGTCTGGGAGCGACATGGGACGTTTCAGATGAACTGTTCGCTGTTCTGCAGCATTTCACATGTCTTCTCTATGCACCTTCATCAAACACAAGACATGTGAATGAGCTGAGATATGAAATGTTTCTTGCCAAACGAGATGAAGTTGAGTCCAGCCTTCTTCCTCCATATGAGGACAGTCTGTTGAAACATGCAAGACGTGCCAACTATCAAGCTGGGGTATGGAGATGGAGCTTAGAGAGGAATCCTGATATACCTGATCCAGCAGGGCATGGCTGGACAAAAGGAGATGATGGGTTTCTAAACATAGATTGGATGAAGGGAATGTCATCACCAGATGGTGTGATGGAAATGAGCGCCTGCCAGTGCCGACGAGAGTGTAGACCAGAGAGCTGCATTTGTATCCACCATGTCTTGAGGTGTACGCCACTGTGCAATCTACAGAACTGTGGAAATCGAAACCCTGATGACTCTGAACATGAAGACTCTGTGGACATTAATTCTGATTCAGGAGATGATTGTTGCTGATTCAGACGTAATTATCACCAAGACTTATTATTTAATTAGCCTGCAAATAAATGCACAATCGTCTGGTAGTCAGTAATGTCGGGACGCTCTTGCATGAGAATCCGCGGCCCATACGTTATTGTGGTGTCAAATTAATAGTTGTAATGAAGGAAACAGTTGTAATAAAAAGTAACATGTAAAGCTTGTTTGGACAGTAACTAATTGCTTTTGCATTTAGAAATAGGATGCAATGTGTAATTTTTTTTTAAATACAGCTGAATATATGGAAATGAATATGATGGAAATATTTTCAAGAGATGGTTAAATTCTTGAGCATCAGTACCGGTTGTCCTTAAAGTGCCCATATCTCGTGACAGGACAGTCTGATAGTAAAAAAAGACTGCACCAAACGTTTCCCGTGCCCGAAAACCTGTAAGAATCGACACAAATATGACATGCTTTATTTCTACCATGATATAATTACCTTGACTGCAATGTCGATCGAACCGGAAGTCAGTGATAGCTACTTCCGGTCTCTTCGCAAGTGTCATAAGAAGACTCAGCGTCATCTAGAGCCCCCAAAACGACCCTAAAATCATAAAAATCGTTTAATTATTAGCAGAGCAAAGCACGGATTAAGTTCGGGGGGTTCCAGAACAAAAATGCCCCCCCCTCCAGGGTGGTGTCGAGCGGTCGTAAAATTTGACCTCCATCATTTTGCGATTGTAAGAACGAAATGAACCCGATAAAGCAAAAAAATCAATTTTAGCACGAAAATCCTACGGAAATAGATTTCATACCACACTATTACGCTAACACAACAATTTTCTGTGAGTTTTTTTAAATATGACTTTTGTCTTTTGCTGTGGAATGTACATTTTGCAAAATAAAGGAAAAAAATAACTGCTTTATTGTCTCACAGGGTTTCTACCATTCACATTCTGGGCAGTTAGGATGAAATAGGTCCCTAATTTATGAAGTAGTAGTTCCATTGGTGGCAATAACTGAGATTTTTAGCATCAGCAAAATTTCATGACCTTTGACCTTCTGTGACCTAGTTATTGAACCAATTGTTTCAAGTTGCATATCAATTTGCAGAGGGGTATAATATTATGACGTCCACGGGACTTGAACAGTCCCACCAACGTAGAATGAGCCGAAACGATGGAGGCGGTTTATTTATTTAACCCAAAGATGGCGGTTCTAATCGCTCTAACACAAACGGGACGAGGAAGGTGGCACGAGTCGCTTTTCACTGAGTTGATAACATTTATTCCTCTAACCAGAAATAACAAGACTCGGCAAGAAGAGGGATCCAGGGCGATTCGACGGGATGGTGTGGGATCGGGCGTGGGGAAAACACAGACAATTCCAATGAATATACAAATCTCAAACCCTCTAAGGTGCCAGGTACACACACACACACACACACACACACACACACGCACACACACACACACACACACACACACACACACAAAACGTAGCTATTCCTGGTGGTCAGGCTGGACCGTGGTGTGGACGCAACAGTCCCTGGATCGGCGTTGGACGAGCTGGCCTTGCTCTCGTCAGGGGGCAGGAGAAACCGTGGTGCTGTCGACCTCCTGGTCTTGGCCCAAATCCGCTCACAGCCGCCAGGGAACCAGTTCTGGCGCCAAATTGCGAGCAGGAGAGGGAGGCAGGTCCGCCCGCCGTTCGACCCCGTACTCCGAGCCAGCAGAACCCCAGAGCCAACCAAGGTGAGGCACGAGGCTCAGCAAGGCTACAAGACACGATGAAACTAGGGCCAAATCAGCGCAACAACACAGCACGCTCCCAGCACAACAACCTCCACCCCCAAAAAAACGGTCTTTCTGTCCCGATCTTCTTCCTCTTCCTTTTCGACCCCGAACAGAACCTTTTTATCCTCCCATCCTCGTCACTTCCAATCGAGCCGTTTTATTGGCCCAACGCCATCGCCTTCCACCAATCGTGATCACGGGGCGGAGCCATCCGCAGCACTGTCCTGTGACGTCACGGCAAGCCTCCAGAGAATACTAAAAGGGGTTTACGCAGACACACTTACCCCATCCCGTGTCCCTATCTAATTACGTGACAATTATCATTTCCCCCTTGAAGAAATGTACATTTACTCGACAACTTATCACCACTGAATTGCGACTTATTACATCGAGATCCTGGTACACTGAAACAGCATGGCATACCTAATTAAACATCCTAATTACCCTTTGAATGCATACCCCCCCCCTCAAACGTAACACTGCCCCCTCCTCTGGTACCGCAGCTCCTGCAAGGTATATCACAGGCGCTACCGTACCAGCCTTAACACTTACTGACTCACACCTATTTAACCTAACGAAATAAAGTAGGAGGGGCAATGGGCAGCGAGTCGCAGCTAACTTACCTATCCTGCTTAATGTACTACCCCCTTATGGCCTTATCCTCACCTAAACAATCATTCATTTTTTTTATCACATGAGAGCACTGAGCAAAGTTGCACTCCATCCTCTGGATCATCGCTCTTGCCCAACACTCTTCCAGTGATCTGGGGAGGGGAAACAAAAGGTTCCACAAAAACACAACACTTATACTTTACATTCCTACTCTAAGCCTTAACGACACTATTCACAGGATATTTACACTTGAACGCGTCCCCCAGTGGATGCTAATAGACCCAGCGTTACCTGGGGAGCCAATTTTCAAATTTGCTTGACCCCAAAATTATGCAGACATCATGCCCTTGCTGCACATGTCAAGTTGTGCGGGATCGAGTGGGACTCACACATCTTTACAACACTAACACCATGGTCATCATCACATTTCTAGGTCATGGTCCCCATTTTAATGATACAGGCTGAATCCCGTCATGGCCGTGGGGTGGGTTACCACAAGATGATGGGGGCATCTCAGGTGCAACCATGCCCACAGGTAAGCTTTAGTCCAACCCGGACGTTTCTCCGCCCCTCTCCCTTTGATTCCCTCCCCCCTGGTAGCCATCGGCTCTAATCTCGTACAACACTCTGGAAGGGGTCTCACTGGCTCCTCTGGCCTTCCTGGGTCGCCAAGGTCCTACCCGCCTTGGTCGCCCAACCAGACCCTCTCCCAGTTGCCTCCAGACACTGTCACCATTAGCCACCAGGGGTGAATCTCCTTGAAGGGGGTGGCAATTCCCGCTCACCGTGAGCTTCAGCAATCCCTGCGGACAAGCACATCATCCCCACCCACAAAACCCACATGACTCCCCCACCCCATCGGCCTTACATGTGACACCTGCATTTCTAACACTTCACCGACCATGACCTTCCCTGTTACCACACCATGCCCAATAAAAAATCAACGTGTGCACCATACATTTCACTTCTTAACTTGAAACAATTCACACAGCACTTTTCCTCACCCGATCCACGCACCAGCCATTGGACAGCCACTTGTGCCCGCTTTGTTACCAATTACCCATTGTCCCTATTGTCACTCTAAAACCCAGCAGAACTTACAAACACATGCCAATTTTCCCACAATTCTTTTTTTTTTCCACCAAAGGAAGCACTTCGCCACAATCTCACCAGCCGAGCATGGCCCTAATGCTCAGCCTGATCTAGTCTCCCCGACCCCCGACAGTGATTTCCGGACCCGACCTATAAAAGGGCATCTCGGATAGACCTGGCGGTTCAGCCGGAGGATTCATCCTCTCCGGGCTTGAAAGTCTATCGGAGGGTCCCTCCATCGCCGGGTACCGGCAATATCGTTGCATGTGTCCTCTTCGCCTGCACCGGAAACAACTCCCCATAAAAGGCCCCCGTGAGTATCGGTGAAATGTTTCTTCCGGTTCCGGACCCCCTCGGCCATAATCAAATTGCTCTATTGGCTGGGCTGGACCCCACCACTTTGGCGCACCAACGACCGGATTACCCTTTATCAAACTTGACAGTTTCTGGCAAATTTCCTGAAACATTTGGGTAATGCCAATTTCTCCCAGCCCCCCTCCCTGATCCTGGATCTCCGCCTGTCGGATCGTCACCAATGGCCTCTCGGGCACCCGACCCGGCCGACTCCACGTGGCCAGCCTGGCCGCGCACTCGGCCGCTCGGTGTATGGTGGGTGGATCCTGTAGCTCCACTAGCGCTCGGACCTCAGGGTCAGGAAGAGCAGCTAAAAATTTCTTGAGTGCCAGTCTGTCCCACGCCTCCACTGTTAGGTCCCGATACGCAATCCTAACTGATTGGTAAATGTCCTGTGCCAGCTCCTGCACTGTCTCACCCGGCTTTAATCTGCGGTGCTGGAGCTGGGCCGGCACCAGATCACAGTTCGCTGCAAACCCAAACCGACGGCTCAACGCCTCGCAAATGTGGGAGCTGGTCAACATCCCCTCCGCGATCACGTTTAACACATCTGCAGCTGGTCCCCGCAACGTTGCCACCAAATTCCCTGTACGTTCCCGCTCATTCCACCCGTTTAGTCGGGAAATACACTCAAATTGTGTCAGAAAAGCTTCAACGCTCCCTGATCCATCGAAATTTACCAGGGGGATCACTTTCCCGGTGGCCCGCTTCCCAGTTTCTCCCTTGTCCAAATCCAGCCCAGGGATCAAACACCCTAGTGGCTGCGTATCCAATTTCGGAGCCCACTGTGGCCAAAGATGTTTTGTGGTAAGGGTCTCATGGGTCAATTTTGCCTCCTGTTCCAAACGTTGAATGGACCGATTCACCTCTTCCCGCAGGATCTTCTGGGCCCGCACAACCTCCTCCAAAGCTCCGTCGCGAGTTTGTAGCTGCTCCTCAACCAACCCGGACACTCTACTTACAAAAGACGGCTCTACCAGGCCTTTATCCAAGACTTCATCTTGGCTCATAATTTTATCTTGTTCGTCCAAACGAGCCTCCAATCCTTTTACCTCCTCCGCCAAATTCATCCCTTGCTTCCTCAGCTCTCCCCACTCTTCTATTTGCAGCTGCATACGAGCATCCACACAGGCACGATGACGTTCCAGGCTTTCATCCACTTTATCAACCCGAATGTTCGTTGCATCAATTTTATCTACCAATTTTTTTCCTATATTTTCCCCCTCCAATGTAATTTCTATCTTTGTTTCCTCCAATCTATCCTCGAATTTACTTTGTATTTCTCCCAATTTAACATCCACACACTCCTGCATCTCAGTTTTCATTTTCTCCATCTTTTCCCCCAATTCATCCCTCATTAAATCAATCCGTGCACCCAACTGTTGCCCCATTACCCACAATTGATCTGTAATTTCTGCCATTTGTGCCCCCTGTGCCGTCATTTCCCCCCCCCCCCCCCTGTGCTGTAATTGCACTCATTAAACGTTCCAACATTGTCCAGATCGTCATCGTGCCGGTTTCCAGCACTGCCGGCTCCATTACGGGCGATGAAGCACGGTCCACGCTCAGAATGGGGGAGGTTCCAACCCTACCCCCATCTCTCCCTTCTTCCCCCGACTCGCTGCCAGACACGTGGCCTTCCTCCTCAAGCATCTGCACATCCGCCATGGTGCAGAAGTCCCGTTTGCCACCAATTAAATTTAATTTGAAAACTCCCGCCAAAAATTTCCCGTGCTCGTGCGTTTTTCTGTAGTAATTTTATATTCCAATTCGTGGCGAGATTTTAATCTTGGTATATTCTCCCGATACCAAATATAATTTAGAGGGGTTCGAACATCCAACACCCTGACACCAATGTGACGTCCACGGGACTTGAACAGTCCCGCCAACGTAGAATGAGCCAAAACGATGGAGGCGGTTTATTTATTTAACCCAAAGATGGCGGTTCTGATCGCTCTACCGCAAACGGGACGAGGAAGGTGGCACGAGTCGCTTTTCACTGAGTTGATAACATTTATTCCTCTAACCAGAAATAACAAGACTCGGCAAGAAGAGGGATCCGGGGCGATTCGACGGGATGGTGTGGGATCGGGCGTGGGGAAAACACAGACAATTCCAATGAATATACAAATCTCAAACCCTCTAAGGCGCCAGGTACACACACACACACACACACACACACACACACACACACACACACACACACACACACACACACACACACACACACACACACACACACACACACACACACCGTAGCTATTCCTGGTGGTCAGGCTGGACCGTGGTGTGGACGCAACAGTCCCTGGATTGGCGTTGGATGAGCTGGCCTTGCTCTCGTCAGGTGGCAGGAGAAACCGTGGTGCTGTCGACCTCCTGGTCTTGGCCCAAGTCCGCTCACAGCCGCCAGGGAACCAGTTCTGGCGCCAAATTGCGAGCAGGAGAGGGAGGCAGGTCCGCCCGCCGTTCGACCCCGTACTCCGAGCCAGCAGAACCCCAGAGCCAACCAAGGTGAGGCACGAGGCTCAGCAAGGCTACAAGACACGATGAAACCAGGGCCGAATCAGCGCAACAACAAGCACGCTCCCAGCACAACAACCTCCACCCCCCCAAAAAACGGTCTTTCTGTCCCGATCTTCTTCCTCTTCCTTTTCGACCCCGAACAGAACCTTTTTATCCTCCCGTCCTCATCACTTCCAATCGAGCCGTTTTATTGGCCCACCGCCGTCGCCTTCCGCCAATCGTGATCACGGGGCGGAGCCATCCGCAGCACTGTCCTGTGATGTCACGGCATGCCTCCAGAGAATACTAAAAGGGGTTTACGCAGACACACTTACCCTATCCCGTGTCCCTGTCTAATTACGCGACAATTATCATTTCCCCCTTGAAGAAATGAACATTTACTCGACAACTTATCACCACTGAATTGCTACTTATTACATCGAGATCCTGGTACACTCGAACAGCATGGCATACCTAATTAAACATCCTAATTACCCTTTGAATGCATACCCCCCCCCCCTCAAACGTAACAATATTGACATTTTGAGTTGTAGTTCATGAGGCTATCTTTGTTGGTTGTAAAGTTATTATAGATTTTGTTTCTCTAACACCTAAGAATTTGACAAGAATTTGTCCTCACCTCATCATGTTCAACGAGTGATAACCACCAATAAGCTGCTCCTTACAAAGGTCTATCACATCAATTTATTAACTACAGACATAGGGCTATTAAAAAAACACCATGGGAATTTGCCCGCCCAGGTGATACCAATTTCGACTCTGGCTCATGGACTATTATACCCCTTGACCCTTCAGACTGTTTACATTCTTTCGACTCATTGGTCACCTTAAAAATCCTTAGACCCTTTATAACCTTATACTCCTTTCGGCAATGGACTCTATGGGTCCTGTTAAAACCATTAAACCCCTAACTACTATTACTTTTCATCTCTTTTACTCTATATTTCTCTCTTTCATTATCTATATCCAATGAGAAGTGAATTCTTGCAGAAATGTTTCTGTAAAGCTCACTTGACTGCACTTGGATAGGTTTTTAGGGTTGTGGAGTAGCGGCTGAAACCCGAATCCTATCCAGATTCCTCCTAATGACTCCATCTTTACTCTTTACTTTTTTGCGTTCCTTCTTGGTCTCCCATTTGATGATGTTTGTACATATCCTGATTCTGTGTGGACTGTGTTTCCCAACTGACAGACCTCTGGTAGCTTTTATTTGATGCTGTGTTTGAGCCTGGGGAGTAACTGCTGAAATCTATCTGCCTGGGTTCTTCCTGAGATTTTTATTGTTTGTTTATTTCACATTTCTTTCAAATTTTTTTTTAATTCTCTTTATTCATTCGAATTCTTGCTTTTTCTTCTTTCATCTCTTTTACTCTATATTTCTCTCTTTCATTATCTATATCAAATGAGAAGTGAATTATTGCAGAAATTTTTCTGTAAGGCTCACTTGGGTGCACCTGGATGGGTTTGAGGGTTGTGGAGTAGATGCTGAAACCCGAAATATATCCAGGTTCCTCCTGATGACTCCGTCTTTGCTCTTTACTTCTTCGGGTTCCTTCTTGGTCTTCTGTCTGATTTGATTCCTTGCGTAAGTAGTTTCTTAGATGAAAGAGCTCAATGTGTTTGATGCATGGGTACCTTGTCTGTAAATTTAACCCTCAGTGGAGGGGTACCGCAGGTAGAAAATTAGGCCCTCTCTGATTTTGGCTCAAATTAATGATGCAATGACTCAGCTTGATGACTACACTCATATCCTTGCCCTTAAGTATGTTGATGACATGACACTTCTTGAGAATTCAAGGGGAAGGCACCCTAATATGACAGGACAATCTGCCTTGAAAGTTTTTACCCAGTGTGAAATTAAAAATAATATGAAGTTGAATACTGATAAGTGTACCCTGAGGAATGTTTGCTTCCAACCAAAAAATAATACTTTACTGCAGTTTTTTTTTTCCAAAATTCAACTTCCACCAAGGTCTCAATTTACCATCCAAAGTACTGTACTGCAGAAGGTTGATCATATGAAAATAATGGGAATTATTATTTCATCTGATTTGAAGTGGAACCTTCACATTCACAATATTGTCATGAGGGCAAACGTAAAGTTGTTTCTGTTGAAGATGCTGAAAAAGTTTAATATAAGGCCAAAAAAAAAAAATGTTGCATTGGCGTAACCCGCCCGACCCTAAAAATTCCGCCGACCCTACGTTTTTTTTTTTTGTTTTTTTGCTATCGATTTCAAGTATCTTGTTGATTGCGATCGCGATCGCAAAAACCCGGAAGTGTTTCGGACAGAACCCGCCGACAAAAAGGGTGGTACTCGAGCCGGGGGAGATTTTGGGAGGGATTTATTAGGATTTATTAAATTTTTGGATTTATTATCCAAAAATTTTGGGATTTATTAGGAAAAAAAAAAAAAAAAAGATCCCGACCGACCTACCCTATTTTTCAGTGACCCGTTACGCCAATGCAACATTTTTTTTTTTTTTGGCCTAACATAAATGCTTTGTTAGATCACTATTCGAGTATGCTGTTCCAGTTTGGAATGCTGGTCTCATAATCCGCAAAAGTAATGAATCGAAACAGGTTCAGAAAAGGGTTCTCGGAATCATTCGAGGACAATTATACAGGGATTGTGATCAGGCCCTTCAGTTTTGCGATATTAAAATCTTCAAACAATGCATGCTTGAAATTTGTCTGAGATTTGCAGGCCAATTGCTAATATCTAATGAGTTCACACATTGGCTTCCAGACCTCAGGCAGGATAGGACACAATACTCTCTCAAATTCATTTCAATTTTCACAAATCATGTGTAAAACCCAAAGGTACAAAAATAGTGCCGTACCACACTTTAAGATCTTAAATAAATAATGAACATTGCACTCATTTTTTTCTTTTGACACTCTCTCATATTTTTTGAAGGAGAAAGTAATTACAAGGATATCTTTTTAATAACATCCTGCTGATTTTGATTATGATTCCAATTGATATTTGATACACAATGTACCTGCTGTCCTCAAGTATTCCTTTATGTTAATTTTGCACGAGAACACCAGTCCCTGCCTTTTCTCTCAGGTGGCTCAAACGTTTAGCTCTCTATTTCTTTGAACCTTATCTAGCCTGGCTCCCAGGCTGAATTTTTCTTCTTCCCTTCTTTATCCCACTCACCCTGGTTTCCCTATTTTCTCATGTCTACCTCATCTCTGATTCCACCTCGTGATTTGCGATTGTACCTTTTCTCTAATCATTCCCTCTTGCTTTGTGCTGTATTCACCCTCCTTCAGTGTCTATCCTGCCTTGTGGTCATTTTACTTTATAATGCATATTGTTTGTCTTCCTTGTCATATACCTTTCTCAGTATCTGCAGGTGACAGATCATTTCAATTCACATTCTTCTTTAATTGTTTGTAGTAGTTGCGCCGCACAGCTCAAATATTCAAAAGAATTGTGCACTAAGTGATAAAAGCACCAAATTTGGCACACTTGTAGAAAGACATATTATGAAGCGATTTGGATATTTGGCTACCACAGATTTAGCCTCTGAGGGCCGTGGCAGTCATTTTACAAAATGGCGGCCAGGTGACATTAAAATGGCTACCAGAGGAGTTAAAATGGCTAGGGCTTCTACATTTGTGGAATGATTTCATCGTTTATGGGGTCTATGGATGCACCTTACCAAGTACTGCAAAAGTTTGGGAGCAGATTTTCGAAATTCGAAATTTTGAAGGGGGGAAAACCCTTTTTTGGGGAAATTTTTCAAATCACTGTGGCTTCTACGTTTATACTTCAGTGACAACTATCACTGTGCCTATATATGCGACTAATGAGGCTCTACAAAATAGCAGTTAACAATTTTCATGTTTTTTTTAAGGGGGGGAGGAGGGGAGAAAAATAGAAAAATCGCTCTGGGCCCACTGCTGTTTGTCCTGGATTCAAATGTTCAACAGCAGTCTTCACGACATCTATGGAGTGGCTGATCATGGCCACTGTGTGGGCACTGTCCTGGAACATGGGAAGCAGGGCGGTGGAGCAGATTGGTCTAACTTCTGGTGGCTGGCGGCTGGCATGGAAAGCGGCCCAAGATATGTTCTCGCCTCCCTCATCATTTCCGTCTACGACCTGCCTTGCATTGTGTAGCCAGAGATATTCTTCCTCAGTATGCTTTTTAGCCTCTCTGTCAAGTGACGTCACCCTAGCAGCAGGGACAGGCACATTCTTGGCACTGCTGGTTACAGGAGGCACGTCAGTGTAGCACTGTGGCAGCTGGCGGATGAACGTGCTTGCATCCCCATATCCTCCAGTTACGACTATGGTTCGATCCACACCTTCTCCCATGAAACTGGGATGTTGGATCAGTGAGATAGCTGTGCCATGGAAGGAGGACTTCGCTGTTGTTGAACTCGGATTGTGATCTATATTGTCTACTGCAGCAGTAGTAAAAACTTTTCCACGCATCTTGGGTGGGCAGACAACTTACTCCAAGTGAAACTGCTTGCAGACACAATTCCCCATCTGCGCTGTGAGGCAGAGGACACGATCATGAGAGATGCTCATGCCAATGTGTGCCAGCCTATCCACCAGTTCCTTTTTGTGCGTATTGTGGTGTCGTGATAGAGATGCTTGGCAGGCAGACACGAGCGGGGGAACAGTCGAGCCGGGCTGTGTTGCACAAGCGCGAGCGCGGGCGTACTTTGCCCGCAGCTCTCCTTTATTACGTACTCAGTACACTCACAAGCCGGGCGACTACGGCATCACTACAACACCTCAGGCGGCGCGCACTACTTATATCCCTGGCAGACACGATGACCACGCCGACCACTCCCCCACCACCATGCCCTGCCCCGCAGGCCCGCAGGCTATACCACACTCCTCCCCCCTAAAACCATGATTATTAAATGATCACCATCATAATAAGCATAAATAGCACGAAATACCACGGTATAAAGCAGACAAGGTACAAAAAAGAAGCAGCATAGTATAAAAGCACATCACATCATATAATGTGTCGATGCGAGCGAGCGGAGCAGCAACGGCCAGGTTCCGAAGACGGAGGTGCACAAAGCACCCACCAAACTCTGACTGCGTTACCGATATGAAGCAGCAAGGTGAGAAGCACAGCAGCACTACGCAGCAAAAACGCCCCCAGGCGGCTTACGCTTACACGGCCTTTGCGGAGGTCGCGGGCGGCACCTCTTCCCCAGCCAGACCTGAAACAGATAAACCTTCCGAGGCCAGACCCCCGCTGTCTGGAACCCGCGTCGCCACCGCCAGACCTGACTGACCTTGGTGGGGGCGCTGAACAGCGCCCTTGGCTGGAAGCAACAAACACTCCCCAACAACCCACGCACCACAATCAGTTGAGATTCCACCGCATGGCCAAAACGGCCTTGAGCGAACCCAGAGAGCCGCGCCCCAGGCGCCAGGCACGTCTGACCTTGCTGAAAGCAGAGGTGGGGGTAACGCCGACCAGCGCACGAGTCCCGGCTTCGAGTCGATCTCCGAGACCCCCACGGCAGTTAGACGGTCGCAACTCCATTCAAACCACACTTTAACTACAGGCTCGTCATAAATCAATAGGAACAGCACTGGAACCATTGCAAACTCATTTTTCCGTGCAGCGCGTTCTTTTGATAAAATCCCAGCACCTGACAAAACAACTACCCGTGGCCTGGGGCAACTGGAGGCCAATAAACCGTCTTTATTCGCCCCCACCGCTCACAAAGCCCCCACATCACATTGATCATAATACAAATACCATCGATTGATCTCAGCCAAACCTATTCTCACACATGAACTGTTGGCATTTATTTCAACAACGTCAAACCGCATCACTCGAGCAATGAAAAACAAATATTCCATGAACAGCAACCCATAACCCACGTCACGAGTCCGTCTCTTGGTTGTCGACTCGATGTTGCGACTCGCGACTTCCTTTAACGCCACGGGCTCACCGCAACCCGTTGAAGCTGCCCGAACAACACAGGCGCACCTCGCACCATGAACGCAGCCGACGCGCGAGAGCTCATCGCGAGAGCTGGCACGGCTCCTGCTGCTTCCGCACCGCACACCACCGTTGCAGGCAGCAACGAACGGCCGCTCCCGTTGCATCGATGCGTGTTCCGCTCCCGCCGCCAGAACCTCGCCCTCGGGTCTCGACGAAAGCATCGAAGAGAGCACCGGCACACCTGGAGGTATGAACTGGAGATCCAGCCTGAGGTGCGCCAGCCAGTCCCGACCCAAAAGGACGGGCCCCTCCCCTCGCACCACAAACACCGTGAGTAGGGCGCTTCGCCCCCGGTAGAGCACCGAGACGTCGGGCGCCGCAAGCGGCGCAATCGCTTCGCCGGTGTACGTGTGCGATGCGAGGGCAGCACGAGTGGACTCAACTCGACACCCGATCAGTGTCCCGCTCACTTCGACATTCACTGGCATCGGTCCTGTCACCGTAGGACCAACTGAAACCAGGCTCAACATGGGCAGCATCAGTGCCCCAGTCACCTCAACCTCCCCTGCCACTGATCTTGTCATCTCTGGATCAATTGGAAGCAGGTCTAACACCAGCAGCATCTCCCGCTCCGGGTCGCTGGAATCTCCATGCCAAGGCTGCAAAACTCCACCCGGGGCGTTACCGTGCACGCCATGCACCGAACACCATGCCGGCAGTAGGTCTTGACCCGGGACGGAAGGACCGCTTCGCACACCGCCATCTATGACTGTAACGATGGGCGATGACTCTTGACACACACACCGTAGACGTCCTCGAGTGCTCAGACCGCCGTCCGCGTGATTGCATTGCAACGCTCGCCCACGACCCGCGCCGCAGACCGTGCGCGCGGCCGTGCGCCTGGCACATCGCGCTGACCTCCGGACCATCTGCTGCGCCCCGACCATCGAGACCCCGGACATTCTTCAGAGCTTGCGCGACGTCCAACGCCGCGTTCAAGCCGAACCGCGTGTCCTCGTTCTTTAGCCGTGGCTTTGCAGAAATCATTCCCCCGATTTGTCGTGTCTCAATAAAACGAACACTGAGCGTGCCGTTGCCCACTCGACGTGGCCAAAGTCGACTCCGACGAAGGCGGGCACGCGTCCGCGCGCCGTGCCCCGACTCCCTGTCATGCCTGAGCTGGACCGCGCTAGAGAGCCTCCTGGCTCCGGAGCCTGTGCGCGCGTGAGCGAACCTGCGACACGCTCTTCGTGATGCGTACTCCTCCGGAACCTCGAACCGCGCAAGGTGCGCTGAGTTACTCGCTGCCACTCCGAACCCAGCCACCACCCTGCACACGCCGATCCGAAGATCCTCGTCAGCCAACTGTGGTGTCGTGATAGAGATGCTTGGCAGGCAGACACGAGCGGGGGAACAGTCGAGCCGGGCTGTGTTGCACAAGCGCGAGCGCGGGCGTACTTTGCCCGCAGCTCTCCTTTATTACGTACTCAGTACACTCACAAGCCGGGCGACTACGGCATCACTACAACGCCTCAGGCGGCGCGCACTACTTATATCCCTGGCAGACACGATGACCACGCCGACCACTCCCCCACCACCATGCCCTGTCCCGCAGGCCCGCAGGCTATACCACACGTATGGGCATGTAACATCATCCCCACATATATTGGAAGAGGCGTTTCTTGCGCAGGGCTGTGCCGTACAGTGGAGGATAGTGAGGTGCTTTGCATACGCTTGTGTTTTACGCTGTTGAACATCACAATTTGAGCAATGGTAATTGCTGCATTGCTTGTGTCTGTCATCTGGTCCTTGATGCTGGGTCCCTCTAAGACCATGCTGACCAGGCCAAGCAGCATTTGTGGCACAGACTCTTTCTGGCATCCTTCAGGGAACCCAATGAAAGGCTTGGCTTCTCCAAACATGTGGCGGCGCACGACTTTTGCAGCACGTGCAAGATGGATAGCATCATTGTCGCTGTCCATTTCACAAGCTTTAGCAATAGCATCGCCAACATCTTCTCGAAATGCCAACAGGATGTCTCTTCCCTTGCTGTGTGATTGCATGTCAGGGAACTGGGCAAGGAGTCTCTGCTTGAGACGTGTGGAATGTGCCCTTGTGTTGCTCCTGACGCCTAGCTGTTCAATTATTGACTGGTATAGTTGAGCCAATTCTGCTAACTTGAACACTGGCGCCATCTCTTCATCCTGTCTGGTCTCTTCAATAAAGAGCACAAGTTCAGCAAAAGCTACTCTTGACAGCTCTTTCTCTGGTTCAGTTTCTCCTGACGCTTCAGAAGATCAGGCCGCTCTGGCATGATTATATAACCCTGACAAGCATTTGGCATGGTACTTAGCTTCCAGGGCCACCATGTCCCCAGCACTGAGTTTGCCAAGTAGGGCACTGTCTTCAAGGAGGGTCGCACAGTCCCTCACGTGCCTGTCAATTGTGAAGGTCGCTGCCTCATGAAGCCGTTCTGAGCCTGCAGTTTGTTCACAGAAGAAGCAGGAGGGGGGCCTTGACTCATCTGTGCTCATTGAGAGGGACCTGGTGCACTTGCATGCATCAGTATTATGGCTGTCATCAGCAGTTACACGCATTCACTTTTCGGCTCTCTGTACTTTTGTCCTGTTATATTCCAGTCGACAGGTTTCGTGATAACCAGCATTGTTCGCAACCATAGCTGCTTCAATTCCGTGACCTTCATCAAGCCGGCGTAACTGAAGCGTATGTGGAAGCTCCTTTAGTTCATTGAATCTGATCAGATTTTTGGCCAGGGAACTCTAGCTGCTCCCTACATCTGTTCGCTTGGACTGTGAGGGATGAGTCGGTGTCTCTTTCGTGTCATCTTGACAGATGATACACAGGTTCCAGTTCGTTGTTGGTGGATGTGACGACGTTGAGACAGGCCGCTCTGGGTCGACCAACTTGAAGCTCTTGGACATGGCTGCTATTAAGCGACGACCACCATCACCAACCTGCAATGACAAATAAATATATTAGAGTCCATGTTATGACTATATGAGCATATTATACAAAATTTTAATTGTTTCCCAAAAAAAGGTTTCCCCACCCCCACCCCCACCCCTCCCCCCTTCAAAATTTAGAAATTTCAAAAATCTGCTCCCATACATTTGTAGTACTCGGTGAGGCGCATCCATAGACCTCATAAACTATGAAATCGTTCCACAAATGTAGAAGCCCCAGCCATTTTAATTCCGCTGGTAGCCATTTTTATTTCACCTGGCCGCCATTTTGTAAAATGGCTGCCACGGCCCTCAGAGGCGAAATCTGTGGTGGCCAAATATCCAAATCGCTTCATAATATGTCTTTCTACAAGTGTGCCAAATTTGGTGCTTTTATCACTAAATGCACATTAGGTTCGCTATGCTGCCCCACTATAGGTCAAATGAATAATGTTGATGGTTTAGCCTTTTTGGCTTGCAGTCATCAAGTGAGTTTTTGAATTTGTCTGTCCCTTGTTGTAATGTCCCTTTTTCTACTGGTTAATTGGTGTACAATTTAATTATACTACAATGTACTATTTTTCAGCCATTTCTGTTTTCCCAATGTTTGAATGTTTATGTTCAGTTGAAAAAAACATAACTACAATGACTACTACTACTGCAACATGCCATTTAGACCCTTTAAGATCCTTTATAACCGTTGGAGCTCTTCAGACCTTTACATCCTTGAGAATGCTTTGACCCTGAAGACATTGTAAACCCATTAGACACCTTAAGACTCCTTCAACCCTTTGACCCCTGAGACCATTATACCCATGTAGACCCTATAGACACCAAACTACTCTTGGAACATACCCTTTAGACTCTTTCGACATTTTAGACCCTTTAAGAACATTTCAACAATTTAGCCACTTTTGACTCTTTGACCATTTAGACCTTCAGACCCCAACAGATCCCTTCGACTCTTTAGATCACTTTATACTCCTTACACCGATTAGATCCCATCGATCCTTAATACCCCTTTAGACACTTTCAACCCCTGAGACCCATTTAGACCCTTTTTCACATTTTCTTGTATTACAGCATGAATTTAAAATGGATTGAATTAAAAAAAAAATTGTGACCAATCTACACGAAATACCCCATGATGACAAAGTGAAAACATGTTTTTAGAATTTTTTTTACTAATTTATTAAAAGTGAAAAGCTGAAATGTCTTGCATCAATAAGTATTCAACCCCTTTGCTATGACACTCCAAATTAAGCTCAGGTGCATCCAATTTGCTTTGATCATCCTTGAGATGTTTCTACAACTTGAGTGGCATCCACCTGTGGCCAATTCAAATGATTGGACATGATTTAGAAAGCAACACACCTTTCTATATGAGGTCCCACAGTTGACAGTGCATGTCAGAGCACAAACTCTACCATGAAGTTCAAGGAACTGTCCGTAGAACTCCGAGATATAATTCTGGGGAAGGGCATAAAACTATTTCTTGAGTGTTGAAAGTTCCCAAGAGCACAGTGACCTCCAACATTAAGAGATGGAAACAATATGGAACTACCGAGACTCTTCCTATAGAGCTGGCCATCTGATCAAACTGAGCAACTGGGTCAGAAGGACCTTGGTCAGAGAGGTGATAAAGAACCCAATGACCACTCTGACAGAACTAGAGTGCTTGTTGGCCAAGATAACCTACTGGAAGGACAACAAACTCAGCAGCACTTTACAAATGTAGGCTTTATGGCAGAGCAGCCAGACAGAAACCACTCCTGAGAAAAATGGCACATTACAGCATGCCTGAAGTTTGCAAAAAGGCACGTGAAAGACTCTTGTTTCACATGTAAACTGACCTAAAGGCCCTGGCACACCTTGACGATTTAGCGAGCGTATGCCGACATATGAAAAAATTGGGTAAAATGCTGGCACACGTCGAATACGTTATGGGTAAGTTTTGAATACGTTAAGAGCACACTGGCATACGTCATAGTACGCTGGCATACGTTGTAGTAAGCCGAGCTCGTCGACAAATTTTAACATGCTCAAAATTTTTCCATGTATGCCAGTGTATGACTCACACGTTCCGCATACGCTGGCCATAAGTGGTAGGCACATTATGCGATTGTTGACACACGTCGACACAAGTTACTTGTAAGTTAGTCATATGTCGAAACACGTCGAGGTAATGTTTAGCGAACCCGAAACTTATTTCTAACCTATGAGTAACGTGTTGTAGGCACGTTACGCGATTGTAGACACACGTCGACACACGTTACTTGTAAGTTACTTATAAGTCGAAACACGTCGAGGTAATGGTTAGCGTCAGTGTTCCAGACTCCATGTTTTTTTTTTTTGTTTGTTTTTTTTCTTTGGCATGACGGTGATGTTGACACTTCGATTTCTAGTGCGGTTATAATATAATATAATTAATAGGCTGCCGCTCAACGATTTAAATCATAACCGCACTAGAAATCGAAGTGTCAACATCACCGTCAATCCGAAGAAAAAAAAAAAACCATGGAGTCTGGAACACTGACGGGTTCCTCCTGTGTGAACCCCATTTTTATATATCAATTCCCCTAAACGCTGCCAATACGCCATTGTACGGTAGCTGTAAGTTAGTAACATGTTCAGTAAGTTCTGTGGTTGTCCGAAAGACATCAAATACATCTACATACATCAATATGCGTTGGAGATACCTTACACATAGGTTCAAAGCACGTCACTCATAGGTTAGAAATAAGTTTTGGGTATGCTAAACATTACCTCGACATGTTTTGACTTATTAGTAACTTCAAGTAATGTGTGTTGACGTGTGTCAATGATCGCGTAATGTGCCGAGAACATGTGCGTCATACGCTTGTATACGTCGAAAAATTTTTAACATGCTGAAAATTTGTCGACGTAATCGGCATACTACGGTGTATGCCAGCGTGCTTCAGCATGCTTCAGCGTGCTCTTAACATATTCAAAACTTACCCATAACGTATTCGACGTGCCAGCGTATTGGGCAAATTTTTCATACGTCGGCATACACTGACTAAAACGTCAAGGTGTGACAGCGGCTTGACACTTCGATGTCAAATGCGGTTATGATTTGAATCGTCGAGCCGCAGCCTTTTAATAGGCTACGCCATGTGATCGTCGGCGATACACTGCCATGCTGTGCATAAGTTAGACTATCGTTGGGCATAAGTTGTGAACGCCGACAACACGCTCAGCATTCGTTGATCTAAGTTATCTATATGTTATCGAAACGTTCTGTGTAAGTTACTAATACGTTATGCATACGTCCAACTCGTTATGAATACGTCCAAAACTGGAAAAAAAACATCAATAGTTCAGCGTATGACAGCATTTTACATACATTTTGATACCTTGCCATACGCTGGCTAAAACGTCGAGGTGTGACAGGGCCTTAAGGTCTGCTCTCCTCCAGTCTTGATCCTTATTCTTCCATCCTTCAATTATTCACTAATCCCCCCAGGTCACACGCATTTCTCCAGGTCTGCTAAAGATCTGAGGTATAAACCTGGAAAATGCTTAAGAGTGCAATCAAATTAACTTAGATTTTCATTTCTGCAGTGAAAATGAATGCACATTGGACAATTTTTGATAGGTCCACTGGATAAATTTATGTTATCGTGAACACTTAGCTAATACTTCACTTAAATGTGGACTTCGGATCAAATTATCTGAGGCCCCATTTGAAGATTGTACTTGCCATTTTGGGCATTTGATGGAATGGATATCAGATGTTTAACGTCATGTCTGGAGAAACTTGAGTATCGCTGGGAAAGAAAATTGAATAATCTTCATGAAGTGAAGTCCAACCGAAGTGGCGACAGACCTGAGAAATTGTGTGCCTCTACAACCCTCCATGGTGGAATAGCAGACCACCTAAGCACTTGTTGTTAGCTGAAAGCTGGGGACCTTTTCCTGAAAAACAAGTGACCATAAAAACTCCGATGTTAGTCAAAAATGAGTTGCCTTTTACAGATATAAATTAATATCCTAAAACACACTTTGTACAGAATAATAAACTGATTAATGTAACTATTGCACTTGCATGCAATATATGAGTTGATAGCATGCGAAATATTCCCTGTTGTTGATAAGTTTGTTCCTTCTAAACGTGATTATGATATATATATATATATATATATATATATATATATATATATATATATATATATATATATATATATATATATATATATATATATATATATATTATTACAAACATCACAAAACAGGTTCATAGTTTGAAATAGACTTTACAATACAAGATGTGCACTTTGATAATGAGGTTGCGAGAAATACTTTAAAAAGAAAACTGAGAAACTATAACCTTGGTGGGAATCTAAATTGCAAACAGGAATATGTATGGGAATTTAGAAGACAAATTAATTAGCTCATATAGAAACATATTTTTTCATTATCATGTAACAATACTTCAATGTCCACTTCACATCGAATAAATAAAACAAACAGCATAATCTTTTTCACCTTCAATACAACTGAAGATATTGGTTATATTAATATAATTGAATGTTTTTGTTGTTTTAATTGTGAAAAATTCATGTTTATAAAATGTATTCTTCTTTGTCATATACAAGCTGCCTAGCATGTACCTGATGTTCAGTTCGTTGGTTTATTTTATACATGCCCTTTACAACCGAAGATGGCCATTCACAAACGACATGTGAAAATCTTGCTGTGCAAATTTGTTTATAGTGTGTGAGTTGTATAGCCCATACAGTGGGCAACACTGATACATCAAGCAGTGTAATTTAGTTGGTATCAAAGAATATCCGAGGAGACTTATTTTGCTGTCTGCAGTTTACGCAGGAATTTTGGAACTTATTCAGGGTTCTAGCATTACATTCCCTATTCTTTGGGGATGACACTGAGATATTTAACAACAACCAGTGAATAACTAATTCGAGCAGATGGGTCCCCTGATTAATATCCATCCAAGGGACAGCACACTTCGTGATGCAATGCCGTTTATAAGTAACATTAAAGCCTGCTGCAAAATATCCAACATTCACCGACACAATGCAACAACACAAATCTTGTCCAATCTGTTTTGGCATAGACTGCTGTACACTATGAGACTGTTGATGACACTATTATCAGCAAACTTTGTGGTTATTTTGGCAACAGTTAATGCAATACTGCAGTTTAATCAAGCATCGACTTGAAACACACACACACACACACACACACACACACACACGATCCCTCACTGAAATGGAGGTGGATACTCTGAGACCTTGGAGGACTCTGTTCCACCTTCTTAAACCTGCATATGGAGATAACAGCCAACAACTTGGAATAACTTAATAGAGAGAAAGGTTAATTTTAGTCATTCTTGAATGTGGTGGAACTACGCTAAAGCACAGATTACTGTATTCTGCCAACAGTTTGCACATTTCTCATCCTCGCATGTGAAAAGAGAAAGGATGGTATTACAAAAATGAAACTTCAACCTACAGTCGGATTTGGCAAATATTTCTAAACCTAAGATTGAGCCAGTACTATTGGAAAAAAAGTCCATTATCATTGACTTGTTTGACGACCAAAAAGGTGCAATGGTGCGCTTGCATATGGATCATGTATGCAAGCTAGATGCACCCACTCACTTTTTTTTGACTGTGACAAGCAGAACTTTCAACCAAGACAAATTGAGGCTTTGGAACTTGAAACTGGTTATATTACATCTAAACAAAATGACATTGAGTGAAGTTTACAATTTTTGCACAATCCTGTGCAAGGCAGGACATCAACAACGATGCTTTGCATTTCTTCACTGCCAACTTGCCAACACTTAATAGCCAGCAAAGACAACAGTTCGGCACCCTTCTTTCCTTAAGAGAACTCACTGATTCACTTGCTTCCCTACCATATGGAAAATCCCCCAGGACTAGATGGCTTACCCATATAATTTTATAAAGCCTTTTGGCCCTTATTATGCCCAGAACTTTTGACTGGCTTTCCAGAAACTCTCCAGAATGGAAGATTGCCCCTTAGCTGTCGTAGAGCTATAATTACTTTCCTGCCAAAAAAGGGGATCCTCAGCAGGTGCCTGGTTGCTTTACTGAACTACGACTATAAAATACGGTCTAAAGCCTTAGCTTGTTGCATTGCTCCTTTTCTCGAAATAATTCATGCTGATCAATCCTGTTGCATACCTAACAGTCAAATACATGACAATATTTTTCTCACTAGAGACCTATGGGATGTGTGCAAGATAGATGATGACAACTTAGGTCTAATCTTATTAGACCAAGAGAAAGCCTTTGATCACATCAGCCACAAATATCTGTTTAAAGTATTAGAGTGCTTTTGATTACGTACCTACTTTGTTTCTCTTGTAAAAATTACTATATGGTAAAATTTTCTCACTTAATTTAGAGTGAACTCTGAGTTTACTTCCTTTGTATAAATTGGAAGAGATGGTTGACAGGGTTGCACTCTATCTGGTGCATTGTATTCTTTGATTATAATTGAGCCTTTTTTGATCATGTTATGTGGCAACTTGCCTGGTTATGGCAACTTGCGAATGAACCCTGTTAAGGTCTTTGCATATGCTGATGATGTATGGAATACTGTAGAAATACAAAAACTGGTGAACTGTTCCAATCACTCAAGTCAAGCCTCCTCGTCTAAAGTGCAATTGGCATAAATATCAAGCAGTGTGGATGGATTCATGTCGTCTTCTTTGCCAACACTTCTGAACCAACTTGCTTGGTCTTTGAATGGTTTTAAATACCTTGGCATCTTCATCGGTAATGCCATAGCACAATAAAAACAAAAGTGGGAGGACTTGGATGATGTCCTTGAAAGAAAGCTCCAGAAATGGAAACGTTTACCGACGCTGCTTTTGTATTGAGGAAGGCCAGTGGTTACTAACAGCTTGGTAGCTTCCTTGTTATGGCACAAGATGAAGGCTATACCTACTCGTCAACTGTTCCAATACAAAATACAACATACAAAATTTTTGCATATAAAAAAAATACGACAAAATACTCCTTGCTCACTGATAGGCCAGATCTGAATCCGGACATGAACAAAAATCAAATCGCCTTGTTACCTAACTAAGTCATCGACGAAGTTTCATCCGAATCCTTCCACAACATTTTGAGATATGGAATTTCGTTTTTAGCCCCATCTCTCAATGGTGAAGAATCAGTTAAAAATTAAATAATTCTCGTATCCAGATCTGGATTCAGATCTTCACCGAAATCGAATCAAATTCTTCCTTGTGGCACTCTCAATCTTGTCCACCAAGGTTTGTGTGAATCCATCCATCACTTTTTGAGATATTGTGTTATATATCGTTTTTGGCCATATCTTTCAATGGTGAAGAACACTTAAAAAATTCTCAGATCTGGATCCTGATTCTGATGTTCATCAAAATTAAGGGTCGCTGTCCTTGGCCAGTCTCCTACACCACACACAAAATTTCAGAACGATTGCTTTAAAACTGTGGCCAAAAATCGTGTGACAAACACACAGACAAGGAAAAGACCGTGCAGAGCAAGATACCTGCAAAATCTGTCCCCCTCTCCAAAGGTTGCAATGGATGCATGAAATTGACAATTTCATTAAGATTAAAATTGACGATCTTAATCGTCAAACCTCAGGTCAATCGGATGAAAAATGATTATTTTTCAGATTGAAATTGATGATTTTAGAAGTTTGAACCAAAGTTGATATTTGACCTCAAAAATAGTTGCTTTCTCAATTTAGTGATGGACTATTCAAATCCTGTTCAACTTTCAAGTTAACAGGAGGTAAATTGACAATTCTTCAGTTGAAAAATTATGATTTTAGAAGTTTGACGTTGAGTTGACCTTTGACCTTTTGACCTCAAAAATAGTTGGCTTCCTCATCTAATGATGCAATATACAAATCTTGCTCAAATTTCAAGTCAATCAGATGAGAAATGACGTTTTTAGAAATTTGACCTCAAAATCAATGGGCTTCTCAGTTCTATTTTTGAGACTACCACAACAACTTCGTAAATTTTCATGACGATTGGTTTAGAACTTTTGACCAATAGGTGATAAACAGACAGAATAACTAAATCGACTGAGCAATATACTTGAAAAATCTTCGATTAAGCAAGTAACAAACAGACAAAGAGACAGACAGACAATGCTACAGACCAACATACTTGGGAAAAAAATTTCACCAATTAACAAACAGACAGAGAGAGATGAAAATATAACCTCCTTCACCTTCGGTGGCGGAGGTAATAAGAACCAATCACTTCATCATTGATTGTTGTGTAAAAATGAAATCTTAAAAGTTGCCGATCTATTGACTGGAAATACCCAATGGATGAGCACTACAGCACAAGCAGCGAAGGTTGGGATGCATTTCATCCGTTTGACATCAGAATTTCTACGTGATGTACTTAACATGCACCGAAAAATGATTGTGCACTGGGAACGATCTCCTGGCACCACTGATGCCTCAATTGCCTTCCCAAATCTAGCACTCACCCTCATGGTAACAGTCTCTGGCCCATGCAAATACCTGCCCAACATTATATTTGGCTCTTTACTTGGTGGGGTGTAACTCCTAGAAAACTTGCATGAAGATAACTCGGCACTCTCTCTCGGAAAGTGGCAATCCAACAAGTGGCACGATTGTTTGCCTTCAGAATCTCCTTTCCAACCCAACTGGAAAGCTTTTTATCAGAAGCTGGTATCAAAGAAAACTGGCGATTTCTCTTGGAGACTGGCACACTGGATTCTCCCCACAAATCATCTTTTACATATTTATTGTTCCTCAAATTCTGATGTGTCCTTTCTGTGATACCCTGGAGGCGTTGCCTCATGCATATTATTGAGTGTGAATGCCTGATACTTTACTTTACGAATGGTGTTCAAAGCTTTCTTTACAATTCAGCCTCAAGACATTTATTTTTGGGTATGCTCCTCTATTACACAAGAATGGAAACTCTCTGGCTAACTTTCTCCTTCCTTTAGCAAAATAAATAAATGAATAAATATTTTTTTTAAAATCTATACACTGCACAAGTAAAACAAAACTTGAAAATCCTCAAAGGAGTGCAGACTACCTACTGGCCATGTTTGTGGGCCTAGTATTTTCCAGCATCAAGTTATAATTTTGTTTTCATAAGTCATTGAACAAAATAGCTTCCTTTGAGGAAGCATGGGAAAGAAATAATGTCTGTACTTTGCCATGTAACAGATGTGTTTCGTCCTGGAGTGAATTCAATATACTTGCTCTTTTTATTTTTCTTTAAATATCCTTTGCCCCTGCTGCCATTGATTTTTTTTTTTTTAATGTCTGGGTTTTTACATTTTTACATAATGGCATGGTTTTGTTATAAAAGGATATAAAAGTCAAGTCTCTATTTGTATCTCTCTGACATCTTTTTCCGTATATTCATTCTCCTGTGCAATGTGTCTAACTCTTGTCTTAATGTAGCACAGTCAGCTATTTTCTTTTTTAACTTGTCGCCTCAGATTCCTGAAGTTCAATATGGAATAGAAAAAAATCCCAGGCAGCAATGAGGTCAGGATTTGTATTTTTAGCTTCTGGAAACAAAGGCAGTGTCAAGACATTTATCATGCACTCATGGATTACTCGTGAAAACCTTTAAGTTGAAGGAATCTGCCTGCCCTACATCTCTACAGAAATTATGCCAGTCCAACAGTGGGATTGACTCTTACCTTAATGGCAACTTTGTCATACCCCCAATAAATGATTGCTTGTGGCGACAAATCACAACCAAACTCGGTGGTGTAATGGTTAGATCAGGCTGCTCTGTCTGGTAGGTCAGTCGTTTGAAACCTGCCCAAGTCATACCAGGCATAAAATGGTACATGCTGCTTCCTTGCTTGATGCTCAGCATTTAAAAAAATAGAGCATGGAAAAACAGATATATGTTGGCAACCTTTGTGCACGATTGATTGATTCATTCAATACTTCATACAACTAAAGCACACTCCATGAAAAATTATAACAAATGAGAAGTAACAATGTCACACATATTTGTCATGATATTGCAAATGTTCTGATCATAACAAAACACATTGACAACAACACTGACCCAGTTCAGTTTGTAATATTAGTATAAGAAATATTTAAATGTATAATATATGTTTTGCGAGAGCATAAAAAATAATATTGCAGCCATTTCGTAATGATAACTTGTATTACTTTTGTGATAACTTGAAACTAGAACAGCACTTGGTGGATTGCATACCTCTGCCAGGCTGAACAGTTTACGTTTTGTGTCCCAACAATAAGCCAACTCTGCATCGGGGCCACTAAAATCTAATCTGCTTGTTCTTGCCACCAAGTTCAGTTATAGGAGCATACAAGTGGGCTGATTGAAATAAAATAATTATCTTTCAACAGTTATACAGTTTCACAACAACAACCTTGCTGAGTCCCTGAGACCCCTGCCCTGCATCTAAAGGTCAGAAGTAAATAATGAATGGACAAATTTCAATTATTATTACCTAAGATTAATTACCTCATTGAAATCGTGGAATAGAGCTCTTCACACCATTAACTCTATTTACGGAAAGGACGATCTCAACAGGAAGTGGATGTCCGACAGGTCATGGTTTATTACGGTCGGTAATACGCTGGAGAGGAGATGGCAGAAGTCAGAAAGACCACCGATCTGCCTCCGGTGAGAGAGTGATAGAACCAAAGACTCAGCTTCATCGGCAGAGATACCAATGATCCTAAAAGCCTCGGTTTCCACAGCATGAAGCTGAGATAGGTGTGAGGCAGGAGCACCACCCCAGTGGGGAGAGCATTGCTCCATCAGGCTGCAGATGAAAGCTTTGTACATGGTCAGGAGGTCAGGTGTGCAAAGGAAAGAGTTTGCATGGTGGAGGATTCCCAGTCAGCGACTGGCTTTAGAGGCCAGTTTGGAGATGTGTTACATTTGCAACTCTCCAAACCTCTAGTGCCTGTCCTGACTCCAGTGAGCATTTGAAAATATCCATTAACATCTCGCTTTCCTGCTCAGCCACTTACCTCGATACTCTCGGGTGAATATTATCTGTTCTCGGAGCCTTACCGACTCTCAGATTACCTAGCTGTTCCTTTACTTTCTCTACTCCAACCTGGATCTTCTATAAAAGCCCTTCGTTACCTCCTTGATAGATACTCTCAGCTACTGGTAATTCTTCTGACTGTTCATGTGTAAAAGTCGAAGCAAAATACCTGTTTAATAAACCTGCCATCTCACTTTCCTCACCACTCACCCTGTGATATCCCTCAATGGCCAACACTTATCTAACTGCGTATTTTTTTTCTCTGATGAGGTTGAGTAGTTGGACGCAAATGCTATCAGCTATCTCCATGAGTTGAGAAAGTACATTCCCTAGACCATATGGTGACACGTCATTGGCAAGCCATAGAGGTCTGTTCGGATCATAATGTAGTAGGCCAGAGGTGATTAACTGTTTTACCTGCTGGAAAGCTTTCTTAGAAGCCTTCGACCATTTCATTGGGTGTTCCTCCTGTAGTCGGTGATGCAAAGGTGAAATAAACATTGACTAACTCATCACTATCAATGTGTTGATGATCATTTCCCATCCTGAGGAAACGGCGAACTTATGAGACATCTTTTCACTTTTGATGCTATTTCCACCACCTGTGCTTTCTCAGATGTCTTGCCTAATGCTTCTATGGTGATTTTATGTGTAGAGTAAGGCAGATTTTCTCTGAGGAACCGACATTTGTCTGACTTTACACAAAGGTTGTGGTCCTTTAGCCTCTGCAAAATTCCTAGAACATGCAAGTGTTTATTGCCTGAATGCCCAATGATGATTATATCATCTATGAGACACTGTACCTTTGGTATTCCTGCCAATATTTGATTTGTATTGCCTTGCTATGACACCAGGAGCAGAGGAAACTCCAAACACTAACTTGATTAAAAAATTATTTCACACGTTCTAAGGCTTCTAGTGGAACCACCGCACACAAACATCTCACACACATGGACGTACAGAAGAATACATAACACACAATACAGCCACTGAGCTTGATAATATGCCATCATTTCCCAAGGCACTCTGAGTACCAGAGAAGTACCAGCAATGTCACAGCAATGGCACAACCTTTCTTACTGCACTCAGCTGAACATTTCCTAAAGAATAATTTCCTCCTCCTCATGGATGCCAACCTATTGGAATTGTCCGTTTTTTTTGTTTTTTCTTTTAAATGCTTAATGTCAAGTCAAGAAGCAGCACATATCATTTTTAAAGTCTTTGCTATGACTTAGCTGGGGTTTGAACCCCAACTTGAACTACTGACCTCTTAAACTTGAAGCAGACCCTCTAACCATTACACCATGGTGTCAAGTAACTGGTACAGGACCCTGATGAGGATTTTTTTTTTCCCTTAACCTCGTTGTGATGGTCTTATTTAACTTGCAGGGTTTTAACATTTAGCCGACTCGGTTTTAATCTCGTTACTCAAAGTGGAAGACACGCCGAATTAAATGACTGAACCACAACAAGAGCACTCTCCTTCAGGTTTAATTTTATTCTCTGCTTGTGAGTTCAAAAACTCAGATGTCGGCATCCACCAGTTTATTCTCAAGTCTCTCTCACAATGAACTTGAGAGCCCCCATTTGTTGTGGAACTTTATTTGGCTCTATTTTATTTATTCTTACTTTTTAGTTAACCGTTTAATCGACCTGATGTAATGTACTTTCACGTTGTGGAAAGTGAATTAATCAGAGTTTTATTTTTTCTTGGTACTTGATCAATACCAACGAGTACAACGCACTGAGATGCTATACATCCACAATGATTGCACTAAAACAAGATTACATTTTCAGGCTTTTATATAGTTTCATGGGAGAGTGGAGGGGGCTGTTAACTCTAACTGCAATACGTATTTTCTAGGTGAGAAGCACATGATGTAACTACGGCAAAAGTTTGCTGTTATCAGCCCAGGTCACATTGTTCCATAGCAAGACATTCTCTTTTTTTTATCAACATTTAGGGCAAAAGACTCTTGGCTAAAGGGAAGCATAACTGACTTCCAATTCGACTCATAGCATAGAAATTAAATTTATAAAACACCAGCAACCATTACAATTTAGAGTACATTAATATAATTATTTCTTCCACATCCCTATGTGTATTTATTGCGAGGTTATTCATGGAGGCTCCTTCCATTTCCATCTTATGATAAGCTTGGTGCTAATCAAGTTTGGAAAACTTTTTTCCCCCTCTGGTCTGTCTTCCCAGTCTATCTTCCACACATGGAGGTGCGTACAAGTCCACCTGAAGTAAGGATTTAATGGATACCATGAAATCCTAGCAGCGCCTAATAGCTCCATTCTGTTTCACCATGTGGACTATCAACGAGGTCCATTCACTCCATTCCACCTTGGAAGTAATTGCTGGCTGCTCCAGCCATTGAAGCTCAACCTCTATTTTTGGACACAATGCATATGGGCCAGTTGGTCTAGCCTTGTTATGCACTGCCTCGCTGTTGATATACAAACTCAACCTTGGTTTGGTGCCTTTCAGAGTTTAATTTTCATCCTTCAAGACTTTACAATACTGCTTGAATAACTGCTTGAATTTGGTCACCAGTAGACCCAGAAATGGTGTGTCAAAACACACTGACTTGATAACCTGCCAACTGAGCTTGGTCTTCTGAAATAGTCTCTTCCTAAGAAGGCTTGGCCCTCAGTGTCCAGAAAGTACAAATGAAGCATACATGATTGCTTGTGCTACTCTACCCACACCCAAGACTCGCCTTTAGGCTTTATTTGCTCACCGGTGTAAGTACAACTATTGCTGCTGTAGTGTGACAGGAAGGTTGTTACATGCATTTTATAGTTTTTTTCATAAAAGTCATTATTGTTGGTGTCATTGAGAATCACACGAGTGTATGAATACAGATTAAGATGGCTATAAATGTAGATGCCTATTTAGGTTTTTAGTACATTGCTTTCCTCCATTAATAATACTGTTTTAATTTGTGCTGCATACAAAACTCATGCAAGATGACCATATGAAAAAAGCACGTGCTCATATCTCTCCTATAAAGTTATGCCGAACAACCAAATATGGACATCCCAGTAAAGGGTGCAGAAAGTATCTGGTGTACCAAAATACAAAAAAGATGATGCGCTTTGTGCAGAGTTTTGCACAAAGCATTGGCAAAATCCACTTTTAAAAAGGCTAATATTACAAGGTGAATTCACAAAAAGAACCTACAGCATATTAATTTGAGTAAAGCATTGCCTCATTCAAAATATCTGCTCTTGTGTTTGGTTTTTGGAAAAAATTCTGCTTTGAATGTAGGCTATGGAGTAATGGAACTTTCTTGGAAAGGAACCAGAGTGGAGGGCTGCTGAGCTAATGAGCACCAAACAAAGGAGCTTCGTCTGGCTTAGTGGATGCCAGTCTGCTCTCATAGCCCCCTCCAGGCTTCACATGAAGAGAAAGAGAGGGGGGAGTGATGGGAGAAGAGAGGAAAGAGAAAGAGAGAGAGATAAGGAGAGAACACGAAAGAGGGAAAAATAAATACATAGAGAAAGAATGCCCCTTTCTGCACGGAAACAAGATGACAGCGAATGGAATATAATTATGGATTTTAGTGGCACCTTATGGTCATTAGGGTCACAGCATAACATTGGACCCATGCACACGATGTCCACACTTTTCAACGTAGCATGCAGAGGAGCTTAATAAGACTTGACAACTTGTACATAATTAATCCTTGGACAGGTGCACTCAATCAGTGAACCTTGGCAAGCTCCAATTCCCCTCTGTATAATCATAGCAAATGTCTTTGTCAAATTTTTGGAGTGAGAAACAAAGTTCACATTGGTCTCGACACATGATGATAGCATACGATAAAATAAGTACCAATTTAATGATGGAAAGAACTTGCATTCATCCACATTGATTCAGCTTCTGTCTTCGATTTTGCATCAATAGATTGAATTTGTTGTCTATTCAAGAAACTAGATCACCAAGTCAGAAGCATTTTGCATTGCATGAATTGGTTGATGTTTAGCATATGAAGAAAATATCAAAACTAAACATAAAGTTCATTAAGATATATATATATATTTTTTTTTTTTATTTTTTTTTTTTTTTTTTTACATGTGCCGAGAGAAAGTCTACACCCCCTTTCAAATTTTTCACCAACTACTTCTGAGTGAAGAACAAATTCTACAAATTGCAGAAAATTAATTAACAATATAAAACGAGAATATCTTGGTGGGATAAGTATCCACCCTCTTAGTTAATACATGGTGGAAGCACCTTTGACAGCAATTATAGCTGTGAGTCTGTTGGGATAGGCCTCCACTAACTTTGCACACCTTGATTGGACACCAAAAGACAACAAACCGTGAAAATTTTGAAAGGGGGTGCAGACTTTCTATCGGCACTGTATATATGTATGTCTGTATACGTGTATGTATATATATATATGTATATATATATATATATATATATATATATATATATATATATATATATATATATATATATATATATATATATATATATATATATATATATATATATATATATATATATATATATATATATATATATACACTAACCTGAAGAAGCTGCAAAAGCTTGGGAGCATTGTTGGATGCATTTCTGTCTGTGCTGTGGCTGATGAATTACCAATTAGTGATGAAACCAGTCTGGCAGCTGAGGGTGTATTTAGCATTGGGATTCTCTTGTGTGTACTGTTTGGGAGTGTCTTTGAAGCTGTGTATCAACTCTGGGAAGGGTTTGAAACGGCAAAAGGGCTTACCTTGGTGGCCTTTATTGGTTGCTTTATGCAGCTTCTTCGGCTAGAAGAGCATTGGAGGAGTCGATTTATTAATATAATTCTCACCACCTGGATTGAATTTATTAGGGGAGAGCTGATTGGTTTGCCCTCCATTCACAGATGAGAGATATGGGTGGGTCTTTCCTTATCATTTATATATCAATTACTTTTGACATTTGCATGTGGTACATGCTTGGGAGCCTCATAGGTATGCATTTCTGTCTGCGCTGTCGCTGATGATTCACCAATAAGCAATGAAACTGGTCCGGCAACTGAGGGTGTGTGTAGCATTGGGATTCTCATGTTTGTACCATTTGTGAATGTCTTTACAGCTGTGGAAGAACTCTCGGAGGTGTTTGAAACAGCAAAAAAAAAAGGGCTTACCTTGGTAGCCTTTCTTGTTAGTACTATGCAGCTTCTTCGGCTAGAAGAGCATGGAAGGAGTTGAATCTCGAACAGTGCAGTGATGATGTCGGAGGGCTGATTGGCACCGCCCTGGATTTGTGGGCCGCGGCGTCACGTTTTCCTCGTGGTGAAAAGAATATTTACCATTTTATGATTCATCAATTTAATAGGTGGGATCGCTCTTCTCTAAAATACGTACCATCAGTTGTTCTTGTTTTTCTCTGTCTTCTGTGCAGAAGGTCTGTCTGTCTGTGGCTCATCTCTGTGTTTAATTTCAGTAACTCATTTCATGCTGCCCCGTGCATCACAAATTAAATTCGGCCTTCATAATCGACGGTTGATGGAGGCCGAACATTCAAGAAATCGACACCTGAGCTGAACCCCACATTGAAATGAAAGAAACTTAAAACACGGATTCTGAGAGTAGTCCTGACATGCAGATACATCATGACAATGTTACCATGTCATTCCTTCTTACCTTGTTTGGTTGTTTTTGGGGGATTCCATCCCTACATGTTTTTTTCATTTTTACCTCTGCCACCGAAGGTGGAGGAGTTTTATTTTCACTGATTTCTGTCTGTTTGTCTGTATACAGGATATCTCAGAATGTTGTGAACAGATCCAGATGAAATTTTGTGGACAGGTTGCATGCATGACAAGGAGGAAATTATTAGATTTTGGTGAAGATCCGGATCTGATGACTAGAATTTTTAAAGTAATTCTTTACCATTGAGAGATCGGGCCAAAAAGGATAGAGAGCACGATATCTCATAAAGTTGTGGATGGATTCGGATGAAACTCGGTGGACATGTTGGTGTGTGACAAGGAAGAAATGATTCAATTTTGTTGAGGATCTGAATCCGGATCTGGATCTGATAATTTTTAAAGTGATTCTTCACCATTGAGAGATACGGCCAAAAACGATGTATAGCATGATATTTCGAAACTGTATTGGGCCCGATATGTTCTCGTGGATAAGGCATTGCTTGGCGGAGGTATGTGCTCTACCAAGTGCCCTTCAAGTTTTTGTTTTCTAAAATATTTTTTTCTGACTTATTTAATTCAGTACGATTGGGTGGATATGCAAGGCAAAACACGAAAATACCAAAATGCAATTTGGTTTTCAATCATCTGACATTTCTAACAAAAAGAAGAAAAAAATTCAGAACATATAAAAGGCCCAGAAAAACTTTACATTGATTGAGAAATGAGCTCGTGTTGGATTGCCAAATATATTTTATAAGTGATTGCATCTTATAACACGATGAGAAACTCACAAATCACATTCAGTATCATGGCATTGCACAACATCATAATAAATGGCATATCATGTTCTCACCTGAATGAATGACAAAAGTGTTTCAACACATTCAATATGGAAGGCTTTTTGATGTAATTATTTAATACATCAAAGAATGGTATCGAGTGCTGTTGCATTCACACAAAAGCTTACTTAATATAGCTTTTTATTCCAAGTTGTAGTTACTGATAGCAATACAGAATTAAATAATAATAAAAAAACTCTTTTGCATGAAACAAGATGAGAAACAGGCCTTTTATTCAGGTATGCCCTTTGCTTTGTGCACAGCGACCCACTGTCCTGCACAGCTCTCTGCACATTGCTCGCCAGAAGCACAAAATGAAATATTTATGACAATTCCTGAACGAGGAAAGCTGAGACAAGATACATGTTCCTGAAAATTATGCTTCAAAAATAAATGACCATGCACTGAAAGCAGCTTGTCAGTAACATCCTTTTAAAAATCTGTAGAGACAAATCTCTGCACTCGACTATGCATGTGTTTTTGTCACCGAGTTGGAGAGTATAGTTTCACGATTGCCTCTCTATTTTGAGTGTTTTAAAGTTGTTGTTTGTCACTATAAGGTGCTATGGCACACACTACATGTTTACGTTGCCACTTAGAAATTTTTGAAAAATCCTCGATATTTTTTACTTTCTTTTATTTTTTCGCAATGTCTATAAGTATTATTAGCAAAAGAATTGGGACAATAGGAAAATGTTGAAGGTTATTAATTCAAATTTTGTTTATTGAATTCCAAACGCAGTGTGGCTGTCACTCGTGCTTGTTGTGCCAAATGTGAGACGTTAGGCATAGTACTGAATTTATCCTTCCTTCTTGAGAGAAAGTACAAGCTCAGAGGTATATTTGAGATATGTTTATTCTGGCCCTTAGGTTGCATATTAAGACTTAATAGAGTGGTTTGATTGTGTTAAAGTTGGAGCTCTGGGCTGGATACAGCATAATTCTGAATGTATTTATTCTCAAACCAAATATTTAGACAAACATCAGTGTAATAAGCACGAATGTCCAACTGGTAGATAGAAAATCCCTCACTCATTGTGATTTTTCATCACAGCCAGGAGCTCAATAATGTCCAAAATATTACAACAACATACTTTTAATAACAATAATAATAATAATAAGAGTGAGAATTGCTTTGGAATACATGTCCCCTACCAGCCCCAATGAATGTCCAAGAGATAAAAAAATTTGTTTGCGTTTAATACACTCTTTAGCCAACACACGGAACTGTGTTTGGGTCAATTCAGTAAAACAATTTTCATTCACTCATATCGTTTGTGGACCATAAACCAATAAAGACAACTAAAATAACAAACCAGAGATAAAACAAATTAGTTTGCTTTAACGCACACTCGAGCCGATACCGGAACCAAAGTGAAGAAGAAGCTCTCCAACCGACCGTGTTTCGTTCGTTTCTTGGCTTTGCCGATTTCATATTAAAAATAATCCGATGTACATTCATGAAGCAAAATATGCGTATGGCTTATGTACATATATAATACATTGTGATTATATACCTGGGATCATTCCAATTGCACTGGGCAATGGACTAACATCCAGGCCTAAGGCCTGAGGCCTGCCCATCTGTGCTGTGTCATGCAATGGTGGCATGATTTTGTTGGGGTGGAGTCAGGCCAGCTGTGCAGCCAATGGGTGTAAAGCAGTCTGATGTATTCAGGGAGCATGAAATGCATCTCAGAAGGTGGTGGTGCATTGACAATTCCACAAAATAAGTTTTTCTAAGTATCATTCATGCATTCCAATGGTGTGTTGCCAGCTAGGTTTAGTGCATTGCGACCCGTTCGACTAGTGAGAACATTGATAGTGCTCCACACAGTGCATCCATTTGCTTCACGTGAGGCTGATGAAACTGATCTGATGACCTCTTGAACAGCTGTTTTCTGTTTCTCCTTGTACACTGTGGAAAGACTAAGAGTAGCTGCATCTGCTTCTCTGTCTCTCCCCAAACGACAGAGGTTCTCACATTATGTCCTGGCCCGTGTGCCTTTAGAATCCTCATACCAAACCACTGTGGCATTCTTAAATTTATTCATAAGTAAGATGGTCTGTTCAGCAGCTGCTTGAATGGCTGATGTTATGGCCTTATATGATGGGCCCACGACATCATCCGGTAGAGCTAAGTTCTGCAGTGCTGTACTAAACGCTTTTGAGAATTGATGCTGATTGCCTTGTGTCTTCTATCAAAGCCATCAAAAATATCACCTTGGTTTTAATTTTGGTTGTTTTATCAATGGGTCTTTCAGTTTCACATTGCAAAGTAATAATTTAGGATCAGTCTTGAAACACAAAACTTCTCACTGTGTTACAGTTTGAGAAGCGATTACATTCCCAATGTCTGATCAGGATGTGGTGTAACTAACTGAGCCAGCCTTGAAGTGGTGTTTCTCTGAGTTGGATTCTGATTTCCTCAAAACGGTGTTAGCAGAGATAAGATGGTATTGTTGTACAAAATCACAAAGGGTATCTGGGTTTGCATTCTCACATAATGTGAGTAGACGAACGGTGCTTGTACAGATTTTCTGAGTCATGTTCATATCTCCGAGAATGAGAGTTGTGTCTCTTCCTGGCAATCTGTCACTGTCTCACAACAGAAAGTCAAGGAAGTCCACAGAGTCCTCCAGATGAGCAGAAGTTGGTCTGTACATGCAAAACAGATGATTTTGCTGCAACCTTTACAAAACAACAAGGTGCTTTATTAGAGGGGGGAGGAGGAAAACAGACCGAGATAGTTCATTTCAAGTTGGATTTGAAAACTAAATTGTTTTTTGTATCTCATACATTATGTTCAAGACTTCAATTTTGGGCCAATAAAATAATTCCATGGATGTACAAACATCATTTGTGAGAAGTTATAAAATTACTCAGATGTAAAAAGCTGTCCAAATTTCTGAGACTATTATTGATTGCATGTACTTCACATGTGTATGAATGATAACCACTACTCACAGGAACAAGTTGTGGTTTCCTCCACCACTGAAGGTGGACAGAGATTATGTTTTCACCCCTGTCTGTCTGTCTGTGAACAGGATATCACAAAATGTTGTGGACGGATTTGGAAGAAATTTGGTGGACATGTTGGGTTGTGTGACAAGGAAGAATTGATTCAAATTTGGTGAAGAAACAAATCTGGATGTCGATTTGAGAATTTCTTAAATTTTCCATGTGATTCTTCACCATTGAGAGAATGGGCTTAAAACGATATATAGCATGCTATTTCAAAAAGTTGTGTGGATGAGTTATGACTAAATGAAGTGGATGAGTTGGTTACGTGACAAAAACAAGCCGATTCGATTTTGGTTCAGGTCCGGATACAGATCCAGCTTATCAGTGAGATACAAAACGTAAACTGTTCAGTCAGTTTTCAACTATTGTCAGGTGAGGCCAGATCAGATATGTGACTTGCTACAGGTACTAAGTAAAGCTGCACTAACCTGTTTCATGGTCGGGTTGTCGGTGACTAAACAGTCTCCACAATTAGGTTTCATGGTGAGGAGGGTGTATGGATATGGACACTCAACAGCATTAAAAACAACACATGTCAAAGGGTAGAGGAGCTCCTTGTGAGCGAATGGCCTGTCATATCTGGTGCCTGTCCTGCGGATGTCCTCCTGTAATTGGGTTACCTCTTTCTAGAAGGTTGGTGGCAGGATTTGCACTCTGGCCACTGTAAAACACCTCATTCTGCAATACACACACAAAACGCAACTTAAACTGAAAACCAACTCCGTGGGAGTACCTCTTGTACAGATGCCTTTTGCAGGGCAGCTCGCAGGATAATGGGATCGGGGCAAAGACTTCAGGATACCAATTATTTGATGATAGGAGGAAAAGTACAAGGTAACCCTCCAGGATCTGGTTGTGTTGGTGCATGTCAGGGTGGTGCGGAGGTATCGTCCACCAGGCAGCAGTCTCCTCAGGTTAAACTAAGGTGGTCACTTTGGGTGGGTGCCTGGAATGTCCTCACTCTGAGAGAGAATGATCATCTATCTCTGCTGTCATCTGAGCTCCAGCATTTAAACATCAGTACTGGATCACTCACTGAGGTTCTGAGACTGGATCATGGTGAGATCATGGCAAGTGGTTACACCTACTACTGGTCTGGTCACTGATGGTTACCATGCCCAAAGACTTGCTGCAACTGTGTCCAATAAGCTGAATCCCATGATAATGAGGATGTGTCACCCTTTAAGTGTCATTTCCCTGGCTTCTGTATATGCTTCAACCAAGGGGAGTGATTTCACTGTGAAGGATGCATTCTATGCCACACTCGAGCCTGTGGTTTATCAATGCCCCAGGGGAGATACTCTTCTTGTCTTAGGAGGTTTCAATGCATTGACCGGCACTAATGGGGATGGTTGTGAGACATATGTTGGTCCCCATGGGTCTGGAACTGTGAAGCAGAATAGCACTAAGTTCCTTGACTTTGCAAGAAGTCGTGGAAGTAGGGTGGCTGGTTTATGGTTTCAATGCCCACAGGCTCATCACTGGACTTGGTATTCCAATGCTGGTGGTGTGGAAAAGGAGATTCACCATGAGCTCGATGATGGTCAATGGAGGATGATCCAGATCTGCAGCGTCTAATGGAGTGCTCAGTTCCTCAATACTGACCACAAGCTTGTTGAAACAACTCTGAATCTTGGAGAATTGTACCATCCCAGCCTAAGCTGGATGTTGGCAAGCTGAAGGATGAGAGGAGAGCTGAGGATTTTTGCGAATGGGCTGAGTGGGGATTTAGGGGTCTGGGGGTCTCAGAGGCTCCTGAAGAGTTGTGGAGGGCCTTCAAGACTACCATCCTTGATTTTGCCGGTGGTTGACTTGGAACCCACCGTGAGACAAAGAAGAACATTGTCTCCCAAGGGACACCGGATACCATGGATCAGAGCTGCAGAACCAGGCTTAATGGCAGAGATGAGCTGTTCAGAGAGCTGAGGTGTAAAACTGCACCTTCACTGAGGGCTGACAAGGAAGCTTATGTGTAAGGAATCTGTGAAGGGTTGGAGCATCACTTGTGCTCGTGATTCTCCTCCTGCTTGCACACGAATTACTGCAATGCATTCCTCCAAGCTCATCCCTTGGTATACTGCAGTTCTATGGAGCGTGGTGAGATCTTGACAGAGGAGTCTGAAATGAAGGTCCGCTGGACGAGTTACTTTGAGTGGCTGCATTAGGCTGATCGACCAGCTGTTGTGTTGGAAATCAGGGATATTACTATTATTATTTCTAACTCTCCAATCAACTATGAACCACCCTTGTTTGTGGAAACAAGCTTTGGTGAACCAGTTGAAAGTGGGCAAAGCTCTTGGGATATGTGGCATCAATGCTGAACTTTTCAATGCAGGTGGAAATGCTGTACTCAAGTTGTTTCATGCAATTATGTGCTCCTTGTTGTCCCTCTCTTGAAAGGGAATTTGTGATCACCAGGACTGCAGCAACTAACGATGGGTGATGCTACTCTCAGTGCCTGGCACAGTCTTTGCTCGGATATTTCTTGATAAGGTTCGCTACCATCTGCTTGAGCACCAGTGTCCAGAGCAGTTGGGTTTTACACCAAAGAAGTCAATGATTGACTCTATTCTTGCTCTTCAGGTCCTCACTGAACACAGAGGAGAGTTTTGGCAGTGGCTGCTCATTGCCTATGTTGATCTCTGCAAAGCGTTCAATTCAGTGAATCAGGATGCCCTCAGGAGGATTCTCGGTCCTCGTGAGGTGCCACCACAACTAATCAATCTGATTCTGAACGAGACTCTGGTAATGAGAATGCTGTGAGATGGCATGGTTCCATCTCTGACTTATTTCCAGTTGTTACTGGACTTTGTCAGGTGTGTGTACTGACCCATACACTTTCCAGTGGTTGTATAGACTGGATTCTGAGGAGGATGTCAGAGAGATCAAGTTGCAGTGGATCATTTGGGAATGTCAAGATCTCTGACCTAGATTTCACAGGTGATGCAGTAATATAATATTCTGTATATATATATATATATATATATATATATATATATATATATATATATATATATATATATATATATATATATATATATATATATATATATATATATATATATATATATATATATATAAGACCACAAGGGGATAACGAGAGATGTCAGGATAAGTCAATTTTGAAGAAACTGAAAAACAAAGTTTCAAGACTTTGGTGAACTGTTTAATAACTGTCATATAGATTTCTTTTCCAGTAAAAGGAAGAGAGTGACCATTGGCCGATCAAATTAAGCATGTAGCATTTGCCAAGCTTCTGTGTTATTTAATTTAAGAGCAAAGAACGAATCAATGTTGCAAACTGACATCACTGGTTATTCCCTTGTTTAATAATTGCCATGCAATTTTAACCCAGGATGTGTAGCAAATTCATGCTTGTTGGTTATTAGCATACATTACATGACTTTGGTGATCACAGATTATTTTTTTCAACATAAAACGGTCATTGTTTTTTGTTTGATTGGTGTTCAATGCCATACTCAAGGGTATTTCGCTTATATGACGACGGATTCTCCATTTCTTACTCCGTACTACTTAATATGATGGAAAACCGGGAGGAAACCAAGGATAAACCACCCCCGCGATAGCCGAAGTCACCTCATGTGACTCCCTCATATACCTAAGCAGGTTGATTGGGCGGTGGGTACATCGAATGAGGATGGGTACTCAGACGCGCTAACCATTAAGCCACGGCGTGGGTCCCATAAAAGTCATAATGAAGGTTTGACCAGGCTTGAACCACGATATGCACCAACTACGGAGCCCATGATGTAACCAAATAGGCCATTGTGGTGCTCTACTCAGAGTTTATTCTGTGAAAGTTTTACAACCTTTCATTTTTTAGTTTCTCAACTCTGAATATTATGGTGGAACAGTTAACATGAATGAAAGGGAGATAACCAGGAGTAAAGTACTGACAACTCTGGGTTTCTACTTGTTCAGCTTTGACAACACTTGTTTTTTCATTGCATGGCTAAACTTTTTACCATATAAATTATGTGACACCCCTGGTTATTTGTTAAAGTAATATTGTGAGAGGAAACCTTATGTTGCCAACTATTGGCAGGTGCAATAACCCTGAAATTTTTAAAAGTGACATCTCTGGTTTTCCCCTTGTGGTCTTCATATGTATATATGTATATATATATATATATATATATATATATATATATATATATATATATATATATATATATATATATATATATATATATATATATATGTATTCCCTTTCATCGATGAATTAAATGATTGTTCATATCTTTCTGTTCATAAAACATGTGGTGTGTAACTGCCATAGCAGCTACATGGGCTTCACATCTCTGACCTTCCATTTCAATATTTGACTGCATATACTGTACAAAGGGTGCTCAAAATGTAATTTGTGATCAGGTCATAATCAGTGAATACCATGCCTGTTGCACTTCAAATATTAAAACAAATAATCACCAATGTGGTACAGTTAAGAGCTATATTGGGGTAATCCAGATACTCAAAGCCACACTCACTAATGATGTCTGCAAATCATGTACCTTTTGCACATATGCATAGTTATGAAAACAGAGCACTCTTTTGGTCAACACCCCCTTGATGTATTTACAGGAGCGATGGTTATGCATGAGCTTGGTAGATCAGATAGTGGGACAAACACCAAGGGAATGAACAAACAGGATAATAGGAAATGGAGGATGGCAGAAAATACTGAAACCAGCATGTGGGATGGTTAAGTTAGGAAAGGTTAATGGTGTAATAAAAATCACGGATCAGAATTGGGGATGACAAAAGATGATGCACTTGATGTCCTGGAGGGAATAGTGAGATAGAACACCCTCTGGAATGTGACTTCATAGATGGCAGAAGCAAGGAATAAGAGTTAACATGTGCAGACAGCCTGGATTTTGGAACTTTTGAGGGGATTCCACTCCATCTGATGGTGGCCAGTGGTTCCCAAAGTGATGGTATGAACGTGCATTCTGGTTCTGTGGGTGAGGATGTAAGTGTTTGTTTGACTATTTTTACAGATCAATAAGATATACCACAAAATTGGAAATGTTGTTGAGGTATATATTGTGGTAAAAGGTAACTAAATTAAGTAAGTATTGTGGTTACTGTGGTCAAGGGGCACTCCTGCACTCTGGTGCTCGGCTCACGTCCAAGGAGCTGGACAAATCACTCTGTACAAAGCTGTGTTTAGACTAATATTTCCAAGCTGGACTCGCACATGAAAGAGAAACAGACTCGGTGAAAGTTATTATGGAGAGAGTCTTTGAAGACACCAAGGCATGCAGACACCTCAACTCCAGGCCATGGCGTAACCTTGTGTAAGACACAATAAAAAAGCAGGAAGAGAGCCATGCTTTCAGGACGAGAAAGTGATGTGAACTATAAGAGAAGTGAGAGCTGGGTGCGCAGCGTGTCCAAGCTGAATTTCATTTTAAAAACCGGGCTGAAACAGCAAAGAGGGTATCGAGAGTGTTGCACGCTAACCATTAAATAAGTCTCATATCCAGATCCAGATTCGGATCTTCACCAGATTAAAGCAATTCGTCTGTGTGACACACCCAACCTGTCCTCCAAGTTTTGTCCGAATAAGTCCACGACTTTTTGAGATATCGCCCTTAAGCACTGACTCACGAACGAGCGGATTCTCTGTCTGAATTATGCAGAAAATGTCTGCGTAAAGATATCTCAAAAAGTTGTGGACGGATCTGATGAAAGTTTGTGGACAGATTCGATGTATGACAAGGACGAACCGATTAAATTGTATTGAAGATCTGGATCCGGATCAATCTACTAGAATTTTTTAAATTATTCTTCACCATTGAGAGATAGAGCCAAAAACGATATAGAACTGTATAGCATGATATTTCAAAAATGTATTAGGCCCGATATATTCTCGTGGATCAGGCATTACGTGGTGGAGGTATGCACTCTAACGAGTGCTCTTCTAGTTGTTAATTTCATTACTTAACTTAAACTGCTAACGAATCAATATAGCTTGCATTGATTGTAGCATTATTGTTACATTTTATACAGGATTGCAGAGTTGATTTTTAATATGTTTGCAAACATTTTCCAAAAATGAAGGCATGAGTCACTTATGTATAATTAAAATGGCAAGTGTGGTATAAATCAAGGGGGGAAAAAAACTAATGAAAATGTCAAGGTGCTCTCATTTTTCTGGACACAAAGCTTCCAATCAGCAAAATAAATTAACCCAAACCTTGCTGCCGACAATGGCAATGGATGAGTCGGAAATTCTCTGGAAAAGTCTTCCAAGCTTTGATAATTTTTATGAGCAGGCTTGTAACATGTTACATTCATAACTGATTAGCTTTCAATGATGAAGTAGATGTGAGTTGAATATCTCCAGTTAATTTGCAGGCTGTTAATCACGTGTAGTAAAACGTTTTTCAGGGAACCCTCCAATACATTATTGAAGTAATGTTTCCTGCTAACAATCAAGAGTGGGCAAGATGTGGATTTTACACCTTAATTTATGATCGACGAGTGAGGAAATAAAATCACAATTAACTTCACTTATGCAGTGGCTGTTATAAAAGTGAAACAAAGGTCAAATTGTAAGAATAAAAAAAATAGCATTTCTCTGGCTAAATCATGATCAGATTTTTCATTTTATATAATGTATCTCTGACAATATAGCACAGGTGTTTCTTTTTTTTTTATGCAGCCACCTCCTCCAATCTCATGAACTCACCATCTCCACACTCATAATACAACGTAGGATTTTCCTCTTCCGAGTGTTACCATTTAAATGTGTGCGTCATTCGTTATTGGATACTACCAAATATCACCCGTTGCTTCGCTGACGAGAACACTGAGAAGGGGGGAAAAAGAGGGGGGAGGGGAAGAGGGGTTCTGGGAGAGAGAGAGGGGAGAGCGTGAGGGGCTAGAGGCGGAAAGAGAGCAGGGAGGGGAGCACGGAGGGAGGATGAGCGAGGAGGGAGGGGGAGTGAGGAGGGTGGGAGAGTGAGGAGGAGTGGGGGAGTGAGGAGGGAGGGAAAGTGATGAGGGTGGGGGATGGGAATGCAGTGTGAAGTGAGAAGAAGGGAAGGCAGATGTGTGGTGGAGTGTTAATTACGGTTCATACTGTCTCATCAAAATACTCCTGCATAGAATAACAGTGAAGATGGAAACAAAATAATATCTGAAATCAATTTTCCACTGGTCATACGATAAATACCACCCAGAGGCAAACACCGCCTGCGCATGTCCAGAGAAAAATACCACCCAGACACGTCCGGAGCCAAGCCATCGAAGCCATCCATTTGTCAGCAGACAAACGCTGCCCCGACACATCCACAGACAAATGCCGTCCTGATCCATCCACAGGCAAGCACCACCCTGACGTTTCTGGAAACAAGCCCTGGCCTGATGCTTCCGGAGGCAAGCACTGCCCCGACGCATCTGGAGACAAACACTGCTCCGATATGTCCGGAGATGAGCACCTCCCCGATGCGTCTGGAGACAAGCACCACCCTGACACATCTGGAGACAAGCACCGCCCTGACACATCTGGAGACAAGCACCACCCTGACACATCTGGAGACAAGCACTGCTTTATAAACATCTTTATAAACAGCTGCGTGTGATGGGTAGGAAAAAACAATTTGGCTCAGTTATTTGGAAAACATTAATAGGGCAAACAGCTCAAAAAACGGGTGTTATTTCACAACTCGCTCAGAAAGACGGAGCATGAACCTCTCGTAGGGTTGGATAAAGATGATTGAAATTTTGTGCATAGCATTTTCTATGCCCGTTTTCCATGCTGAATCCGAATCCGGTCGAATTTTTTTTACCTCCGATGACCTTTGACCCCCGGAACCTTAATTTATTCAAAATGGTGGCCAAAAATTGACCTTTTTCATGTTTTCCTTCTCTAATGTGACTAATAAGGCTTGTAATATATCATTTCATATGTTTTTCAGGTCAAGGAATACGCTAATCACATTTTCGAATTGATTGGATGTTGCATAGGACCGAAATCAAGTAATTTAGGAAAAAGGAAGACTTGAAGAAAAAGAAAAATACTAGGCTATTGAATACTATACAAACTTGCAAAAAGGACAAAGGACCTTTGACCCCAGACAGTCTATATTTACTGAGTACACTATCGGAGAAAGAACTTCTAGCGGAAGTGACATATTTATGCTTAACTGAAGCCCCAGACATACGCCAACAAAGACAGACGTGTGAAGGATGGAACAGGGAAATTCCGCACTCAAAAATTCAGTTTGACTGAGCTACACAACTTATAAAGAATGCCATCAAACCCGATGAATCCATGCAGGATAATATTGATGAACTTTTGTTGGAGGCACTGGTGTTATCTTGGTCTTATGTTGATCTGAGAATGACAAAAACAGTTCAACTTTAGCGAAATATTGTGCGGTTTTCAAAAATTGTTTCAAAAATCATCAAATCATTGCATAAGTGTCATTTTTGTATTTCCTGATCGGAAAAACCTATAAATTGATATATTGCAAACCTTATTTTCTCTCAGTTGGTCAGAAATTATTAAAAAATATCATTTCTGTTGCCATTTTGAATAAATTAAACTTCCGGGGTCAAAAATCATCGGGGGTAAAAAAAAATTCCAACGTTTTCAGATTCAGCATCGAAAATGGCCATAGAAAATACTATATGAAGACACTTAACCAAAAAAAACTTCACTATTTACCCAACCCTACCACTCGCTCAGGATGACAGAGCACAAACCACTCGCTCAGGATGAAGGAGCACGAACAACTCCCTCAGGATGATGGAGCACAAACCACTCACTCATGATGAGCATCCATGGCATGGCAAAAGCATCCACAGTGAGTGAACGATTTATTTACTCAATGACATAGTGTGGTACCGCTATGGTCTGTAGGGTGCTCAGCAAGTGGCTTATGCACTCCAATTAAATGGTTGATAAAGAGCAGCTGGCCAGGCTGTGGTTGCTTACCATATGGGATCCCTTTAACTTTAAAGCCAGTCTTCATCGTGCCTGCAGCAGTTAAAGAAATACAATAAATTTGTTCAAATAATGACTGTATCTACAAAAGAGTTGCTTTTTAACGTAGAACAACTCTGGAGACATAGCAAAGTTTTATCGCCAATGAAATAAACATTGCAGATAATCCACGGCATTGCCTGCTCATCTGTGCACATGTTATGTGGTTCATCCGTTTGTGGTCCACGCAAACGTTATAACCTTATTTCAAAATATCCATTTTTCACCAGATTTGCTTTGATTCCCTGTAGAACAACCTCGCCAAACTTCCAAGAATATAGACACAGATCTGGCAGCCACGAAAGATAAACAGTCCCTCTGGGGGACAAGGCACGAGATGAAGCAGTGAATGCATTAAATCATATCGCTCAATGAAGCTGCCCAATTTTGGCACATTCCTAAATCTTTTGTTCACTCAATATAATTCTATGCCTGGTGTTGGCTTTATGGTTAGCATGGTGGGCTTGGGATCCTTGGATCCTGAGTTCAAATCCCCCTTGGCTGTTGAATTAATACCAGGTGGGGTTGACTCTGCCTGTCATCCTTCCAAGTTCGTCAAAATGAGTGCCAGCTTGCTGGTATCCTGTGATGGAGTGGTGACCTGTCTTGGATGGTGCCCAATAGTCAAGGAAACTGCTTAAGCAGCACCAATGCTCTGCACAAAGTATTGTCCCAATAGATGGATGGAATATAATTATCCAAACAGGAGAAAAAGAAGTTTAATGTCTTGTAAATTTAACCTTTTTTGTGCATATATGGAGAAGGAGGGGCCATAACCAGGCTTGCTTAAAGTAAATAGGTGTATAGGCTCCCCAGTAAAAAAGAAATAGAGAAAAAATAGAACATTTTAGGGAAAGAAAAGTGCAAAAAAAAAATTCCCCTATGTTTTTTTTCCATCGGAATTTTTTTTTTTTGTAATTGTGAGTTTTGGAAGAAAAAAACAAAGGACAAAAAATGTTTTAAATGGCCAGTTTTGCAACCAAAGTATCGAAAAAAACGGGTTATTTTCTTGCATATGTCAGCTTGGCTGCCAGGTAGCTTTCCTTTGTTTGAAGCATGGCTGTGTTGCTGATGCCGTGCCCCTCTACCAGTACACTGCTGCTCATTTTGCTGATTTTGAAAGGATGTCAGGCTGAGTCAACCCCACCTGATGTTAATTCAGCAGCCAACAAGGCTTGGACTCAGGACCTGAGAATCTTAAGCAAACCACCCTAACCACTAAGTTAATACCAGACTATACAAAAGGTGAAAAATAGATTTTAAATCGCCAATTTCATAACAAAAAAATAGGAAATAAATTGGAGAAAATATTATTAAATATGCAGTTTTTGAACAAACCAAATCGGGAAAAAAGAGCAACCACTTTTGTGTGAAAAAACAAAGTATACAAAAATAGTGAAAAAATAGCAGCGAATCATGGTGTCAAGAACGAAGTCCAGGAAAATAGTGAAAAAATTAGCAGCAAATCTGGTATAAAAAAGTATGCAAAACATAGTGAAAAAAGTTGCAACCACTTTGGTGTAAAAAAAAAGGACAGAAAAATAATGAAAAAAATAGCAGCAAATCTGGTGTCAAAAAACAAACTATGGAAAAAATAGTGAAGAAATTGCAACCACTTTGGTGTAAAAGAATAAAGTATATAAAATAGTCACAACATAGCAGCAAATTTGGTGTAAAAATACAAAGTCCAGGAATATAATGAAAAAAAAATAGCAACCAATTTGGTGCAAAACAAAATTCAGAAAAATAGTGAAAAAGTAGCAGCAAATCTCGTGTAAAAACAAACAAACAAAGTCTAGGGAAATAGTGAAAAAATAGCAACCAATTTGGTGTAAAACACTGAAGTATGGAAAAATTGTGAAAAAATAGCAAGAGAATTGGGAAAAAAAAGTCTGGGGAAAAAAAAAAAGTCTGGGGAAAAAAATAGTGAAAAAATATTGCTGCAACGACCAAAATCTCCAAAACAGTAAAAAATAAAATCGGAAAGGAAACCTATATTTTTTTTGGGGGGGGGGGAAGTTTTTAAATAGCACTGAAATACCTAAAATATACTTAAAATAGCTTTAAAAATTAAGAAATTTCTTTATGCTTGTGCAAATAGACTAGGGCTGAGTTATAAGACTCATTATTTCTTTAAATTATCAGATTTCACTCCAGATTGCGACACTTATTTTGTCTGCACGATATTGATCCTCAAAGCCGAAATAATATTTTGCTGATGTCCTTTAATTAGTCCATTTGAGGAGATCGTGGAAAATCATATATAATGCATGAAATTGCTACAAGCTCCTAATTTGAAAATGATAGCACTAACAAAAGTGATGTAGACAGCGATTTGTATCTATGATGAACAGGCATTCAATAATACTCGTGAATTAAGTGGAAAAAATATATACTTTATCATTAATAAATCGTTGAGGCCTGTTCCAAGTCAAGGTATGGTTGAGCAGGCCAAAAAACATGGCAGCTTCAGACCCCAGCGAGGTTATCTAGGATATGCCTTAAGACCCCATAGAGAGCGGTGACCAAGGATGCGCCTGATATTGGATATAATTAAATAAGGCCATTAATTATCTTCAGAGGTGGTGTTTTAATTAACCCAAGCACCAATTTTCAGTCAGGGACGTCCTTGGAGTTCCCTTAGTATTCATGCAAAGTTTCAGGCTGCAAGATTTCATGTTTGTTTTTTTCAGGCTGCATGGTTTTGGAGTTATGAAGGACACACACACACACACACACACACACACACACACACACACACACACACACACACACACACACACACACACACTAGTATAGATTAATAAATACGTAAAATCAATACATTTCACAGGGACTAAACTGCACATATGGTAATTGGCATTTGCAGTTTATAGGAATCAGATTTAATGGTAGCACAAATGTGACTATTTGTTTGAACTCAGAGGTTGCCATGTTTGTTCTTTTGCCATTCTTTCTTTTCATGGTTATTCCATAAGTAGATGTACACTAAAAGCAGAATGGATGCTGGAAACGAAAATACAATTGGATTATATTAACTAATAAAAGAAGCTTAAAAACAACACCAATTCAACTATCAGAATCTTTAAAAATCCATCAATTGTTGACTGAAAGTATCATTATTGATTTTAAGAAAGCATTCAATTCCATCAATAGGAAGATGTTCTTGATTTTGTAAGCATGTGCTATATCAGTTGAAATCATAAAGGATGCAGTGGAGATCATTTACAATGACACTTAAGCTAATGTAATTAGACTCGATGGTAAGACAGATTTCCTCCACATCTTCAATGGAGGTCTCCAAGGTGACACATTTACACCATTATTATTTCTCATATTCCTCGTCTTTGTCATGAGAAATGCAATAAGTGAACATGAATCTCTGGGCTACATGCCAACAGAATGAAGAAACAGAAGATTTACTGTGGCTAAAATAACTTACCTTGATTTTGTAGACAATATTGCTCCAATCTCAGATACACTAAGAGATGCTCAGACCTGACTTGACCATACTGAAACAGCGGCAAAGTCAGTCGGATTGCTCATTAATGTATCAAAGACCGAGTGCATTTCATTAATTCAAGAAGGATAAGTTAAAGTGACTGGTGGAGAAGCTTTTCAAAGGGGAGCTGATTTTCAATATCTTGGGTCCTGGATCAACAAAAGTAACAAAGATTTTGAAGTAAGAAAAGCCAAGGCCTGGACTGTGCTCATTAAAATATTAAGGTGAAAGTCCTCCATGCAACAATAGAGATCCAGAGACTTCTGTATGGTGCCCAGAGTTGGACACTGACAAGGACACTTGAGAGGTGTTGATGGCTGCCAAACAAGGTTGTTGAGGGCAGCACTAAATATATGCTGGAGAGAGCATCAAACAAACGATGAGCTATATGGGAGACTCCACTTTGTATCCGGTACTTTAAAAGAATGAAGACTAAGATTTTTAGTCCATTGTTTGAGAATCAAGTAGTAGAAAGTTGAATTGCAACTTCTGCTACGGGAACCAAAGCAAGGCATGGGCTCTCATGACTGCCTTGTTTTCAACTATGTGGGATCAGTTTGACAGGGATTATTATGGACCAGCTACCAATTCCTCTGTGAGATTGTGAGGATTGGAAGAAACTCATCGCAATCACCTGAGTTCACTTGAACAGATGAGATGATGCCCAGAATTTAAAATCAACTCATTTAACCTTCAGACGCCATTTTGGGGTACAGGTATACCCAAAATCATGTTTGAACATCAATCATTTTTGTCTCAGCGAAGTTTAGGCTTCCTTTCATAGTTCCTACTTAACCTGCTCAAAATAAGTGTCTAAATTAATGACTTTTGTTGTCATAAAATAACTATATTTTCTTCTTTTTGTGTTATTATTTTGCAATTGAGTGCAGAAATTGAAAGTGAAAGGAAATAATTTTTTTTAATCTGAAATGAATTCTGAAGGATATGTTCTGTGTGCATGTATTTCTTGAAACACCATTATGTTGTATATATTCACCATATTATTGATACATAATAAGGTTTTCGAATTCGGGTGACAAGAGATATCATCACAGCTTGAATGTGAATGATTATCAGCTCGTCAGGGGCATTAATTAAAGCTCCATTTAAATGTACCATTTAACAATTGTACTACAGTCTACTAAGAAGTAATACAAACTTCCTCAAGATCTTATGAAGGAGGCTCAAGCAATGTGGATGAATTATTATTCAGCTGATATGAGTTAGAGGCAAAAAAATCCTTTGAAAATAGACTTTTAAACATGGTTGCAAAACTTTTGATGTTGGCAAAAAAAATGACATCTTGAAATGTTATCATCATTTTGAATAGGGTTTCCATTTGGCTGTTAATCCACATTGTGGGAACACTTCAGCTCACTCAGAGATCTGAAATATAGCAGATTCCTGTTCATACCAATTAATGCAATAAAGCAAATTTCAAAGAGCAGGACAGCAATTTTATCCTGCTCTTCCGATATTAAATTCGATAAAATGAACAGTATTCAATTGAATGACATTTGTGTGTTTGGATGAACCTGTGTTTGACTTACATTTAGCAGAAGGACATTTGACTTCCTTATATTTAGCAGCATAAACAAGCACGAAACTGAATGATGTTTGGCTGCATATTACTTAGCAAATATCGTTCTGCTTGTACTCAACTTGTTCCACAAAATATCGTTCGGCAGTCAGCGCAAGCATGAGTGATTGTTTCATTCCATGCAGGTGTATTGTGCTTGTGCTATGCTGTTGTACTGGATTGCTTGGTTTAAATATGTCTTTCTGCATAAAGATCGAAGTTCCTTATCTATTTCGTCTTTTCATATTATCCGAGGAGATTTCTTTCAGTTTCACAAGTCCATGTGCCATAAATATATACAATCATTTCTGAATACAGTATAATCGAGTAATTTTCCATTTGGAGTCATTTGCCACTGTGCCAAAAGTAGTTCAAGCTTTGCACTTCAGCTGTATTCACCTGCATTTTTACATTTTACATGTTTTAGGTAAAGGAGCTGTCACACCTTGACGTTTTAGCCAGCGTATGGCAAGGTCTCAAAATGTATGTAAAACGCTGGCGTACGCTGAACTTTTTTTTTAGTTCTGGGCGTATAATAACGTGTTGGACGTATGCATAACGTATGAGTAACGTACACAGAACGTTTTAATCACATATAGATAACTTATACCAACGAATGCTGAGCATGTTGTCGGCGTTCACAACCTATGCCCAACGATAGTCTAACTTATGCATAGCGTGGCAGCGTATCGCTGACGATCACATGGCATAGGCTATTCATAGGCTGCAGTTCGACGATTCAAATCATAACCGCACTAGACATCAAAGTGTGAAGCCGCTGCCACACCTTGACGTTTTAGCCAGCGTATGCCGACGTATGAAAAATTTGCCGAACCAAGCTGGCACACGTCGAATACGTTATGGGTAAGTTTTGTCTACGTTAAGAGCACGCTGGCATACGTCGAAGTACGCTGTCATATGTCGTAGTTTTCTGGCATACGTCGTCATATGCCGAGTACGTCGAGAAATTTTCAGCATGTTGAAAATTTATCGACGTACTCGACGTATGACACATGTTCTGCATATGCTGGCATAAGTTGTAGGCACGTTACGCGATCATTGACACACGTTACATGTACGTTACTCATAAGTCGAAACACGTCGAGATAATGTTTAGCGTCAGTGTTCCAGACTCCCTGGTTTTTTTTTTTCTTCGGTATGACGGTGATGTTGACACTTCTTTTGCTAGTGCGGCTATAATATAATATAATTAATAGGCTGCTGCTCAACGATTAAAATCATAACCGAACTAAAAATTGAAGTGTCAACATGACCTTCATACCGAAGAAAAAACAAAAAAACAGGGAGTCAGGAACATTGACGCTAACCATTACCTCGACGTGTTTCGACTTATGAGTAATGTACAAGCATACATGTGTGGACGTGTGTCAACGATCGCATAACGTGCCTACAACACGTTACTCATAGGTTAGAAATAAGTTTCGGGTACGCTAAAGATTACCTCGACGTGCTTCGACTTATGAGTAACTTACAAGGAACGTGTGTGGACATGTGTCAACGATCGCGTAACGTGCCTACAACACGTTACTCATAGGTTAGAAATAAGTTTCGGGTACGCTAACCATTACCTCGACGTGCTTCGACTTATGAGTAACTTACAAGTAACGTGTGTGGACATGTGTCGATGATTGCGTAACGTGCCTACAACACGTTACTCATAGGTTAGAAATAAGTTTCGGGTACGCTAACCATTACCTCGACGTGCTTTGACTTATGAGTAACTTACAAGTAACGTGTGTTGACGTGTGTCAACGATCGCGTAACGTGCCTACAACTTATGGCCAGCGTTACGCGGAAAGTGTGAGTCATACGCTGGCATACATTGAAAAATTTCAAGCATGGAACATTGGTCTAACACCTCGGCATACTACGACCTATGCCAGTGTACAAAGACGTATGCCAGCATACGACAAAAAAGCCAGCGTACTACGACGTATGCCAGCGTACTCTTAACATATACAAACCTACCCACAACGTCTTCGACGTATCAGCGTTTTAGCCAAATTTTGCATACGTTAGGCATACGCTGGCTTAATCGTCAAGGTGTGACAGGGCCTTTACATTGTGCTTTGCTATTATCAGTTTTATACTTTATTTCTATACTAACGGGGGGGGGGCGAGTAAGGGGTGGGGGAGCGAGTAAGGGGTGGGGGAGGGAGTAAGGGGTGGGACTGAGGAAGAGGGGGAGCGTGGAAGGGGTGAGAATGAGGAAGGGGAGGAGAGCGAGGCACCCACACATTGCTATACACTTACGGAGGCAGAGTGAGGAGGATGGGGAGAGAGGGGGTAGTGAGGTGGGAAAGAGGGTGCTCTGGACATGCCATTGATAGGGGGACTTGTGGGAAAGTGGGGAGGTAGGAGTGGTCCACCTATGCCGGCAATAGTACAGGATTGAACGAAATTGGGTAGGTTAAAACAGCATGTTCAAACGGATAATACTAAACACCACACAGATGTCCATGGTTGGTTAAGGGGCTTTGGGAGAAGGCAAGCGTGAGGAAAAGGGAATGGAAGGGGTATGGAAGGAAGGGCATTTCCATCAGTAGTTGAAAAAGCCATGCCAGTGTTTGTGCCTTTATTTAATTTGCACACATACAATAAGCTCCAGAATCTCTTAACCTGAGACGAATTGCGGAATTGATCCGATCAGCAGTTCTGACTGCCACAAAAAATAAAGCTTTCATTTGTCCAATTCGCACATTCTTTGATACCCCTTCCTCTCCTCAACTTCCGGAGAGTTGTATGGTGGTGGAGGGGGTTTGGGAGGAGGATTGCATAAAGGGAGGGGAAGGGAAGGCATTGTGAGGGAAGGAGAAGGCACTGAGAGGGGTAGGGAAGACAGTCAGAGGGGAGGGGATGGCAGCGTTAGGGAAGGGGATAGCAGCGTGAGGGAAGGGGATGGCAGCATGAGGGAAGGGGATGGCAGCGTTAGGTGAGAGGATGGCAGCATGAGGGGATGGGATGGCAGCGTGATGGGATGGCAGCGTGAGGGGATGGGATGGCAGCGTGAGTGAAGGGGATGGCGGCATGAGGGAAGGGGATGGCAGCGTGAGGGGATGGGATGGCAGCGTGAGAGGATGGGATTGCAGGGTGAGGGGAGGGGATGGCAGCATGAGGGAAGGGTTGGCAGTGTGAGATGAGAGGATGGCAGCATGAGGGGATGGGATGGCAGCATAAGGGGAGGGAGAGGCAGCATGAGGGGAGGGAGGCAGCATGAGGGAAAGGAGAGGCAGCAAGAGGGGAACGGAAGGCAGCATTGGGCGGCAGTGTAAGGGGAGGGTAGGCAGCACACCAGGGCATTCCCAGGGTGGTAAAATGCGCCCAAACAGCAATGTTTTCTTTTTAAACATCATGTTATGTATAAAACCGGGTGGGAGCACACACGTTCCTCCATCCTCCTCATATGCAGACACACACACACCCCATGGAGAGTCATTTGTACCCATTTGTTCAACGTTCATGTGTGCTGTCTTTGTACCTCTTCATTTTAAGCAAGTCGACTATTAATATTTTTCAGGAACTATAAGTATATTTATATTCATATTTTGTCTTGCGTCGGCGTGGCGACCCATCCAGGATTTTGCTCAATAGCCCAGGAGACTGCTTTGGCAGCAGTGATCCTCTGTACAGAGAATGGTCCCAATGGATGGGATATAATTTTTTGGCAATGCAGATCGCACAAAACGGTACAAAGAAAACTGCTTACATAATTGCTGTAAAAAGGGACCGCTGTGAACTGTATTGTCATAGATTGCAAAAGCAGGTTATATAACACGGCGTTTCTCTCAATGAAGTTCCACTTTCTGCACATTCCTTAATCTTTTCTTCACTAAATATAATCGTCCAAACAGTGGAAAAAAACTGAGCTTAATGCTTTGCTTAAATAAATACACTAAGTGATAAAAAAAATCACTAATTTGTTTTAATTCTAAGATTTCACTCCAGATTTTGAGACTTATTTAGTCCATGAGATTCGATTCTCAAATCAGATATAATATTTTGATTATATACTTTGTCTTGGATGAGGGGATGGGATGGCAGCATGAGGTGAGAGGATGGCAGCGTGAGAGGATGGGATGGCAGAGTGAGGGGAGGGGATGGCAGCATGAAGTAAGGGGATGGCAGTGTGAGATGAGAGGATGGCAGCATGAAGGGATGGGATGGCAGCGTAAGGGGAGGGAGAGGCAGCATGAGGGGAGGGGAGGCAGCATGAGGGGTGGGGAGGAAGTGAGAGGAGGTGAGGAGGTATGAAGGGGATGGTAGGCAGCATGATGGCAGGCAGGCAGCATTAACTCATTAACTCAGCATTAACTCAGCATTAACTCAGCATTAACTCATCCAGCATTAACTCATGGATGTTGAAGTTCCCACGGTGTCTTTTATGGAGTCGGCGAGTTATTGCTGGCACCCTAAACAAGTTACTTTATGCCAAACAAAATTCTTCTGATGAGAAAACATCCCAATAACATGATGCTGCCACCACCATGCTTCACAGTAGGGATGGTGTTCTTTGGGTGATGCGCTGTGTTGGATTTGGGCCAAACTTAATGTTTTGCAATTTGGCCAGAAAGTTCCATCTTGGTTTCATTAGATCACAAAACTTTTTGCTACATGGCTTCAGAATCACTGGAGTTTTTTTTTTTGCATACCTCAAATGGGACTCAAGGTGGATTTTTTGAGTAATGGCTTCTTTCTTGCCACCCTACCGCACAGGTCAGACTTGTGGAGTGCTTGGGATGTTGTTTTTGCATGCACACAGTGGCCAGTCTTTGCCATAAATGCATGTAGCTCTTTCAAAGTTGCCATTGGCCTCTTGATGACCTCTCTGATCAATCTCCTCCTTGCTTGGTCATCCAATTTGGATGGACGTCCTGATCTAACCAGGGTCTTTGTGGTACCACATGCCTTTCACTTCTTAATGATTTTCTTAACTGTGCTCCATTTTCTTAATGCTATTTAATTTGAGGCGATAAGGCAACAAAAGGTGAAAATTTTGAAAGGGGGTGGAGACTTTCTATAGGCACTCTGTATGTATTCCAAATGCATTTATGTTGTTGTTTTTGAATTGACTTCACTTCTGTTATAAACTCTATTTTTAATTTGGAGCATTATTTTTAGTTGTGCTTGTAAAGCTGTTGTTAAAGTAGTGTTTATGTTGATCTGAGCCTGAATAGTTGTCTCTCACTTGCATTACCTGCTATATCTCTACTTCTTACTACCAATATAGCATGCATGCTCACCCCCAGTATTGATCGGATTCCAAGAGACTGTCTGTACACAATTTGACATAAGACTCCTCTTACCAGTGATCCCCTGATATCTGGCCTGCATGTTAACACTAAGCACTGATACCTGGGCTACATGTTGTTACACAATTTCTCATCCACTCTGTAGAATATCTAATTATTGCATTTACACATTTTGAGTCTCATAGGATGGTTGGGATGTTTAATACACTTTCCTCTGAGTTTTCTGGTCTGTGTTGGATTATCAGTGCAACAATAAACCATCGTTTTTGTCTTTTTTTTTGCAGGCAGGGTGTTACATCATAAAGTGCACCATGCCTCTGATAATCGACGCCAAGCTGGGGACCCATCTGCCAGCATTAACTCATGGATGTTGAAGATCCCACGGTGTCTTTTGATGGAGTCGGCGAGTTATTGCTGGCACCCAAAGCAAGTTACAAATTGCCGTCCTGCCTCCGTCTCTCTTGGTAAACCACACCTGCAATTGGGAAGAGTTTCCTGAAAGCATCTCATCACGAGTTGAGAGAAGCTATCCTCTTTTGGTGGACTGATAAGATGGGATGCTGATGCTGTTGATGATGCTGATGATGATGCTGATGATGATGATGCTGCTGATGATGATGATGATGATTATGATGATTTTTTTCCCCAAAATATACAGCACTGCTTCAATAAGAAAAACTGAATTAAATTTGAAATGTCTTGTAAATGGTCTGCAGCATGAATGTTAATTTTAACTCGACTAATATTTTTGTCATTTTATTCTTCAGAAGGACAGGAGACGGGACGTGTGCTCTGCCCCACCAAACATGACAGTGATTTTTTTATTTAAGTAGATCAGTCAAACCTTTACTAATCCTTGTGTAGCTTTGATACCTTCAATCATCCCAAAATCAGAATTGGGATTAAATATGTACAACCATTTCACAATGGTGCAAAATTAACTGACATATTTAGGGAAGGATAAATTGTGACATAATTGAAAACTGATTGTGCACAGTATATAGCCAAACATGGAATTATAATTTTTTTTTATTCATGCAGTGATTGCACATTTATATCGTTAAATATTGACCGCAAAAATGATTCAACTTGTTGGACGTGCAATGATGATAAATAATTATAATTGTTCAGGAATCATTTTTGTCTGATCACCCTTCATGTCATATTCCATCATTTGTTTCTCGTCCACAGACTTATGAAAAGCATTGATGCACACAACAAGCAAACAATAATTTTTTTGCAAGTATTTTCACAAGCTATTTTGATTATGAACCAAATATGAAACATGATATATGACATTAAAATATCCACAAACAGAGGGGCATTCAAAATATTCCACAATCGAGATACAGTTTGGAGACAAGAGGTTCGGGGGTTGTATATATTGATAAACTAACAGGGGCACTTGTTGTTGCTGGGTCCCTCCTCCTGCCACTTTCCCTCCCTCTTCCCACCCCTTCCCTCCAGACTCCCACTCCCTCTTCCCCTCTCCAGACTTCAACTCCCCTTCCCATGCCTCCCCTGATAATTAAAGGTTGGCTTTGGGGCTTCCCACTCTCTGGAGACGTGCACAGTGCAAAATACAAGTTATCTCCGCAGCTGACTTGTAATACCCTCTACAACCACCAACCAGTGGCGCTACACGATACACATTTACATCGAGAATTTACGTCGACCTTCCCTCCAGAACCTCCGTGACTACAAATGAAACCAAGTAGCCCATTTTCACCAGAAGGTCGAACTTGGTCAATGTGCCAAGTTTGGTGGCAATTGGCCCAGTAGTTTTGGCATGATTGGTGTTACACACACATACACACACACACACACACACACACACACACACACACACACACACACACACACACACACACACACACAGACACACACACACACACACACACACAGACACACACACACACACACACACACACACACACACACACACACACACACACCAATGACATTTATTTATTTACAGGAAGAGAGAGCATGATTACAATAGATTTTACTTTCTATAATTTTCTTCATGGATCTGTTGCATAGGATGATGGCAAATGTTGGTCTTCTTTGTATAAGTAAATCTGAAACATAAGGAATTACATTCATAGTAGCTGGCAGGTTCCAGCAAAGTTCCTTGTGAGGTGCTAAATGGAACCAGTTATTGACATTCATCAGTAAGGAACAGTCAGGCACAGAGTAATGGCATGGAATAGCAAGGCCAGAGCTGGGAGTAATTGGACGAGTGAACAAGTCAACCATCCAGAGCTGGAACAATGTACGACTACAACTGGGATGACAACCCAGCCGATACTGGGCTCCATGAGTGTCATTTCAGCCATAATTGGGCTCAATAAATACAGTTCATTGATGTTGACTTGACTGACAACAAGAACACCACGCTACCTTTTATCAGAGAAACTATCAGCTATATCTCTTCCTTTTTTCATGCACCAGCCTCAGCCAAAGCGTATTGGATTGAAATCACAGACTTCAGTTCGGTCCAGGTGGAGAAACAGTGACCCTACATGGACTGTTATGCCATGGTGTGACATTGAGGATAAGCTCTCTATGTGTATGAAATGACTCATAGTTAAGATTTGTATGGAGATCTCAACATTGTTTTTGTGTGTCTTTATCTGTCTTTTGTGTTGTTTAGTTGTACCTTCGCAGAGACTTCGGGCAATTTTAAATTATCTTTGTGGTTTATGATATTATTGGAGTGAAGTGTTTAAATTCTCTGTGTGGCTATTTTATTGTATTGCCAAAATTTAAAATGTTTGCTTGCCTTTGTAATCATAGCATTCATGTTAGTTGTAAAGCTGTTGTAAATACATATTCATGACCTCATTTAATTCGTTTATTTTTGCCAATGTGTTTGTCCTATCATTACCTCTGCCACGGAAGGTGGATGGAGGTTATGTTTCCACTCCTGTCTGTCTGTTTCTTTGTCTGTATGTGAATTGCCTGCAGGTCACAATTTTACACTGATCTTCACAAAACTTCGCCAAAACCCAAAAAATGGTGAAGTTAGTCATAAGCAAGAAGCCTATTGATTTTGAGGTCAAAAATTCAACATAGGCCAAAGGTCAACAACTTACGCCGAATTTCTAAAATTGTCAGTTTTCATCCGATTGACTTGAAATTTGAAAAGGATTTGCATATTTGGTCATGGAATTCAATCACCAATCATTTTGAGGTCAACATAGGCCAAAAAGTCAACATAGGCCGAATTTCTAAAATTATCAATTTTCATCTGATTGACTTGATATTTCAAGAGGATTTATATGTCAGGTCATTGAATTCAACAAGCCAATTATGTTTTGAGGTCCACATCGGCCGAAAGGTAAACAACTAAAGTGGTATTTCTAAAATCCTCAATTTTCATCTCATTGACTTGAAATTTGAAGAGGATTTACATATCAGGTCATTGAATTCAACCACCAATTACTTTTGAGGTCAACATCGGCCAAAAGGACAACATGGGCCGAATTTCTAAAATTGTCACTTTTCATCCGATTGACTTGGAATTTGAAGAGGAGTTGCATATTTGGTCATTGAATTCAACCCCCAATCATTTTTGAGGTCAAATTTGTTTTATCTATTTTGCAAGTATCTTGCTCTGCACAACGCCTTTTTGTTTGTTAGTTTGTGTGCAGGATATTTACAAAAGTCGTGGCCGGATCCGGATGAAATTTGGTGGCAGGTTCGGTGTGTGACAAGGACAAACTGGTTATATTTTGGTGAAGATCCGGATCCAGATCCGATTCCAATAATTTTTTATGTGATTCTTCACCATTGAGAGATAGGGCCAAAGACGATATATCATGACATTTCAAAAATTATTGGGCCCGAAATGTTCTTGTCGATCAGGCATTACGTGGCGGAGGTATGCGCTCTACCGAGTGCCCTTCTCGGTGACAATTGTATGATTCAGTTTTGGAAAATGATAACCCAAGATGTGTGAGTTTAAGTGTTTGTGTCCATGATTGCAGGAAGAATTAAGCTGGTGTGATGGAGGTACTAGACAGGTAGGGGGAAGGAAGGTGGATAGGCTTCAACTGCACAATGTATTTGTGCTGACCACTATGTCAGTATTTAACATGAGGTGACTGATGGCATTGCAAATCGCTTGCCTTTCTAGTAATTGCACTGCACCCATGTGGCCCCAGAAGGTAATTAGATCAGTAGGTAATAAATGTGACAAGCACAAACTCTCTTTGCCTTGATGCCCTCAAGTGCAAAGATAAAGCTTATTGATGCTTCAGGGCTGTCTGTTTCTGTGCTTTGTGTCAGTGTGACTGATAACACTGTGCTAATTTGCCTTCGTGTACTTTTTGCTCGTTTGAGATTCTGCTGCAACTCCACACACTCATATTAGTGCAATCAATGTAGTGTACATGATATGCATCAAAAGCTATTTGTTAATCACTAATTAGCACATTCAATGAAGTTAACAATGGTGGCATTTGTTCAGGCTCTCTCAAGCATCATGGAGTGAAAATGGCATTTGACTGTCATTTGACGAAGAGAATGGCTTATTATCAGATCAACATGAATTATTGCCTAATTAAATTAGTATGTCATCATGTTGCTCAGTTGAAACAGTGAGGATAACATTTGTATTATGGAATGATACATCTATGCAGTTGTACTTTACTTATAAGATTATGAAGACTAGTAAACTTCATAAAAAATAATTTTGGTGCATAGACAAGGAAACTTTGAAACAGTCCAAAAAATAAACTTAAACAAGATGGGTATTGCTAATTTATATACAGTATTGAGAAAAATGAATCGAATAATTTTGTCTTCGAAAGGGTCATTTGAGATTTGTTACCCCACGTGCGAAGCAAAAAGCAACGAGAAGCAATTGGTTTACTTTGTCTGTCTGTCTGTCTGTCTGTCTGTCTACAGACTTCTGTCTGTGATCGAGGAACAGCTTGATTTCATTTGAATGTTATATTTTGAACAATGGAAAAAATAATTAGAACACGAACCTGCAGTTTAGCAGTACTTTGGCTCTATTTTTGGCAAATTGTACAGAATCTTGTTGCAATTTCTCATGCGCAGAGAGGAGTATAAGGTAATCGTTTTAGTTTGGCTGCCTGTCTGGCAATCAAACAAAATTGAAAATCATTCCATCTAGGAAACTTATTGTTTTTAGGGACATCAGAAAAGCACACAAACAACAGGTACGAATAACTCATTTAACGTGTTTTGTAAAAGGTCTGCAGCACGAATGTTAATCTTAACTCGACTAATATTTATGTCATTTTATTCTTCAGAAGGAAAGGAGATGGAATGTGTACTATGCCCTACCAAACATGACAGTGAATTTTTTATTTATGTACATCAGTCAAACATTTACTAATCTTTGTGTTGCTTTGATACCTTCAATCATCCCAAAATCTGAATTGGGATTATGTAAAAAAAATTTACTCTTTTAAATTTACAAAATCCACAATTCTCTATGTAAAAAAAGTTTCACGTGTTAAATGAGGTGGTGTAAAAGATGGAGTATCAATGGCAGTGAAATTACAAAAAAAAACGTTTTTTTTTTTCCAACAACCTTTAAAACATTAATTTTATTTCAATTGAGTGATACACTTCAACACTGGAGGACAAAAAAAATCTTTTTTACCACTTCCAAAAAACTCCAGTTTAGCAGTACTTGGACAAATTATTACACCATTTTACGACATCTCAACCAATAAACTGTGCTGCTTGTACTCTCAGCATTGCAGCTTATTGAGAGTCAGACAAAATGGCGGTTCATGGGAAATTTAGATTGTGCTCAGAAATTCAAGAGTTTGAACAAACAAGAGTTTGAACTATTCTTCCCAGGTCCTTTTTCTCAAGCCTGCATGAGGTGAGGTGTTCTCTGAACTCTCTGTTTCAAAAATGTTAATGTTCTATCTGTAAGCCTTTCCACACACACCAAAACCACATTGGTGTTCTTTGACATCATGCGGAATCAGAAAAGGTTCCTCATTGTGCTTCTGTATAAGAAAGTATTTATGTGCGACTGAATTGGGAAAGATTGTACAGCGGAATCAGAAATGGTTCTTCATTTCCTGTTGAATCAGAAATACTTCGACATTTTCCTGTTGTTTCAGAAATTGGTCTTCATTGTCCTTCTGAATTAGAAATGGTTCTTTATCATGCTGCTGAATCAGAAAGGATTATTTGTGATGTTGCTGAATCAGAAAGGGTTCTTCATTACGCTGCTAAAATCCTGGTGTTAGCTTCATGGTTAAGCTGGCTGGCTTGAGATCCTCGGATCCTGAGTTTGAGTTGCGTTGGCTGCTGAATTAACACCAGATGGGGTCGACTCAGCCAGTCATCCTTCCGAGGTCGGCAAAATGAGTACCAGTGTACTGTTGGAGGGGCACAACATCATCGGCACAGCCGTGCTTCCAAAACATGATAGCTACCTGGCAGCCAAGCTGCCATATGCAAGAACAGAACAGATTACACTGTTCAATAATAAAGGATTACTTCTTCGTCATTCTCAATCAGAAGAGGTTCTTCATTGTCCTGCTGAATTAAAATGCTTCTTTGTGATGCTACTGAATCAGAAAACGTTATTTGTCATGTTGCTGAACCCCAAAGGAATTTTTCATCATCCTGCTGAATCAGAGCAGATTCCTCATTGTCCTTCTGAATAAGAAATGGGTCTTCCTAGCGCTGCTGAATCAGGAGGGGTTGCTTGTGGTGTTGCTGAATCAGAAATGGATCTTTCATCCTCCTACTGAATCAGGAGTCCTTTGCCATATTGCTGAGTAATAAAGGGATCTATCTTTCATCACTGCTGTATCAGAAAAGGTTCCTCAACGTGCCACTGAAACGTTGTCAATGCTTGATGTGTTAGATCTTACCTTTTGTGCGAAGACTTCGTTTTCCTCTGTCCCTCATTACTTTGCATATTGTTTCGCACCTTTTCTGAAATTATGACGATAAATGCTAATAAATTTATCGCTAAAAAGACATTTTTAATGAGTTCCCTAATACAAGGAACTTCAACACAGGAGAAGGCTATTTCGGCCCATCAATTAACCTGGGATGGGATTGCAGTGCCTGTCATAGAACTGACAGGCCTGCAGCTGCCACTGGTCTACATAAAATGGACTGGGATAGTGATAGTGCTGTGCAGTACATTACCACTAATTGATATGATTGATAATTCTCGGTATCACGATTATTTCAAATTTCTGCACATTGACGCTATCACTTTTTAGGACCTTTTTTTGTATATATCCTTTAAGCGAGTAATTGACCACAGTGAACTGCCTGCCCAGGTGCTGTAGAGTCAATTACTCCCATAAAATGCACCATAAATGAATCGATTAATAATTTCTCTTAGAAAGAGAAGGCCAGGGAATGTTTTTTTTTTCAAAAGTTATTTAGACTTTGAAAGAAGGTGCCAATTTTTTTTAATGATGTATATCTGAGTTTGCTGTTGAAAGCGAACGATTCTGATTTTCCCAATTTCAGTGCTCAGTCCGTGCATTTTAATTACTCACAGTCTACTTTCAACCTTTGTCTGATTCCAATTTTTTTTATTTGCCATCAATGAAATATTGTCCCTCTTCCCTCTTTACTGCTCCCCTGGATGAGATGGTTGCATAAATTAGATTTCAAAGTAAACACTGGATTGAGAGACATTGCCTTGTCTGGAAAAGGGTCTGTGGAGAGCTCTTTTGGGATGAGTGAGTGGATTAATTGGGGGCACCCACCAGTACTTTGAGGGAGGAGATTTGTTGGAGAGGTCAGCTTTCAAAATAATATATTTACTTGTTTGCACAAAGATGGATGGAGCTGTGAGTTTTATGAAGTGGTGAGAAATTGTCGTTATTTGGGCTAGCCTTTCATGATGGGGAAATGACCTGCTTGACCACAACTATACCTTTGCACAGCATTTGGTGTACCAATGGTGAAAGCATGGATAGTACAGCCATAGACGGGATTGGATATGCCATTGCATGACAGAAAAAGTCGTTATATCCCTGGGGGTAGATATATCAACATCTGGAAAGAGTTGGAAGCAATATTATGCCATGGAGATGGCAGACCCATCCTTTTTTTAAAGAGACGTTTGCAGTCCATGCTATTCGGTCAAAGTACAAACAGCCTTATTCTGCATCATTGAGGTTTCTCCATTCGTGTAGCTGGAGAGAGATATGAGCTTTGACAAGAACTTCGTCAGAGGAACCAAAAGGGGCAGATGAGGAACAAGACAAGTTGGGTTCCAAACAGAACCCTGTCAAAAGACTTGTTGATAGAAATTTGCCATTGATCACCACAGCCATATGCTGAAAAACAAACTTTTACAGTTCGAAGTGAAACCATTCTTGACACATTATATTATCTAACTTCACCACTTGCCCTGTTGTTCATAAGAGTTCCATCATCATCTTAATGCCATATTGACGTTTATCGATTCCTCTGGGAGTGTTCTTCTCCAGCAATGTTTGTGATATTATTAATTCAAAATGTCCAGTTTGTTTTCCCCCAGTTATAGCATTACACGCTCTATCCATCTGGTTCTTAGAGGACCATTTTTCTTTCGAATACAAAGTCAAAGATTGTGGAAGAGTGAAAACACTGAACAGATCAGGGCACAACAGAACAAAAGGAATAGTAGAAAGAGGAGGAAAACACCAACAGCAGGGTTGAAAGACAAAATAGAGGGACACTTGGACAAATAAGGGATGTGGGGCGGAAAGTGCGGTGGGGTGGCAGGATGCATTGGGGTGGACAATATGGAGACAGAAGCAAACACTCAAGATGATAAAATTGGAAACTTGGAAGGATGTAGGCTTTGGAGTGTGTGTGTGTGTGTGTGTGTGTGTGTGTGTGTGTGTGTGTGTGTGTGTGTGTGTGTGTGTGTGTGTGTGTGTGTGTGTGTGTGTGTGTGTGTGTGTGTGTGTGTGTGTGTGTGTGTGTGTGTGTGCGCGCGTGTGTGGGTGGGGGACGGAGATATAGAAGATATGTTTTTGGATGGTGGATGATCTGATCTAGGGGTGAACAGCTGTCTTGAAGACTTGGAGGGAAGTTTGAGATTGAAGAGAATGTGGAAGGTAGCAAATGAGTGGAGGTGATCAGTGAATCTGGATTTTGGGAGTTTCACGAGAAGGGGGTGTATGGTGGACCGCATTGTGCCATACAGAAACCTGGGGGTAACATAGCATAGAAAGAGCTGAGGGTGCAAGATCAGAAAGGAGGTGGTTGAAGATCCAGAGACCACTGACCTGTCTCCAATGGGAAAGTGATAGCCCCATGAAATCAGGTTTATCGTGTGAGAATCCGTTGATCTTGAAGGCTTTGGTTTCCACAGTATCAAGCTGAACCTTTTCGTTGGGCAGGTGTTCGGGCATGCCAAGGAAGGACTTTGTATTGTGGAGGATGCCCAGGTGGTGACTGGCTTTGGAGGCCAACTTTGAAATGTGGTTTGCCCAAGAAATATCATTGCTGATTTGTGGTTTGCCCAAGAAAGACCAGGAGTTTGAAAGACTGAACCTCCTCAAGAGGATTGTTATGAAAGTAGATGGGAGGGTTTGCCAGATGGTATAGAGACGAAGAGATAGAGAGAGATAAAGACAGAGACAGAGAGACACATTTTCAGGATTGAAAGACATATTCCAAGTACATGACCAGCTTTTGATTTTGTCAAGGTCAGAAGAGAGGAAAGACAGTGCTGCCTGCCTATCTAAAAGATGAAGGACGTCGTGGCAGAGGGTGGAGTCACCAGCAAATAGATAAAGTGGATTTAATTAACAGTCAGATAGATTGTTGATGAAGATTAGAAATAGGCTGGGCTCAGAATACTTCCTTGTGGCACTCCAGCCTTGACAGGAAGAGGAGAAGAAAGGATTCTGATCAAAGCCACACTTTGGCTACGAGAGTAGAGGAAGTCAATAACCCAGGAGTGGAGTTGACCTTAGCTGCCAAAGGCAGAGAGTTTGAAGAGCAAGGCAGGATGCCAAACGGTATCAAAGGCTCGAAATATGTCTTGACAGATGGCCTTATGTCTTGAGAGATGTCTGACTTTGAGGGTATCCATCCATTGTTGGGAAAGTAGAAGCAGCATGTCCAAGGCAGAGTGACATGGGTTGAATCCAAATTGATGATCTGAGATGAGGTTTTTGGAGAGAGAAAAGGAAGGATTTCATATCACCTGCAATGAATGAGGGCAAGGGGAGGACATGGGGTGAACAAGATGGATACAGCCACAAATTCTCACTTACAGAAGTGGAAGGAAAGTTGAAATGTCTTGCATCAATAAGTATTCAACCCCTTTGTTACAACACCACAAATTGAGCTCAGGTGCAACCAATTTCCTTTAATCATCCTTGAGATGTCTCTTCAATTTGATTTGAGTCCACCTGTGGCTAATTCAATCGATTGGACATGATTTAGAAAGAAACACACCTTTCTATACAAGGTCCGACAGTTGACAGTGCATGTCAGAGCCGAAACTCCACCATGAATTCCAAGGAACTGTCCATAGAACTCCAAGATAGAATTGTGAGAAGGATTAGATCTGGGGAAGTGTATAAAACAATTTCGAGAGTGTTGAAACTACCTGAGTACAGTGAGCTCCATCATTAGTAATTGGAAAGAAAATGGAATGACCCAGACTCTTCCAAGAGCTGGCAGTCTGACCAAACTGAGTAACCAGGCAAGAAGGACCTTCGTGAGGGAGGTGTCCAAGATCCCAATGACCACTCTGACAGAATTATAGAATTCCTTGGCTGGGATGGGAGAACCTGCCAGAAGGAAACAGGCTCTGCAGCACTTCAAAAATCGAGGCTTTATGGGAGAGTAGCCAGACAGAAGCCACTCCTGAGAAAAAGGCACATGACAGCATGCCTGGAGTTTGCAAAAGGGCATGAGTTTCAACACTCTGCGAGCACGAGGCAAAATATTTTGTGGACTGATGAGACGAAAATTGAATGATTTGGCATGAATTCAAAGGGCTGCTTCTGGCGGAAACCGAGCACAGCTCATCAAGCGTCTAACACCATACCTACTGTGAAGCGTGGTGGTGACAGCATCATGCTATGGGGAGGATTTTCAGTGGCAGGGACTGGGAGACTTGTAAAGATAGAGGGAACAATGACTGGAGCTAAATACAGGCAAATCCTTGAGGAGAACTTGCTTCAGAGTGCAAAAGACCTGAGACTGTGTTAAGCATTTATCTTGCAACAGGACAATGAACCCAAGCATAAAGCCAAAGCAACACTGGAATAGCTTCAGAACAAGAATGTGAAAGTACTTGAGTGGCCCAGCCAAAACTCAGACTTGAATGTCATTGAGAATCTATGGAAAGACTTGAAGATTGCTGTTTATCGATGCTCCTCATCCAACTTGACAGTGCTTGAGCAAATCTGCAAGGAAGAATGGAAGAAAATCCCCAAATCCAGATGTGCAAGGCTGATACAGACATAACCAAGAAGACTCAAAGCTTTAATCTCTGCCAAAGGTGCTTTGACAAAGTTTTGACTTTAGGGGCTGAATACTTATATAAATTAGATATTTCTGCATTTCACTTTCAAATGGTTTGTAAAAGATTCTAAAAACATGTTTTCACTTTGTCATTATGTGGTATTTTGTGAATATCGATGACAAAAATTATAAAATTTAATGCATTTTAAATTCAGGCTGTAACACAACGAAATGTGACAAAGTCAATGGATATGAATACATTCTGAAGGCACTGTATATGTGATGCTCATCCACCCATTGTGTTGGACTATTATACCCTTACATTTGCACAGGTCATCCAGAACAACAACAGGTCATACTATTCTACTGTAATTTCCAATTAAATAAATAAAAAAGTAACATAAGTGAATTTATGCATGTTTTAATTGCCATACAGTGTATTATCTCTTTAAAATGCTGCATATCAACTTTAATACCCAAAATGATATCATATTGTGTTTAACTGATTAAACAGATTGCTATATACTATATAAAGCGAAAACGAAAACCCAATCTATTCAAATTGATGGTGTTTCAAACGGCAGGAAAACATGAACATTTGTCTGGTCTACAATTGTGGGCAATCAAATTATTAATTCGACTGCACTAATAAACACTTCTATCTTGCAAAGAACCAGACAAACTCATTGGTCAAAATGGATTATATCAACAAAAGGCTCACAAGGGTGTGCTTACCAATATGGGAATAGGGGTGCGGCTGACTTTTCCAGCCATCATCCTTCAGAGCAAAAAAGCAATAAAAGCAAAAAGGCATTTTTTGCCCTGACTAAGCTTTAAATGTCAACTGTAGTTCATTTTCCATGACAGTTAACACACTCTTATAAACTCTTTGGAGATAAAATGCATTGACTATGTAACCTTTACAATGATGAGAATTCCTTTTATTAAACAATTAATTTCTATTGAAAACATGTTAAATGTATGTATGTATGTATGTATGTGTATATATATATATATATATATATATATATATATATATATATATATATATATATATATATATATATATATATATATATATATATATATATATATTTTTTTTTTCTGGAAATCTGTGCAGTGTCTGTGTGTGTTGTTTTACCACTGAAATACTGCCTCAAACATTTGTGAAATTGTACCAAACTTCCAGACTGCACGTTCCCTCCGATATGTATGTTCTGGGGGCTTGCATTTTTTTTTAGAGATTTTATTTTATTTTTTGACTCGAAGTCGCCAAGCAGCAATGTTAAAGTCACAGTGCTCAGCTGGCACATGGGAGGAATGCATATCATGTTTTCATTCCTTTACATTTATTTGTATTCACCATTTGATGTATTTTGCTTACAAGAAACCTGTGTCTTGATAGCGATGTGTAGTTCACAGCGGGAGTTGTTTTCAATTACGTGGAAGTGAGGTTATATTTATACCATGGCGGTGAGGAATTATTTTATACCATGATGGTGGTGTTTTTTTGTACCATGGCAGTGAGGTGTTTTTAAACCATGGCAGTGAGATTTCTTTTTATACCATGGTGGTGAGGCATGTTTTTAATACCATGGTGGTGAGGCATGTTTTTAATACCATGGTGGTGAGGCATGTTTTTAATACCATGGTGGTGAGGCATGTTTTTTAAACCATGGCGGTGAGGCATGTTTTTAAACCATGGCGGTGAGGCATGTTTTTAATACCATGGCGGTGAGGCATGTTTTTAATACCATGGCGATGAGGCATGTTTTTAAACCATGGCGGTGAGGCATGTTTTTAAACCATGGCGGTGAGGCATGTTTTTTAATACCATGGTGGTGAGGCATGTTTTTAATACTATGGCGGTGAGGCATGTTTTTTAATACCATGGTGGTGAGGCATGTTTTTTAAACCATGGCGGTGAGGCATGTTTTTTAATACCATGGTGGTGAGGCATGTTTTTAATACTATGGCGATGAGGCATGTTTTTTAATACCATGGTGGTGAGGCATGTTTTTAATACTATGGTGGTGAGGCATGTTTTTTTATACCATGGCGGTGAGGCATGTTTTTAATACCATGGCGGTGAGGCATGTTTTTTAAACCATGGCGGTGAGGCATGTTTTTAAACCATGGCGGTGAGGCATGTTTTTAATACCATGGCGGTGAGGCATGTTTTTAATACTATGGTGGTGAGGCATGTTTTTTAAACCATGGCGGTGAGGCATGTTTTTAAACCATGGCGGTGAGGCATGTTTTTAATACCATGGCGGTAAGGCATGTTTTTTAAACCATGGCGGTGAGGCATGTTTTTAAACCATGGCGGTGAGGCATGTTTTTAATACTATGGTGGTGAGGCATGTTTTTTAATACCATGGCGGTGAGGCATGTTTTTAAACCATGGCGGTGAGGCATGTTTTTAATACCATGGCGGTGAGGCATGTTTTTAAACCATGGCGGTGAGGCATGTTTTTAATACCATGGCGGTGAGGCATGTTTTTTAAACCATGGCGGTGAGGCATGTTTTTAAACCATGGCGGTGAGGCATGTTTTTTAATACCATGGTGGTGAGGCATGTTTTTAATACTATGGTGGTGAGGCATGTTTTTAATACTATGGCGGTGAGGCATGTTTTTTAATACCATGGTGGTGAGGCATGTTTTTAATACTATGGTGGTGAGGCATGTTTTTTAAACCATGGCGGTGAGGCATGTTTTTAATACCATGGCGGTGAGGCATGTTTTTTAAACCATGGCGGTGAGGCATGTTTTTTATAACATGGCAGGGAGGCATGTTTTTAATACTATGGCGGTGAGGCATGTTTTTAATACCATGGCAGGGAGGCATGTTTTTTATACCATGGTAGTGAGATGTTTTTTATACAATGGCGGTGAGGCATGTTTTTAATACCATGGCGGTGAGGCATGTTTTTTTATACCATGGTGGTGAGGCATGTTTTTTTTTATACCATGGCAGTGAGGCATGTTTTAATACCATAGCGATGAGGCATGTTTTTAATACCATGGCAGGGAGGCACTTTTTTATACCATGGCAGTAAGATGTTTTTTTATGGTGGTGAGATGTTTTTGTATACTATGCTTGTGTGGTGTTTTTTATACCATGGTGGTGGTGTTTTTTTTTTAATACTATGGTGGAAAATAACTCAATTTCTACATGATGGATCACATTAGAAAAGGGAATCTTTAATTTTGTATACATGGAGGCAGAACATTCAATGATTCAACGAAGCATTCAAATGATCTTAACTAACAAGTTTCCCCAAGCAATCCCTCTTATACTCGTTTAACAGCCAAACAATGGGAGGGTGAGACATTTTGCAATTCAACTACGGGAAGGGCTGTTAGGCACAAGGTGAAAGTTTGCAGTGTTACCCTTGAAGAAAGGATGATAAGTTTGGGGAGAAGAGGCAGAGAGAGAGGGTGGAGGGATACATGAGGTCATCACTTTGAACATGCATTCCCAAAACACCCAGCCTGTTTCTGTGCAGCGAGCAAGACCTTTTTCATAGTAAGATAGAATTCTACTTTGCTTGTTTTTTCATTTATATCACTATGGATGTCAAAAGACTGTCGGGGAAAATGGTAATTTTACTGACAGTCAATTTGACTCCAGCACAAAAGTAAAACCTTATTTTATACTATGTTCAATTGAAAGCAACAAGTGAATATAATTGAGAATAAAGGAAGATAATTATTTTCCTTCCACATCCCCCCCTCCCCTTTTGTCCTATCAGGACAAATTTACATAATTGTATTACACAGGATCACCATACCTTGTTCTTAAAGAAGAAAAGATATCCCTTACACAAATTCACCACAATAATGGCAGCGAGCGCTCATAGGAGAAGAGTGCTAGACAACAGCCATCTTGATAGCACCCCAGTCAGGTTAAAGAGTGTGTTTCTGCCTAGTTTACAGCCTGTTCGTCAGCAGCTGTCACGAGTTGTAAAGGCGTGCTACTCGAGGCCAGAAGAGAAGTGGGTCAGGGTGTAAATAGAACAGCACCCAATGGGAAACACAGTCTAGGCACTCCTTGAGCTGCAAAGAAAGTACATCCTGGCAGGTACGAGTTTGGGCCTGTCACTGGGTTGCATATGACACTGGGTTGAAGGAGACGAAGAGGACTCGAGATGTGTGACCCAGAGATCCAGTCCCAGCAGAATTTGAGAATTCGTAGCAGCAGTTCGTGCAATCAGGTTTGATTCGCCAAAGTGAGCTATGCACATTGGAGGCAGCCGCAATGGCCCCACGGCCTCTCCACACCATTGGGCACAAGTTGCAGATGACTTGCCGTATGGACCTTCAGGGCCTTCATTGTGCATTTTGCTTTCACAGCAAGTTCACAATGTATCTGCTGAGCAAGGGTTTTGAGAGTGTGGTCGGGGTTGCTCTGACAGGCAGGCGCTATGCAATGGCGATGTTAGGTCTTTGCCTTGCTGGGGTTTGACTTGTCTAACCTTCTCTTCAATGTTTTTTTTTCTTACATGCTCATCTTATCTCTCAGGAAGGGGGTCATATCATGATCACGTGTTGAATGCCCAACCACCCAAATCTGGGTTCTCCCCATCATCCAATCTTTTCGGTCGAAGTTCTTCCAAAGCTTCATTCGACGAAATCATATTGTGCAGAGTTCAACTGCTCTCAACACCTCAAAACAAACAAAATCGAGGTTAAACTCTTATTATAATTCAATTAATCAATAAAACGTAGTGGGCCCATGTATTTCAATAAGACTGACAGGTTCTTATAGAAGCATTTCACTTGCATTGCATGTAATATCAGAATTTTACCTTTCTTTTTTTCACACCTAAATGACATGCTAATATCTAAAGAAATCTCGGTTGTATGTATACCCAAAAACATCTCATTTGCTATTTGCATGTAGAAAGGGTGGCAGTATTCATTAGGGTTCCAATTTTCACAATTCTCGAAAGGCCTCTTCAATTTGTACCATTAAAGAGGGGGTCATTTCTCTTTCAAAGCATGAGGCAATCAGTGAAGGAGCCTTTCGTGAGGGCAATGTTGTAGTAGCATGATTGAAAAGTACGATGAGAATAAATAACATGACCAACAAAAATCAACAATTATGTTCACCATACTCCAAAGATTCCTTTTATTCAAGAAAAATATTCCATCATCTGTATAATTATTATGAAAGTTAGCTTCTTCTTCGTCATTAATTTTCAATGTGTTCTAATTTGTCTGAGATATAGGTACAACATTCAAACCCAATAAGAGGGCAGGCTCCCCCCTGTTAAGTAAATACTAAATCCAAAGCGATTCGATTTTGCACAGTTACCCTTTGCATTAGCAATCATTTCAACATTCATATTTGCTAAACTATCCACAGTTTCATTCACAAGCAGTTCAAAAGCAGCTGCCATTTTTTTTTTTTTTTACACACAACTTAGCACTTCTGTACTGTGGAAAGATGGTCATAAAGGCCAAGTCAGTGTTACAAATACCCTGCTGACTTCGTTGCAAATTTTGAAATCTCTTTCTCTTCTTCTTGCATATGGCAGCTTAGCTGCCGGGGTAGCTATCATTTATTGGATGCACGACTGTGTTGCTGATGGGGTGCCCCTCTACCAGTACACACTGGTACTCATTTTGCCGACCTTGGAAAGATGACAGGCTGATTCAACCACCTGGTGTATTAATCCAGCAGCCAACGGGGCTTGAACTCAGGACCTGAGGATCCCAAGCCACCACCCTCACCACTAAGCCAACACCAGGCTTAATTTTGAAATTGAAAATGGAAAATGGGTAAGCAAACGTACAAGAAGTACCACTTCATGAAAAATCACGCACCTGTCCAACTAATCAGAAAACACATAAAATAAGTATTGCTTCATGCTGCTTGTCGGGTGTCATTACACGATTTTCAATAATAAAATTCTTACACTCTAACAGACTTAACATTAATTTTTCTATTGCCTTCTGTACTAGGCAATAATTCTGGTTTATCTTTTTTGTTTGTCTTTTCACAAAATATGGAAGCATTTTACTTACATTACAGTTAGGCCAGTACCAGCTACTAATCAGTGAGAGAAATAAAATTACAATGCACGGAACAATTCCAAATTCCATTAATTGATTTCATTATTGTTGTTTGGTCTCACCATTCTTTCGATTTCTGCATTATGGTAATGCAAATACCATGTTGATTTCCTTCATATATTGATTTTCCCCTTACAGTTAGCTTATGATTCATATTATATAATATTGACCAATCTGTCAATCAATTTAATAACATATACCCTCCTTCAATATTATGCAAGTACCTCAACTTAATATATTATCTTGACTCAATGCTCAGTAACTTTTGTCTCCCCTTAATTAATAGATCAACCCATGTCATGAGGTCCATAGCAACAGTGATTGATAATATATTAATCAATCAATACAAGTTACCAACAACCAACGGCATACCTTTCCTGTGATACAACGGATCATTTACCTGTGTTCCAAATTACTGCTTTTAAAAGGTGCAGACTCCAATAACTCACTGTCACTTGAAGACCACAACATTAAGCCTGGTGTTGGCGCAGTGGTTAGGGCAGCGGATTGGGATCCAAAAGGTCCTGAGTTCAAGCCCCGTTGGGCCACTGAATTAATACACCAGGGGGTTGACTCAGCCTGTCATCCTTGCGAGGTCGGGGAAATGAGTACCAGTGTACTGGGCCGGTGTATACCCCGGTTAAAATAGGTGTACCATATCCCTGTGTCGTAAGAAGCGACCAGGGTTGCGTCAGGAAGGGCATCCGGCGTAAAACATGTGCCAAATCACTATGCGGATCATACGGATGATCCGCTGTGGCGACCCCTAACGGGAGCAGCCGAAAGAAGAAGAAGACTTGAAGACCACAACATAGCTTATAATACATTTATATTAAGATTATGAGACTTGTATGATAAAGGTTTCCCAATTTGTAATTCCAAAACAAAACTTGATATTAAACTGGACACCGGTGAACTGATGGGCTGCCAAAATCGATCAAGTGCAAAATGAGGTTGTATAAAAAAATCTTTCATAAACCTTCAACTGATAACTAATCTAAATTCAAGCAATTTCAAAACAAAGTTAATCTGTTGACTAGACAAGCAAAACAAAAATCATCACAAAGAGAAGCCCTCCCAGTACAACTCAAATACCAAAGGAACCTCGTCTATAATCAACCCATTAATTATAACCAAAAGAAACATGAAGGCTTGAATACCATAATGAATTTTAATGGAGAAAAACGCATAATGAACATTAAAAATGTTGTGCCTCCAGTGCTCAGTGAGTTCCTTTTTTTTTTTTTTTTCCTTTTCATGAGCTGAGTCTGAAAGTAATTAACTCGGTTACCATACACAACCTCCACTAGTTATCAACTCTTCCCCATGTTTATGTATGACAACTAACCCAGTAAGCAGGGGTGTGAAAAATCACCTTTCTGATGAATAACACATGCAAACATTATCACAAGTATTATTCGTCCATCATCACTACAATACAGGTCAAAACACACTGGTGTGCTGTTGCGAGGTTGTTATAATTTCCAAAATAGATTCCCAAAATAATTCAAAGCTCGGTTGCACATTGTTACTTTAATTAAACAGGAGTAATTAAACAAGAAAGGCTATCATTGTTGTCAAAGGTCGATTATTTAGGAGTCTTTTCGGGACTCCCAGCTCTGCGAACTCCCCATCGTGAGAGGAGTGGGTCCATGCCGCTCGGCTTTGACATTTTACAGCAATTTGAGTTGTTGAGTTGCAAAACTTGACAGTGACCCCAGACCACTTTGGCTGAAGAGCATTCATTTTGGATAATTTGGAAACAAAAGCTTTGACAACAATGTTGAAAGATACAAAATTTCTCCAAACAGTTTAAACAAGGCCAAATGCTGATGCTGTTTCATCCATAATCAACCTTTCTCATCACTATTCGGAATTATTTCATCCATCAACATTTAAACCTCTGTAATGTTCCTTTCTTATCCATATACATATGTGTGTGACCTCCATGGAGGTGTGTGGTGGAGGGGGATGTACATACATATATCTATCGAAACATGTAGAGTGTGACAAGCACTCCCCGATCCCAATTGGATTTAGTCCTACACCAAAGTGTCATCTACAACCCAAAGGCATCAGCCTGGTAAATGTCAAACAGACAAAGATTACCTGGTCAACATCAGTTAAACATTCAAACGGAGCCGCCTATCCAGCTTTCCAGCATGTTTGCCCTCGTCAGGAAGCCATACCGATAAATATCCAACCAATGATGACCACGTTCATCGTTTCAACGTCAGATGCACCTCTTGACTGTTATGGTGAGCATTGCCGCAGATTATGTATCACACGGTAAAACTGCATAATTCGCAAAGAACAACCATCTGTCTACCACCAAGACGATGGTTCCCAGTATGGAAAACCATTCAACGGGAAGGCACGTGATGTGATCGGCTGGTAAATTGAAACATGTGTAGTGTGACAAGCACTCCCATGATCTGTAGTGGACATAGTCCTACACCAAAGTGACACCTCCAACCTGGAAGCCTCGGCCTGGCGACTCTGTCAAACAGACGAAGATTGCATGGACAACACCAGTTAAACGATAAACGGAGCTACCTATCCAGATTTCGGGCATATTTGCCCTCATCAGGATAGCATACCAGTAAATATCTAACCAATGACTATGTCAAAGACCGTACATAGTGTAGGTCTATGCCCAATGGAGATTGGGAGAGTCCTCATCACACCTACATGTTTCGATAGATACATACATACATGCAATATATATATATATATATATATATATATATATATATATATATATATATATATATATATATATATATATATATACATACATATATATTATAAGAAGAAGACGCTTCAAATCAAAAGTAAAAACTACATCGACTCCACTAATTTGAGCAAAAAGGTGAGAGCAGACGTGGTCTCAGGCAACGTTTCGCCCGCATCACAGCCGGCTTCATCGGGCACAATAGAGTCTATTGCTCAAACTAGCGAAGTCAATCTCGTTTTGTACTTTTGGTTGGAAGCGCCTTCTTCTACTTTAAAATGTATAATCCCAACCGCTCCAAACATATATATATATATATATATATATATATATATATATATATTTATATATATACATATATATATATATATATATATATATATACACATATACATATATATATACATATATATACACATATACATATATATATACATATATATATATATATATATATGTAAAAAGAGATACCGGGCGTAGTGGCGTGCGCCTGTAATCCGGCTACTCGGAGGCTTGGGTTGGTGAATCGCTTGAGGACGGGAGCTCTGCGCAGGGCCGTGCTCTGAGAGGGTGTAGGGCAGCCCGGAATCCTGGCGAAACCCAATCCTTATCCCTGTGTCATAAGAGGTGACCAGGGTTGCGTCAGGAAGGGCATCCGGCGTAACACCTATGCCAAATCAGTATGCGGATCATAACGGATGATCCGCTGTGGTAAGCAGCCGAAAGACGAACAACAACAACAAGAATGTAATAAAGAATGACCCACCCACAACTCTCACCTGGAATAATCAATCAGCTATCAACCAATCAAGTAAACCTAGGTGGCTAGGATTAGATAGATAAATCCACTCCTCCCATGCTCTTCAAGCCGAAGAGGCTGCATAAAACAACCCCCCCCAAAAAAGCTACGAAGGAAAGCCCTTTGCTGTTTCAAACCCTTTTCAGAGTTCTTCCACTGCAATAAAGACATTCACAAACAGTGCACACATGAGAATCCCCATGCTACACACCCCCTCATCTACCAGACCGGTTTCATCGCTTATTGGTGAATAATCAGCGACAGTGCAGACAGAAATGCACATCAACGAGGCTCCAAAGCATGTACCACGTGCAAATGTCGAAGGTTGTTGATATATAAATGATAGTGAAAGACCAACCGTCCTCTCCTCTCCCCTCCCTCCTCTCTTGTCCTCCACCCTACCTCCATCCTCTCTTCTCCTATCCTCTCCCTCCGTCCTCTCCTCTCCTCTCCCATCCCTCTGTCCACTCCTTTTCCCTCCCTCCATCTCTCCTCTCCTCACCCCTCCCTCCACTCTCTCCTCTCTTCTGCCCTCCCTCCATCCTCTCCTCTTCCATCCCTCTGTCCTCTCCTGTCCCTTTCCTCCGTCCTCAGTATATGATAAATGGGGTTTCTGGGACGCCCATTCAAATGAATGGGGGGAAAGGGAAAAACTTTCTGACCCAAGCCCCAAAAGCCCAAAATAGGAGACTGATTTTCTCCCCACCTATCCCCTTCCCTCCCATACTAGCAAATGTAAAATTGAGACTATGAAAGATTGAGATTTACTGATTAAAGCACATCTTCCCCCCAACATAATCACAGTCCTTTATATTTCCATTCCACTCAAAGAGCGAACCAATGAATATTTGCCCATGTTCTACTCTAGGGAGTAACTTAATTTTCCTATAACATTCATTTCAATCGAGTATATTCACTTTATCTCTTCAAGCACGAAAGAAAAGGAAGTTCACGATCCCTCCTTTGGCTCTGTAAAATGGGGAAGTGCCTTTAAGAGCACAGTCGTGCTGTGAAAATGAGGAAGTATTCTGTGTCCATGTCTCTCATGGTTATATATTAAATCATCAGAACACTAACGGAACAAAGTTTAGCTAAAAGCAAGCAAAAACAACTTTTAAACGTAGGTTTTTCTCAAAATCATTCAAAGCAAGCTGTTTCATTTTCGTGTTAAAATGAGTCAGTCTGGAGTCAGCCAAGCTGCCTCACCCGAACCAAGCCAAAAAAATTCCGTCATTTCCTATGTGGGACATACTCTGAAAAACCCATTGTTGTGTAATCTCCCATTACATCATCAGCAGGATGCTATTTATTACCAAAGCGAACTTCGTTCTTATTCAGAGAATTTTGAGTCTTATTCAGAGAATGGAGTATTTAGAAGAGAACTCTGACCTTGCGGATCAATCGTTTTCATAAGATGAGAGGTGAGATTGTTGAACCCATTCATTATTTGTTTTTTTATACAGAATTAAATCACTATACAACCAATAATTATTGTGTCTTTTTCTAACAGTCTGTCCCCAATAAGAACATCATTGATAACTGATCCAGAACAGGAGGCCTTTGAATTACACGATGAATGGCTAAAAATGAATGACTTCCTTGAAGACATCCGATCGTTCAGAAGAGAATTGAATGACATTTTTGTTGCTGGCAAGAAATTCTCTCACGTCCTCTGACCTTGAAGAGTCGAGTCAAAGGTAAGAAATTATCCCTCTGTCTCTCTCTGTGTGTATATGTGTGTTTATATGTGTGTGTGTGTGTGTGTGTGTGTGTGTGTGTGTGTGTGTGTGTGTGTGTGTGTGTGTGTGTGTGTGTGTGTGTGTGTGTGTGTGTGTGTGTGTGTGTGTGTGTATGTGTCTCTGTCTTTGTCTCTCTCTGTCTCTCTCTCCCTCTGTCTCTATCTCTGTCTCTATGTCTCTGTCTATATCTCTCTTGAGTGTTGACTCATTATTATTTTTATTATTATTTTTTTCAGTTTAAACACCTGTCTGGATGAACCTAGCACACATCTTAATCTTCTGGAGGAATCTGACACGACACTCAATCTTCTGGAGGTAAATGTTATATTTATTATTTTATTAATATCATAATATAATCATCTTTATATACCCTAATTGTTCTTCCCTCTTTGTTTTGAACAGAATATGTTGATCGAGTTTCAAAATCACAAACCATAAGACTGCTGTGCAAGAAGACTTTGTTCAATGTTGTTTTTTTTGTTTAATTATATATGCTTCCCTTATAATTATCTGATTTTGAATTATGAAAAAATAATAGAGGGGATGCAAGGGGGGGGGGGGTTGGGGGGTCGGTGCTCTCCCCCAACGACCCACCACCCCCCTCATCCCTCTCCCCTCCCCTCCCCATGTGTGTGGGGAAGGGTGGGGGGTGGGATGAGGGGGGTAGTGGGTCAAAGGTGGGGGCACACAGGGGGTGGGGCTTGAGTGGGTGGAGCTTGTATGGGTGGGGCTTGTGTGGGTGGGTGGGGTGCACAGGGGGGTGGGGCTTGTGTGGGTGGGGCTTGTGGGGGTGGGGCTTGTGTGGGTGGAGCTTGTGTGGGTGTGTCAAAGGTGTGGGCACACAAGGGGGTGGAGCTTGTATGGGTGGGGCTTGTATGGGTAGAGCTTGTATGGGTGAAGCTTTTGTGTGTGGGTGGGGCTTGTGTGGATGGGACTTGTGTGGGTGAGGCTTGTGTGGGTGGAGCTTGTGTGGGTAGGTGGGACTTGTGTGGGTGAGGCTTGTATGGGTGGAGCTTGTGTGGATGTGGTTTGTGTGGGTGGAGCTAATTTTTTAAATTAAATAAACATGTGTGTGGGAACTAATAAACTAATCACTAATTATGTGGATATGATGGATGTAGGTGCGGCTTATGTGTGTGGGGCTTGTGTGGATGTGGCTTTTGTGAGTGTGGCTTGTGTGGATGTGGCTTGTGTGGATGTGGCTTTTCTGAGTGGGGTTTGTGTGGGTGGGGCATGTGTGGATGTGGCTTGTGTGAAGAAGTAAACAAAAAAAAAATTTCAATTTATCTTTGTCTTTTGTAATTCCTGTGAATAAAATTAACCTAAAATCTCTTCCCACTTTAAATCACATAATGTGTAAGTCCAAGGAACTGTACCGACAACATGAACAATTTAAAAAAGTTCATTTGTCCATCGCTTGGTATAACTTTTTACAAAATGAGGCTTCCACCTGTATATTCTTGCTATATCACCAACTTTGAATTTACGCTTTCTGACATTAATCTCTTTTTCATATTTTCATTTTGTAAATGTTTCTGATGGCTTCGTTTTCGTTGAGGTATGAATCGTGTCATTGTACTTATCTACAATGTCCTGAATTAAAGATAACCATTGTTGAGAACAGAGTTGAGTGAATTTTTTATATAGTCCTCTTTTAAAGTGCGATTAAAATGCACAATAACAACCGCTTTTCCTTCATTAAAGGTGCTGTCTAATGTAATGTTGTTATTTTTAAGAAAATTCATAAATGTTTTGTTGTAGAACTCTGCACCCTCATCAGTCCACAATTTTTTCGGTTTTCTCATACTTTTAATAAATATCTTTTGAAAGGTTAACATGAGTATTACCTGTTTTGTTTTTCAAAGGAAAAACCCACGCATATCTACTCCTCCAATCAATAACGGTTAAAGCATACTTATACCCATTACCATAATTGAGTTCAATTAAATCAGCGGTCCAGATATAATCAACTTCCTTAGAATAAACCTTACCTCTATGAAACTTTGCGATAATTGGTTTATGTAATTCATCAGTGAATTGCTCTTCAATCTTAATGATATCATTAGAACCTATAACTTTTTGAATTTCCAAGCCAAAATTTCAACTTAGCACTGATGATCTTCTTCACGATGAACCGATCAACTTTTTCTTCAAGGTTGGATTTTGTATTAGAGATAAATTATACAACATTTCTCGATCCGCTTACTGTTTTTCTTCCAACGTTGTGGGATTTCCAGGATCAATACCATGCCTCATGCACACTTCATCAACGCTATTGATAGGTTTGCTCCACGGTTTAGGATTGTCAGAGTCATCTAATTTTTATTCAAGTTTGTTCGTGGACCATGGAAAGAAAACCCTGGTAGATGTAATTCCCCTGGTATTCCAGTTGTTGTAAATTTACTTCTTGATAAAAAGTTTTGCATATCTCCCCCTCGTTTGTGTTTGGTGATGAATTCACTCTTTTTTGAGCCACACACCGAAGATGTCAGGTCAGCTATGGGAGCATGCGCCAGAGCAGCACGTTGCTGCATCCACTATCCGCCGATATTCCAGGGGCCTCCGTCTGGCCATCCCCCAGGCAGATGCCGAGCCCATCCCCATCTCCTTGAGATGCCGATCAAACTGCTGCAACCACGAGGCACGTGGTTGGCCCATTGGCCTCCTCCACTCATGAGACTCCCTCGCTGAGAGAATCTGGTGAGCAGGATCAGCATCAGGAAAATGAGCCACATGTCCATACAGCCGCAGCTGACGCTCATGGACTATGCAGGTAACAAATCTCATTTGAGTCTCTCTCAGCAACCGCTTGTTGGACACAAATTCCGACCAGTGATAGCCAAGGATCCCAAGAGACACGGTACCAAAGGAATTAAGTCTCCGTCTCAGATCCTTGGTCAGAGTACAAGTCTCGCATCCATAGAGCAAGACTGGAGGCACCAAGGACCTGAAGACTCAGACTTTCGTCCTCCCACACAGGTACCAGCAGTGCCACACCACTTTATCCAGTGAATCCATGACTCCCCAGGCCTGACCGATACATCCATTGACCTCTGACTCACAGCCTGCAGAGACATGAATATCACTGCCAAGATAAGTAAATCTCTCCATGACCTCAACATGCTCACCATGAACAGGCACAGACAGGACAGCAGCATCCAAGATGTAATTGAAAGCCTGGATCTTAGTTTTGACCCAGGAAACCCGTAATCCCAGTGGCTCCGACTCCTCATTCAGCACCTCGAGGCCTCCCGAAAGGATATCTAAGGTCACGGCAAAGATGACTGCATCATCTGCGAAATCAAGGTCAGAGATCTTGACATTCCAAAACGATGCACCGCAGCTTGATCTCTCCGATATCCTCCCTAGAATCCAGTCCATACAAGTGCTGAAAAGTGTGGGGGCCAGTACACACCCCTGACGAACTCCAGTGACAACTGGAAATAAGTCAGAGATGGCACCACCACATCTCACAGCATTCTCAGTCCCAGAGTAGAGTTCAGACATCAGATTGATCAGTTTTGGTGGCACCCCACGAAGACCAAGAATCCTCCTGAGGGCATCCCGATTCACTGAATCAAATGCTTTACAGAGATCAACTTAAGCCGCAACATTCATCTGCATTCGTGAGGACATGGAAAGCAAGGATACGGTCAATCATTGACAACTTTGGTGTAAAGCTTGACTGCTCTGGAGGCTGGTGCTCAAGCAGATGGTAGCGAACCCTATCGAGAATTATCCGAGCAAAGACCCTGCCCGGCACTAAGAGCAGCGTCATGCCTCGGTCATTCTTGCAGTCTTGGCGATTACCCTTCCCTTTCCAGAGAGGGACAACAAGGCCCCTCTTCCAGTCAGTTGGGATGATGCCTATGTTCCAGGCAGAGCACAGAACTGCATGCAACGACACGAGTGTGGCATCTCCACCAGCCTTGAGAAGTTCACCATGGATGCCACAGATCCCTGGAGCTTTACCCCATTTCAACCGGTTCACCACAGCCTGTGTTTCCACAAGCGAAGGTGGACCACAGTTGATTGGAGGGTCAGCAACAAAGATTGTAACACCCCTGACAACCAACTCGACAGCTGTTGGATCAGTCTGGTACAACCGCTCAAAGTAACCGGCCCAGCGGGCCTTCACTTCGGACTCCTCTGTCAAAAGCTTACCATAAAACTTTAATCTCAAATCTCAATCTACCTATCTCGGAGGTAGATGAGATATCTCAAATATCATATCTACCTACCATATCTACCTACTTACCATATCATAGCCTACCATATCTCAAATCTAGTAAACTAAAATTCATGAAACTCAAAATCGAGTAAACTATTCATATGTATAAAGTAAAACTTTACTTCAAATAAAATTCATCTTCAGTGCTTTCATTGGTGCTTTCACAATCATCTATAAAACTACTTTCATAACTATTGTTTGAACACAAACTCTCAGTATCATAACTGTCTTGTGTTCCAACAGAGATACAATCATCACTCTCATAATCTTCAAAATCTTCAGTTGAATAATGACTCATATTTAATTAGTAGAAAAAACATTACCATCTATATCTATATACTTTTATTCATGAACTGATTTAACAACGACATTTTTATGTTAAAGGTAATTTTAAAATGGTCCTTAACTACGATTTAATGAAATGTCATTTCACCTGATACATTAACATCCTTTATTTCATCAGGATTTACATCTTTAGGGTTGTTGAAAAAAATACAAATTTCTCCTTGCATATTACAGATGGTCTTACCTTTTCTTTCTGAAGCTTCATCCATGAGGTTTTTCTTTTTTGATAGTTTTTCCTGTTTCATTGCTTTTTCTAGTTTTGAATATATTGCCAGAAGGAGAGGAGAAACTTTTGTCAGAGCTACTTTAATTGATGTTCTTCCAGATATACGAAAAGCCCTTCCACTGAAGGAAATTGAAGAACTCATATTATTCACCGTAATTCTTTTTATCCAATAGTTGTTATATTTATCTTTATTCAATTTTACATCCTCGACATATTTCTCAGAATATTTTACAACTGAAGAGATTGATTGAAACTTGTCTTTTGTGTCTTGATACGTTGTATTTATTAAGTGAAAAAAGTTGGAGGATAAAATGGTTTTAAGCACAGATTCGCCTATAAATTAAACGGAATTTTAATCAAGAAAATTTTGTTTTAAACAAAGTTTTGTTATATAAATATGGTGAATACAATATACTGGGATGTTTGTAATCATGAATATAAATGTAATAAAAAACACCTTCAAACCAACAAACACACATTCAATCTGTTCAGACAAATATCTCCACTTGACCAAGAAACAAAACATTGTGATAGATGTGATAATGATATTCTTTAAAAAAAATTTTTTATAATAAACACCTTCAATCACGCAAACACAAGAACAATGAAGAAAGGGAGGGTGCCACTAAATTCTCCATTGAAAACACTGATGGGGCATTTAAAGGACATATAAAAATAAGATTGTTTCGCTTTCAAGACCCTGGACCATCTTCAATCATTGAAGCTGTTGATATAGTTAAACAAAGTATTGATACTATAATTAAAAACACATTAAGTGAAATTAGTGGGGCAATTTAGCTAAATATAGCATAACAATTGTGCATTTTGTGAAGGAAAGCACCAAATTTGGCTGAGGAGTAGCCTATCATATTATGAACAGATTTGGAAATTTGGCCATCTCAAAATTTTTGATGGCAGTGGAAAATGGCTGCTACAGCCATCAGCAGCTGAATTTGAGATGGCCCCAGATCCAAATCTGTTCATAATATGTTAGGCTACTAGTGTGCCAAATTTGGTGCTTTCCTCACAAAATGCACAATTGTTATGCTAAGTTGCCCCACTAAATGAAAACTTTTAAGTTTTATATGGGAGTAAAATTGAATATGGTAAGAGAAGGTGATGAAACTACTCCCTATACGAGGAAAAACCCTCACTTTATCTCTTCATTTTAAGATTTTGTAAGATGTGATGTTTACGATGAACTCCAGAGAAAAGAACAAGATGTTGATAACACTGTAGTAGGTTGTGGATTTGCTATTACAAAAATACTCTTTTTAGATATACACATCTTAAAAGCAGATCATCTTCAAGCTTCTTCTTATATTGATTTACCAAAAGAGATAAAACTTAAGAAAGCAGTTGTTAATATTCAAAACAAAGATAATAAATGTTTTCTATGGTCTATTCTTGCTCACTTACATCCTCCACAATGGAAACCTGAAAGGGTTGAAGATTATAAGAAATACGAGAATACATTAAATGTTAAAGATTTAAAGTTTCCAATGTCATTGAGAGATATTCCAAAATTTGAGAAAATGAATAATCTATCTGTTAATGTATATGGATTAACGGATACAAACAAAGTTCAGATATTAAAATTTTCAAACAACTATAAAAATGATGAAACACACATTGACCTTCTCTACTTTACTTCAAAGGAAAAATCACATTACGCTTTCATCAAAAATTTATCAAGATTAACCAAATCACAACTATATAAGAGAAAATGTAAAACGTATCCTTGAAAGAGGTGTCTCAACTCCTTGCGCACAAAAGAACGATTAAATCAACATTCAAAATATTGAAGGAATCATAAATCAACCATAATTAATTTCCCAAAAGCAGGTTCAAACATATCATTCAAAGATTTTAACAAGTCTATAAAAGATCAGTTTGTGATATATACTGATTTTGAAAGTATCCTTGAAAAGATAGATACTGTTTCTCCAAATCCAAGTAAATCATACACAAATAAATATCAAAAACATACTCCTTGTGGTTTCTGTTATTATATCAAATCATCCATTGGTGATGAATACAACAAGTTAGAACTTTATAGAAGAGATGCCTCAGAGGAGTTTGTAAGACGATTGGAAAAAGTCTGTATAAGATGAAGAGAAATAATGGTTAAAACCTATAAACCAATGTCATTAACAAAGGGAGAGAAAAAGGAATTTAGAAAGAACAGTATCTGTCATATTTGTGAGGAGAAAATTGAGGGAGAGGTCAAAGTTCAGGATCATTGTCATCTTACTGGAAAATATAGAGGTCCAGCTCATTCCCATTGTAATCTTAATGACAAGCCCCCAAACTTTTTTCCTGCCTTTCTTCACAACAATGCTCACTATGACACATCTATTTATAAATTTACTTTCAAAGACATATGGCGATATTTCTTCCATTCCTCACACAGATCAAAAATAAATCTCATTCACAAAAACAATTCATACATCCCCCATAATCCATATCAGATTTCTTGACACATACAAGTTTATGGCAAGTCCATTATCTAACTTCGCATCAAATATTAAAAACTTACCGAATCTTAAATCACATTTCTCAAATCAAGAAGAGATTGATCTCTTTTTCACAAAAGGGAATATATCCGTATGTCTACATGGATTCATTTGAGAAGTTTAAAGAAACACAACTTCCTTCACGGGAAAGTTTCTATAGCAAGTTGAATAAAACTCATATTTCTGATAGAGATTATACACAAGCTAAAAAGGTTTGAGAGAAGTTTAATATAAATAATCTTGGAGAATATCATGATTTGTATCTGAAAACTGATGCATTCTTATTGGCTGCTGTGTTTGAAACTTTTAGAACAGTCTGTCATAAAAAAAATTCTTCTGGATTGGACCCCGCTCACTATAACACAGCCCTGCGTTTGGCTTGGAGTGCTAAGTTAAAAATGACAAAACAGAATTTGGAATTAATTCGTGATATAGATATGCTTTTAATGATAGAGAAGGCTAAAAGAGGAGGAATATCTCAAGTATGTTCCAATAGATATGTGAAAGCAAATAACAAATATCTTCCTGATTATAATAAGAATGAGGACAACTCTTACCTGATGTATTATGATGCTAACAATTTGTATGGGTGGGCTATGTCTCAATCTTTACCTCAAGGAAAACTTAAATGGGTTAAAGGAAAACATTATGAAAAAGTTTTACAAGACATTGGTGTCTCCTCTCAAAAAGAATTGGATGAAGCTGAAGTTGGATATTATATTTGAGGTTGATTTAAAATATCCAGAAGAACTTCATCACAAACATAAAGACTGATCTTATGCCCCTGATAAAGAAAGTCCAAGAAAAGAATGGTTAAGTGATTACCAACAGTCAATTAATATAAAAGGTAAATCTTCAGAAAAACTACTTACTACATTAAATGATAAATAAAGTTTTTTTTTTGCATCAAAGGAACTTGAGACAATATTTATCTGCTGGGTTGAGGTTGAGGAAAATTCATGGGATTTTGAAATTTATACAAAGTCATTGGTTAAAGAAGTATATTGATTTTAATACAAAAAGGAGAACAGTAGCAAAAACAGATTTTGAGAAGGACTTTTATAAATTAATGAATAATGCTGTATTTGGAAAGACTATGGAAAATGTTAGGAATCGAAAAAACATAAGACTTGCTTCATCTTGGAAACAGGCTTCAAAGCTAATTCATAGACCAAGTTTTGAGTGAGCGGAGGTGTTTTTGGAGAACTTTTATGCTATTCATTAGAAAAAGGAGAGTATTGGAATGGATAAACCGATTTATATAGGAACAACAATTCTTGACTTGTCAAAGTCGTTAATGTATGACTATTACTATAATAATTTAAAATCAAAGTATAAGGATAATATATCATTGTTATATATGGATACAGATTGTTTTATATTAGAAATTAAGACAAGTGATGTATATGAGGATATGATTGTTAATGTTGATATATATGATACAAGTAATTATAAGTCAGGTGATGTGTTGTTTTCATCAAAGAATAAAAAGGTTATTGGTAAGTATAACGATGAATTGGGTGGGAATGTCATGAGTGAATTTATAGGATTGAGATCAAAGTCTTACGCTTTCATGTATATTGATAATAATAACATTAAAAGCTGTGATAAGAAGCTAACGGGAATAAAGAAAAATATAATCAAGGAAACATAAACTATAAACATTATTACAACAGTTTAACCTTAAAGAAGGAAGAGTACAGAAAAATGAATACAATAAGAAGTTATATACATCAATTATGCACAGAAGAGATAAATAAGAAAGCATTAGGAGCTTTTGATGATAAAATATATATTTTAGAGAATGGAATCAATCGTCTCCCTTATGGTTATACGTATGTGTTAAGATATTGGGTTGGGAATTTTAACAGACTACCGCCATCTTCTTTCTGATTTATAAATGATAGAACCAAGCAATAACCAAATCAAAGAGTGGAGATGTAATCAGCCTTGATATTTAAATGGGAAACATAAAAAATGTGAGAAATATCAAATAAGTCTTATTGAAGAAATAGGCGGGGTAAAGTAGATAAAACAAATAAGTGGATAAATTTAATTACAAAGAAGTTGGAGGATGTAAAGAAAAAAATTAATATCCTTGAATGGACTGAAAACTTTGATGGGTATCAATTGAACAATGGAAAAACAATTTATTACAATCTCAAAATGATATATGGATCAGGAGGTGGTCAAATAAGAGCATAAAGAGAAGTTTATCATTTCATTTCTGCTCAACAAAGACTCTTATACCAAGAACCAAGTTCCACGTTATTCTTTGTGATTATACTCGATGGAAATGATTGTTATAAGATAATTAAGTTATTCCTTGAAGTAGAACATGTGAAAATATTTGTTGGTTCGCTCTTTCAGTGGAATGAAAATATAAAAGGACTCTGATTATGTTGGGGGGGGGGGGGAAGAAGTGCTTTTATCAGAAAGTCTCAATCTTTCATAGTCTCAATTTTACATTTGCTTGTATGTGAGGGAAGAGGATAGGTGGGGAGAAAATCAGTCTCAATTTTACATTTGCTTGTATGTGAGGGAAGGGGATAGGTGGGGAGAAAATCAGTCTCAATTTTACATTTGCTTGTATGGGAGGGAAGTGGTAAGTGGGGAGAAAATCAGTCTCCTATTTTGGGCTTTTGGGGCTTGGGTCAGAATGTTTTTCCCTTTCCCCCAATTCATTTGAATGGGCGTCCCAGAAACCCCATTTATCATCTACTGTCCTCTCCTCTCCTCACCACTCCCTCTGTCCACTCCTCTCCTCTCCCCTCCTCTCCTCTCCCCCCCCATCCTCTCCTATGCCCTCCCTCCATCCGCTCCTCTCCCCACCCTCCTTCCTTTCCCCTCCCTCCATCCTCTCCTATCCCCTCCCCTCCCTCAGTCTTCTGCATTCGCCTCTCTTCCCTCCATCTTCTCCACTCCACTCCCATCACTCCGTCCTCTTCGCTCCCCTCCCTTCACTCCTTTCTCTTTGCTCCCCTCCCTTCATGCCATCCTCTCTGCTCCCCTCAGTCTTCTCCACTCCCCTCCTTCATCTCTGCTCCCCACCATCCTCTCCACTGCCCTCTATCCTCTCTGTTCTCTCCGTTTTCCTCTATCCTCTCTGCTCCCCTCTGTTATCTCCGCTCCCCTCCGTCCTCTCTATTCCCCTCTGTCCTCTCCACTCTCCTCCATCCTCGCTGCTCCTCTCAAAACCTCTCCATCCTCTCCCTCCTCTCTGCTCCCATTCATCCTCTCCCCTCCCTACCCTCGGTCCTCTCTGCCCCCACCCCAATACCATCTGTCTTCTCCCTTCCCTCCATTGTCTCTCGTCCCCTCCCTTCTGGTACCTTACAGGTGCTGTAGAAAGCTGAAATTTTGATGATTGTCAGGGCAGGCCAGATTAAACCAGTGACTTCCTGCAGGTATCATGCAAATCTGTAACAAGCTGTTTCATGGTTGGGTTGTCAGCGACTAACCTATCTCCTCCACCAGATTTCCTGATGAGGAGGGTGTATGGATAGGGGCATCAAGCAGGATTGAAAACAAAAACTGCCAAAGGATGTAGGAGCTCCTTGTGAACAAATGGCCATTTATATCTAGTGCCCAACTGCGGATGTCCTCCTGCATTTGGGTTGCTTTTTTTTACGAGGTTTGTGTCAAGATTTACACCCCGGCCACTGTAAAACATTTCATTCTGCCAAAATGCATAGAAAACTAAAAACCCACTCTGTGGGAGTACCTCCTGTGCTGCCACACTTCGCAGAGCAGCTCAACGGATGACAGGATTGTGGCAAAGCTTTCCGGACCCCCATTCCTTGATGATAGGAAGAAAAGCAGAGGGTAAACGTCCTGGGTCAGATTGCGGTGGTGGAGTGGTGCTGAGGTGTCGTCCACCAGATGGCGGTCACCTTGGATTAACCTGAGGCGGTCCCTTCAGGTGAGTTCCTGGAATGTCCTATCCCAAAGAGCTCAACCATTTGAACATAGGTATTGCAGCGCCGTCTTGGGTTCGGAGACCGGATAGTGGCGAGATCATGGCGGTTTGTTACACGTACAATAGGTCTGGTTGCCATGATGGTTATAACACCAAAGGAGTAGCTGTAGCTAGGCCCAATAAGCTCACAACAATGATAATTGATGTAACACCAGTCAACGAGCATAATATGCGACTTAGGATTCGTCACTCATTGGGTGTTGTTTCCCTGGTCTCTGTATATGCTCCGACTGAGGCAAGTGATCTCACCATGAAGGAAGTATTCTCTGCTTCTTTGCTAAGGATGCAGTCTGTGGTTGATCAGTGCCCCAGGTAATATACTCTTGTAGTCTTGGGGGATTTCAATGCATCGATCGGAACTAACGGAGATGGTTATGAGATATGTATTGGTCCCCATAGGTCTGAAACTGTGAACCAGAAAAGCACTAAGTTCCCTGACTTTTCAAGAAGTCATGGACTTAGGGTGGCTGGTTCATGGTTTGAGCGCCCACAGGCACATCGCTCGACTTGGTATTCCATCACTGGTGGTGTGGCAATGGAGATTGACCATGTACTCATTGACGGACGCTGGAGGATGATCTAGAACTGCAGAGTCTACATGAGTGCTCAGTTCCTCAATACCGACCACAGGCTTGTTGTTGCAACTCTGAAGTTTCAGCTTAAATCCAGGATAATGGTACCATCTCAAGCTTGGCTGGATGTTGGCAAGCTCAATCATGAGAGGGTAGCTACAGAGTTTGCAAACAGGCTGAGTGGGGATTTGGGGGGTCTGAGTGCTTTTGGAGGTCCTGAAGAGTTGTGGAGTGCCTTCAAGACCACCATCATTGATGTTGCCGGTGGATGTCTTGGAACTCACCGAAGGGTGAAGAATAATATTTTTTCTCAAGGGACACTGTATACCATTGATCAGAGTTGCAGGGTCAGGCTTAATGGCAGAGCTGAACTGTTCAGGGAGTTGAGGCATAAAACTGCATGTCCACTGAGAGAGGACATATATGAGGAATTTATGAGGGGGTAGAGCATCACCTCTGGACAAGTGATTCTCGTCCTGCATGCAGGGGAAATTCGCACATTGTGTTCCTTTAAGCATATCCCTCAGTGTACTGCATTTGGAGTGGAGGGTGGTGGGCTCTTGACAGAGGAGTCCGACATGAAGACCAAGTTTGCTGGTTACTTTGAGCGACTCTACCAGGCTAACCCACCAGCTGTTAAGTTGGATGTCGGGGGTGTTACTATCCCTATTTCTGACCATCCAATCAAACGTGATCCACCTTCGTTTGTGCAAACACATGCTGCAGTGAACCGGTTGAAATGGGTTAAAGCTCCTGGGATGCTGAACTTCTTAAGACTGGTGGAAATGCTGTACTTTTGGCATTGCATGCAGTTCTGTGCTCTGCCTGGAATGCAGGTATTATCACAACTGACTGGAAGAGGGGCCTTGTTGTCCCTCTTTATAAAGGGAAGGGTGATCGCCACAACTGCAACAACGACCAAGGGGTGATGCTGCTCTCAGTGCTTGGCAAAGTCTTTGCTCGATAATTTTTGATAGTGTTCGCCACCATCTGCTTGATTACCAGCACCCAGAGCAGTTGGGCTTTACACCAAAGAGGTCAACGATTGACCATATCCTCACTTCGGTTCCTCACAGAAAGCAGAAGGCAGTTTCGGCAGCGGCAGCTTGGGCCTATGTTGATTTCTGCAAAGCATTCAATTCAGTGAATCGGGATGCCCTCTGGAGGATTCTTGGTCTTCATGGGGTGCCACCAAAACTGATTAATCTGATGGCTGAATGATATTCTGGAACTGAGAGTGCTGTGAGATGTGGTGATACCATCACTGACATATTTCCAGTTGTACTGGCTCCCACACTTTACAGCACTTTTATGGACTGGATTCCTGGGAGGATGTCAGAGAGATCAAGCTGATATGCATCATTTGGGAATGTCAATATCTCTGACCTTGATTTCGCAGATGATGCAGTCATCTATGCGGAAACTCTGGATATCCTTTTGGTGAACCCTCGAGGTGCTGAACGAGGAGTCGGATACACTGGGATTACGGATCTCCTTGGTCAAAACTAAGAGACAGGCTTTCAATGACATCTTGAATGTTGTGATCTTGTCCGTACTTGTTTATAGTGATGATTTTCACATCTGGGTCAAGACTAGGGAGTCAAGGATTCACTGAATCATGGGGTGTGGTGCTGTCGGTACCTGTGCAGGTTGATGAAAGTCTGAGTCTTCAGGTCCTTGTAATTCAAGTACCCTCCCCTCCCTTGCAGCACTCTCTGGGGTTCGGATGTAACACCAGTCAAGGTGTGATACCTTGCTCTACGGATGTGATTCTTGGATTCTGTCCAGGGATCTTAGAGGGAGAAGTAATTCCTTTGGTACCAGGTCTCTTCGGAGAATCCTTGGCTACAACGGGTCGGACTTTGTCTCCAACGAGCCGTTGCTAAGAGAGACTCAAATCAGATTTGTTACCTGCATAGTCCGTGTGTCAGCTGTGGCTGTATGGACATGTGGCTTGTTTTCCTGACGCTGATCCTGTTCACTAGATTCTCTCATCGAGGGAGCCTCATGAGTGGAGGAGGCCAATGGGCCGACCACATGCCACCTGGTTGCAGCAGGTTGATCAGTATCTCAAGGAGATGAGGATGAGCCAGGCATCTGCCTTGTGGATGGTCATATGGAGGCCTCTGGAGTACTGGTGGAAAGTGTATAATGTGATGCACTGCTGCGGTGAATGCTCCATACCTGACCTGACCTGATGGACATCAAAGCTGGTACACCAGAAAAAAAGGATCACAGAATCGTTGGACAACTTCCATGAATGACAAAAAAAATGAAAAAATTCACGTGAGTGACTTGAGACAATGGGGAAGCACGGTAATTTGGTCTGCTGATGGACATTAAAGCTGTTACACAGGGAAAAATCATAGAACCATTGGAAGTCGTCCGTAAATGAAAATATATATCAATGAAAAATAAAATGCAGGTGATCAATCCGAGACAATTGGGGAAGCACAGTCCATATGCTTACAATATGTGTCAGCATACCCTGCTAGTCTTCCAATATATAAAGTTCTTTCTATGACTGATTGACTCATATTAAAGATCGGTGCCTTCTGGGTGACGCAGAAATGCTGAAATTTTGCCTTCTGATGGACATCGAAGCCAGTACACAGGAAAATATTACAGAATCATCGGATACCATACATAAATGAAAATATAAATAAATGAAATAAATAAATATATATATATATATATATATATATATATATATATATATATATATATATATATATATATATATATATATATATATATATATATATATATATATATAGCAATCTGAGAATGGGGAAGCACGGTAATTTTGTGTGTCAAAGGACATCGAAGTGGATACACCAGGAAAAATCACAGAACTGTCAGAAATCATCCATAAATGAAAATATAAGTAAATGAAAAAGAAAATGCAGGTGAGCAACCAAAGACAATGGGGAAGCACGGTTTGTTTGTTTATACAATGTGTAAGCACACCCCGCTAGTATATAACTGTAATTATGAAATTCTCCTGACTTGAACCAATGTCTTTATTGTGACCCCTCATCACGATGGCATCATGCCTGTCAACCCCGAAGGGCATCCAGAAGTTCATGTGAGGCAAAGTCCAAAGCTGTCACCAATCAGATGAAAAGTGAAGCTACCTTCCTGGTTTCACCCTTCTTTGGGCTCATCAGGGCAACAGATCACTTTCCATCCACTCGGTGATGTTTGAAGCCCTTTTGGCTTATATACTGGCATTTGATGCCCCGCTGACTATGACTGATGAAGCCAGATTGTATTTGGCTCCAACAAGTGCCATGTGCCACATGGATACATTGTATTATGTTCACCCACAACCAGGAAGCACCACTGATGTTACCAGACCTTTGGGGTAGGCTATCAATTTGGTCTGCTCAGTGCATCAACTCTGAGATGACGTTATGTTTCTGCTGAAGTAACAATCTTGGTTAGGCATGGAATTTGGAACTTGCAGGGGACCGGTATGCAATGGCCTTTTCAACAAACACATGGCTGGGTTATTTAACATCCACCAGCAAGTGCTAGCAGATGCGGCAGGTGGCTTCACATACCTCCAAAGGATGATGCACTCATTGATGCAAAGCCTTGCCTGAAAAGCAAAAGGATGACAGTTATATCGTCTATATTGGAATCCAATCAAGAATACATAACATAAAGGTAATATGTTACCATTGAGCTGTCCTGTTATATAATAAATAAACAGAAACAAACAATTCATTTTATAAATGCTTTTGCATCTAGTACTGCATGGACGACCAAGTCCAAGAATATGGAGTGAACTGACAAATAAATGCAACTCTTCGAAATCAAATAATTGACATATAATGAATTAATTTAACTCTTCAAAAATGAAACAACAGATATGCAAGTAAAACCACCCAAGGAATAATTATGTAATGAATATTAAAAAGATAAGTTATTACCTGATACTTTTGTTATGTGTGACAAGTAATGCCTTTGGCTGATGAGACAGAAATCAACGAGTTTAATATTACATTGTCATCCACATCATTTCTCCTTTAGGGTGGTCATATTAGTTACACACGGATTTGTTAATCACCAATCACAGATGTGCTGTCACTCAAGACATTCCCACAAGTGTATGTGGGAGTCATACTCAAGCTCTAAAGCAGCTGGAGGAATATCAATACCTTTTTGTTATTTTCTTGCAGTTGTTAATTGTTTCGGATGTATCCAGTGAAACACTTTACTTCTGATGCAGTGATTTCACTTTATTGTTGAGAAGACAGCAAGAAAACAAATTATTCTGGAGAATTGATATTGTTGCTCGACTCGGGGTCGATATGCTCACAGGGCATGCCTGTAATGCAAAGCCACACCCAAATGGGATGGGTACAAATTAAACCACCTCCCACGGCAGGTGCCACATCATGATCAGAAAGTGACCCAAATAAGGAGCAATGAAGATGGCCAATTAAACCAAGAAAGGAGACGATCCACAATACCATTGATACCAAAAATAGCGTTCCCCCACATGAGTTAACAAGAAGAATACTATTCCTTTCACCTGTAACTGGCATGGAGAATATTCATATTGAAGACAACTCAGTCACAACTCTCCTTGAGCAACTCTTGCAAAATTTTCTTATTGTTCATTTCAGCCAGGGCGTTTCACTCTTGAATCCAATTCACAATTGCCTCTAATGAAATTTCAATCCAGATCCAGACAGACAAATTTCAATCCAGACAAATCTCATACTCTCACTATGTCTCTTCGAAAGGACCCTTTAGAACCCCCCCCCCATCCACTTTCTCAACAATCCTCTGGAAGAAGTCTTTTCTTTCAAGCTTCTGGGTCTCACTATCTGCCATGACCTTTCCTGGGAAAGTCACATTTCCAACCTCGCCTCAAAAGCCAGTCGCCGACTGGGAATCCTCCGTCGTGCAAAGTCCTTCCTCGGCCCTCTTGAGCTCCTGACCACTTACAAAGCTTTTGTCCGTAGCCTGATGGAGTACTGCTCTCCCCTCTGGGCTGGTGCTCCTGCCTCCCACCTTTCTCGGCTTCACGCTGTCGAAAGCAGGGCATTTAAGATCATCGGCATCTCCCGCAATGAAGCTGAGTCTTTGGGCCTTTCACTCAATCACTGCAGGCTGGTCGGTGGTCTTTCTGTCTTCTACCGACTCCTCTCCAGCCTTGCCCCCCCTGCTCTCTCTGCGATTTGTTCCCATCACATTTCCACAGGGCGCTCAAGGTCCGCCAACAACCCCCTTCTGGTAAAACTACCAAAATCACGAATTATTGCTCATCTTCACTCTTTCATTCCTCTTTTTTCCCGCCTTTGGAATAAACTTCCTCACTCTATTCTTTCCCATTCTTCCCTCCAGGCTTTCAAAACAGCTGTTCACCACCATCTCTTATCTTCCCCCATCCAAATCCTCGATCTTTTCTACCCCCGATAATCCACCCAAGCCCACTTCCTTCAATTCCCCTGCTTTCCTTCCTGAAAGTCCCTGAAATGTCCATCTTCTCTTCGCCATGTTCCCAGTCCCATACCCATCCCTCTCCCATCCACAGTTCACCTAATGTGTCTGTTCCCCACTGTTTTGTCCCTTCCACTCCCACCCCTCTTGTCTCATGCCTCCTTGCTGTGAGTTGTGTGTTAGCTCTCATACGAGCCTCGACCAAGGTATACAAAAAAAAAAAAAATTGGTGCCCCTGTCCGATCAAAGCTGTCTGATGGAACCCCTCCAGAATATTAATCTACAATATGTGTTGATAAACGAGTCTATGCTCATGGAGTTGGAGGTTTTGATATGAATGGCATGCGATACCATGCAAGTGAAGATTACTCTCCAACATTTGAGGTCATTTTGTCCTTCTTTGATGATGAATGGGACAAGGTAGTCGACGGTGCTGTACGTGAAAGTCGAATCTGGATGCAGTTTGTCTTGTGGAAGGTTAGACATCTTGTGCCCACACGGAGAACCTCAAAATTTCCGGCATGTCACACATCTCAATACATGCATTGTCACAGTGACTCTGGATCCAACTATCCAAAATTCAACTTGACAAATTCCATTCAACGTCATGCCATGAACAGAGTGACCAGTCTCAACATGATAATGGTCGATGATTCCACTGAGGTAGCTGCGACATGGAAGCAGAATGGGATGTTTAACATCCCTCAGCACTGCTGCCCTCTTAATGCATCCACCAACTCTCAATATTTTGTTTTTATCCAGAAATTTTGTCCCCACCATATTTCTGCAGGGCGCTCAAGGTTCGTCAACAACCTACTGTTGGTAAAACTCCCAAAATCACGAATCACTGCTCACCTTCACTTTCATTCCTCTTTTTTCCTGCATTTGGAATAAACTCCCTCACTCTGTTCAATCCCATTCTTCCCTCCAGATCTTCAAAACAACTGTTCACCACCACCTATCTTCCCCCATCCAAAACCTCGATCTTTTCTACCCCCGTTAATCTACCCCGAACCCACCTCCTTCAAATTCCCTGCTTTCCTTCCTAAAAGTTCCTGTAATGTCCATCTTGTATACCTTGTGTTCCCCACCCCATCCCTCTCCCTTCCACAGATCTATTGTCTCTGTTCCCCACTGTTTTGTCCTTCCCACTCGTGCCCCTCTCGTCTCATGCCCCCCTTGTTGTGTGTTGTGTGTTAGCTCTCATACAAGCCTCAACAAGGTATACAAAAAAAACAAAATGATTGGTCAAGCATGTGTAGTGGGCTCCTCTTGCTGACTGACTGATATTTGCATTGATTCTCATCAGTTGCATCACTACTAGATCCAGACCTGCTCAGAACACAGATTTCCCTGGGAAAAACCTGAGCCTGCACCAGTCTCACAATCACTTGTTCTGCCTGTTGCATTTCAGCCACAGAGATAGGAGGAGCATATGTCTTCATCTTGTCATTGACCAACAAGTTGTTGACAGGAATTCTGGACGGCATCTTCACGCTGCGATGTCTAAGTTTGTCAATGAAGCAAAGATGCAATGTTATGACTCTCATGGCAAAATGCGGTGGAGAAATCCTGAAATCAATCCATCAGACTCGCAGAGCCAGTGGGTGTGGCCTAAACAGTGAACACTGATACATTCTTCACCGAAGGATCAACTATTGTCAGCTGGACACATTCATCAGCAGGTGGTGGGGTATCAATCACTGAAAGGAATTCTGAACCAATCCACTGCAGCTTCCTGTCAATCAATTATTGAGCTGACAGACCACAAGAGGCAAGATCCACTGAGTTGCTGGTGGTGTCAAAATATCTCCAGTCCTGTGGCAAAGTGTAGTCTTGTATCTTCTGCACACAATTGGGAACAAATATGCGGAATCATGTACTTTCATTGGAGATACACCGAAGTACCACTATACTGTCAGTATAGAACAACTGAGTGATGCTACTGGATTCCAAATACTTCAGGAGAAGCCTGTGCACTTTCACAGAGGTGACAGCTGCTATGAGCTCCAATATTGGTACTGTGACCGGTTTTGATGGAGTCACTCTCAATTTCCCCATAATCAGTGACGAGTTCACTATACTTTTGGTATCTGTCAGTCAAAGATAATTGCATTGACCATAGCCATCCAGGCTGGCATCAGAGAAGTGGTGTATGTCTGCTGATTTTACATCATCAAAGTCCTTTGGCTTATAGCATGGGGCATCTCAAGTAAAGACTAGTTCCGAACATCACATCTCCATTTCTCCCACTGGACTTTGGTACTTTCAAAGAATGGATCATCCCAAACACATCTTTCATGACACAACACCTGGAGAATGCATTTTCCCATGAGCAGGAAAGGGTAAAGAAGATCAAGGGGGTCAAATACGTTGTTGACGATAGACAGAATTCCACAGTGCATGACTGTTTTATCTTGGAGTTAAACGCGAAACTGGAAAATGTCACATTGACCAAGCCAATGTGCTCCGAGAATATGCTCACTCATTCATCCATTGGGACCATACGCTGTACAAATCATCGGTGCTGCCAAAGCAGCCTCCTGGACTATTGGGTACTTAATAGACAGGTCGCCACTCTGACACAGGATACTCAAATGGCTCCATCATCCCAGCAAGCTGGGACTCATTTTGCCGACCTCAGAAGGATGACAGGCAGAGTTAACCCCACCTGGTATTAGTTCAACAGCTGAGAGGGATTTGAACTCAGGACCCTAGGATCCCAAGCATGCCACCTGAACCATGAAGTCAACACGAGGCATAGAGTGTGCTCCATAGGCAAATATTCTCAAAACATGTTGATGTTCTGAATGTCCTTGGCATGCTTAGAAGAGGCGATTGCTATCAGAATGTCTTTGTCATTTGAGATGTACTTGTGGAGATGGAAAGGTGCCTTTTCACAAAGCCACCCAATGTCCTCTATCGGCTGTAGGGCCTCAATACATGTTGCTACCGACTTCAACCTGTCATCAGATAGAGGTGCTTTTTTGACAAAATCTGCAGCTTTCTTGCCAGAACTATCCTCAAATGTAAAATAAATAATTCTCGTTTCCGGAATTGGATCTCCACCAAAATCAAATCAATTCGGCCATGCCACACATCCAAAGAGTCCACCAAGTTTCGTTCGCATCCATCCAAAACATTTTGAGATATCATGTTATATATCATTTTTGGCCCGATCTACCAATGGTGAAGAATCACTTAAAAATTCTTCTATCTGGATCTTCACCAAAATCTAATCAAATATAAAAAGTCCTTGTCACGCACCCAACCTGTCCATCAACTTTCTTCGAAATCCGTCCATAATTTTGTTAGATATCCTGCTCAAAGACAGACACACAAACAAACAGTGATTTGACTTGACTATATATGGCCAGATTGGTGCTTCACATATCCTTGCATTGCATCGTGAAGTGTACCATCCTTGAGATGGGCATTCAGCTGAGTGCCTCATCTGCAAGTATTTTGTAGGGGATGTTAAATATACCATCGTGTCATTCACAAAGAGTAGATAAGTTATTGCTGGTACACTGCAAAAAATATTGAACTAATTACCGATGAGAAGGCAAAGGCGCACGGCACCGCGGTTGTCCAACAATTCTGTGATCCCCACCCCCAAACGGTATAGTCCTTGGAAGGCGGCTACTTTGTTTTATGATCGTGGTGGGATGGGGGATGGTATTGCATTGGTTTTGCTGGGTTGCTGTGTTTCTCAAGATGGGGTTCTTTCTTCCTTATTTTTATTTTCTTGGTTTGTTTTCGATCTTTCTGCTACTAGAACATCCTTCCCCTTCCGCCTTGTATTCCCCCTTCGAGGCCTCATGTGGTCTCGTGCAAAAAAAAAAAAAAAACTGCGTGAATTTTTTTGGGTGAGAAAAGATAACAAAATAAGACCAAGTATGGTGAAGGAGAGGAAGGAAGAAGATTAAGCACGACGGGTGAGTGAAAAAGGCGGGAATGAACGGAGGATGCGCGTCTGGCCTGTGTGATGAGAGACCTGCCTTGTAAGGCCTCGTTGAGGATTGGAGTGATCCCTCCGAGGGCCGCCTGTTGGCGGCACCATCTGTGTTGAAGACACTAAGGCAGAGGAGAGCCTCACTGGGACATGCTGGTCAGAGGGGGAGCAGAAGCGTTTCCTCCTCCTGTCACCTGAGGCGACCTGAAGCAACATGTGGCTTCAAGGTGTTGCAGGAATTCCTCCAGTTATTTCATTGGCAAAGTTTGAGAACCTTTCCAGAGAGAGGGAGGGGTGGTGGTGAATTGTCAACCTTGTGGCCTGTGGCCGGGGCAAGGCCATCGTAACATCAACTCGAACAGGCCTGAATACTTCTTCTTCTTCTTCTCCCCCCCCCCCCCAACCTTTTACTTTACACATTATTTTATTTATATCTTGGCAAATATTATTTTGTTATTCCCCCTCCCACTCTTGGGACAAGCACGGGATACCGAGTGGGCCGTGGAATTGTCTTGTTCATTTCATCTTGGCGCCTGTCTGCCCTTGAATTTCTTAATTATTACCACTGCATATATTTTATTATATTCCTTTTTGTAACATGGTTTATTCATTCCTTCGTGGTATACCCTGTGTTTCTTTATCCTGAGTAAAACGTTTGCATTTGTTCCTCTTGTTTTGAATTTTGCATTGCATTCTTGGATTTGCATACGATACTATGTGTTGAAGAGTGGGGAGTGTGAATTTACATCAGCATTAGGATGTTAACTTCGCTCGGTCACATCCGACTGCCTATTTGGCGTGACCACACAAGGGGTACGTATTGGTCTCCAGGGCACATCAATTAGGACCTCTGGAACAATAGAAGGTACCCCGAGCCCTCTACCTGAGGGCTAGGTCGTAACATTTGGCAACACTGAACATGCCTTCAAAAAGAGCACCACAGATAGATTAATGAAATGTCAAACAATATCCAGCATGAACATTGGTCATAGTAACATCACTAACTGCTGGACTTTGGCATTGAATCTCTCCAGCTGCATCCACTCAAAGCCTTCTCCTTTGACTTCAAATTGGGTAGTACGCCGATTACTTGTGGTCTCCTTAACATTGATATCCTCAAATGAGAAAATATGAAGCCCTCATTTATTGGAATTCATAGAGTTCTGATATGCACCTCTTTTCCTTAAATCACCTGCACGATAAACTGAGTCACTTACATTGGCCTCTCTTCATGCCTGTCACTTGGTGAACTTCCCTAAGGTAGTACTACTCATGGACACTCAGTGCTTTGAGCAATGCTGCCTGTATCCGGTATCACATAAATGAATAAAGAAAGATGTCTTTTTGGCAGTAATGTCTGAGGTAGAAACATATTTAACTCAACAGGTTCTTACCAATTCCTAATCTACAACTTCAAACAAGTGTCCAATGTGTCCAAATTAGACAATTAAGTGGCAAAAATTAAATTAGTTCCATGTTATTTGATGCAAAAATAAGCAATTTTTCAGCTTCATACAACTTAGTGTTTTTGAGTTATAGTGTGTAGACAAATAAAATGACAACAGACAGACGGACACACAGAAATACAGGCATAGACAAACAAATTCGAAAAGAAGAAAAATGAAAACCTGCCAAGTCAATATCAACAATATTAAACTGGTCAATTCATGTGTATTGTCCAACCTGCAATGTCATGATCACTATAGCTGATAGTTCTATCCTCTTTTGATGAAATACTCGAAGCTGTTTAAATGTTTCAAGTAAGGGACTATCTCTATTTATTTAATACACAAATATGGCGAAATTTTGAATCCACATTTCTAACCCCAACCAACTTTTGTAAGAGGATGCACATGCTAGTGTGAATTAATTTGCCTGCGCTCACGAAGCGAGAAATGTGGTGACGCGATCTGTCGAGTGCGTACATACGTACGTGTCTGCATTTTGTTATTCCCTTTCTCTGGAACCACTTGTCAGATTGACACTAAATTTTCAACATTGGCACAACTACTCATATAGAATGTAGTATTGATAATTATGATGTCAAGGTCACATGATGTGTCAGCAATGTTGGAAAAAAGGAAAAAAGTTGCACCTCTATCTCTGAAACCACTCCATGGGGAAAAAATTGAAACTTGGCAGATGTCAAATACTCCCTCTGGGGAATAATTGTCATTTTTTGATGATGTCATAGGTGGCTTCATTATGATGTCACAATTGAATACGTAGAATGCTACATCCAATCAGTATGAAAAATTTTGAAGATCATCTAGGGATAAATTGGTCAACAGAAAAAAATATTATTACATCATCGGTCATGTGGTTCAGCAGCAATTTAAAAAAAAAAAAAAAAAACTTCAAAAATCTTCTCTGAAACAGCTGAATATATCGAAGAGAAACTTTACAGGCATGACTGCTTATCCATGAAGAAGAAAATGTTCCTCACCTATGATGTCATAGATCTGATAACATCTTTGAATTTTGCCTGTTTGGGTTCCTTCTTATGACTCCAATGCAGTACCTATTATATTTGGTCTTCCATTTGACATGACTTTAATTTTTTTTTTAATGACAAAATTTGCTGCCAGAAGAGTTGGCTCGCACCAAGTCCTTCTCAAGACTGCGTGGGGTAAGTATTCTATGAATCACATTTAATAATTTAAGGGAGGGAGATGTAAGGTTAGATTTTTAAAGTCGATTGCAAGAATCACGTCAGCACATAGTCGATGAGTAAATTTACATCTGAATTTAAAGAGGTATGGTTTAAAATAAAGTATCAGATTATTAAATAGTGTCGCATCCCCAAATTCATGGCGGGGGGAGGGGGATACGTTCCTGAAAAATGCTGCGAATGTCAGGGCATTGTTTCAATGGGAAAACGGGGGATAGGTTCCCGGCAGTTCTTGATTCATCAGGGAAAAATCAAAAATCCTGTGAGAAACTGTGAATACGCCTGTGAAAATGGGAAAGAAGCCATGAATCAAGGTGAAAACATGAAGCGCAGGGCCGCAAATGTAGAAGCATGTTAGAAAAAACACAAATATGCAAAGCACAGAGCTGCAAAATGTAGAAGCAGGTCAGAAAAAACAAAAATACACCCGCAAAAGAGCAACAAAAATATGTGAATACGCCCGTGAAAAAAAAAACCCATGAATATGTCCATGACAAAAAAAATTGAATACACAAAGCACAGGGCTGCAAATGTAGCAGCAGTCAGAAAAATCGCAAATACACCCTCGAAAGAGCGAAAAAACTGAGAAGACGCCCACAAAAAAACCGCAAATACGTCATGCACAGGGCTGGGAATGTAGAAACAGGTCATATTTTATGTTCCGCGAATATGTGGGATCCGCAATTTTCGGGATTTGGCAGTAGTTGAAGTGATATTTAATTATAATTGATGTTTAAAATATTAGGGAAAATATTTTGAGGAAATTATTAGAAATAAAATATTAATATGCAGTATATTGACAAACATGATTCATTAACAATTCCCCACCGACCCTCCTTCTTCCTTCCATGTCGGCACCATGTACTGCATATGCTACATGCCCGAACTAGTCTGAATCTCCTTCCCTCCCATCCAGCACCCTTTGTGTGGAATTAATAAATATATCACCTCAAAGCACAGTTTTTGATAAAAAGAGAGAAAAAATATGTTTGCATAAAGCAAGTAGAGAGTCCATCAACCCTTGTCTCACCTTCTTTTTCACAAGCACATCAATCCAGGGCTGGCAAACATTATTTCGACTGACAGAACAAGTATACCTTGTAGTTTTGCCTGACAGTCCATCTCCCATTGCACATTCCTGCTTGGAGTAAAAGTAGTATTTCACAATCAAACAAGATGGTGCAGAATTTTTTTTTGACGTGGTTCAAGTTTCCACAATTTTATAGCTGCATCATCTCCTCCTTTACCATTTCTCCAATGGTCCCACCCTGTGCAAAATGAAACGTCAGACTTGTGAAAGGCTAGTCACTGCTGAATCCCTTTTGTAAGATCTGGACAAGATATACTGCTGTCCAGCTACTTGTAACATGACATTAAATGCTGGCAAATTGCATGCTCTCATACTATCTCTCCACAACGAGCAGCAACAAAACAAATCCACTTCTCCAAACAGCCACTGGAAGAGGTGTAGTCTCTGAAATGTCTTTGCCTCACGATTTGCCGAAACTTGCGTAATCATATAATCAAGTTAGCATCAAAAGCTAGTCGCTAAAGGTGTATTCTGAAGAGAATGAATGCATTTCTTCACAACACATACTTCATCATGGTGAACAAGACTTACATAGTTTCCCACTCGGGAATCATGCTCTGGCTTTGCAACTTGATTCTCTTCTAGCAGTTGAAAGTATGGCCTTCCACTCCATATATATATGTATATATATATATATATATATATATATATATATATATATATATATATATGTATATATATATATATATATATATGTATATATATATATATATATATATATATATATATATATATATATATATATATGTATATATATATGTATATGTATATATATATATATATATATATATATATATATATATATATATATATATATATATATATATATATATATATATATATATATATATATATATAGTCATGCGCCACTTCACGACGGGGTTACGTTCTGAGAAACGCGTCGTTAAGCGATGTCGTCGTTGTGCGAACATCATTTTTTTTTTCGTTTTCGTTTTCGAACATCGTTTTCGAGCATCGTACTTACACAAACCTCGACACCTAAGCTCTATGATGTATCCTATTGCTCCTCGGATACAAACCTGTACAGCATGTTACTGTACTGAATACTGTCGGCAATTGTAACACGCATCCAAGAGAGACGGAAGACACGTTAGTTTTACCTTTGTGCTGTTCATGACGGCCATCGGTATTGTGAGCAGCAGCTTACAATCTCCTCTCGCATCGATGATAGAAAGATGAATAAATAGCGTTTGGATTTTATAAATACGTAATCAATGCATCGATGTTATAATTTATAAATGAAGAAACGAGCTCCTGTCAATTGTGATATATATTTTCGGAACAGTGCGATTGTTTTAACAACATGAACAGCTTCACTAAAAACAAATTGGTGTTTTAATTTCTACTGTAACAACGATTTATTCGCGGAATTTTTCAATTCAAAGGTAATTTACTTGCGAGAAGGTAAACGTGCAAACATTGTTTCAGTTTGAAAGCCGATTTCCTTGAATCCCGATTTAGCACGACCCTGCTTTTTTCGCGATGACATTTTATGGACCTCAACGATCGCATTATAACAGGGCCACACTGTCGTTTATCATTATGAAGTATTATGTACTGTACAGTGTACATAATTGTACGTGCTATTTTTATACGACTGAAAGCGCGATGTCGGCTGCATCACTCGGCGATAGGAATTTTTCAGCTACATTTTTTTTTTCATTTTTTTTTTTTTCAGAGCTGGGAGATCCGTATATGCGATCCGTCGTTGCCCGGAACGTCGTTAAGCGGCACATGACTGTTCAGGTATGTATATATATATATATATATATATATATATATATATATATATATATATACAGGTATATATTCTGTACTACCCTTATATATATATATATGTATGTATAATATATATATATATATATATATATTACATATATATATATATATATATATATATATATATATATATATATATATATATATATATATATATATATATATATATTGTTGTGGTTACCAGATTCGCAAACCACCATTCAGGTCCCTTAGGTGAGGTATCTCGGTAAGTGCATGTGTAGTTAGGCCCAAACCCGTTGTCTAGTGGGAATACATGTCATTTATACGTGCTGCGACTCTTTAGGATAGCCGTTTTTCTTTTACTATCTTTATTTTGGACCAATCGCCACCATCACAACCACAACAACAACCACCAACCACAACGCCGCTTCACCACAACCGCCATGACCTTTACCGTCGCAACTCGCCACCATCGCATCACCGTCATCTCGCGCCACTCATGGGCACCGATGCTGGACTCGTGTAGGGCGCACGTTGAACAGCGTGTACAAAATCACGGATTTTCTGCTTCAAAAACGGATCCAAAACGACACACGCCCACTTTTTGCCGTCCAATCGGTGAGCGAGGGGCGAATTGGCCCCGCCCCAGGGCGATCGATATATGCAAATTTGTGGATCAAAAAGCCTTCACGCCCACTTTTTCTCGGGCCAATGGGGAGCGAGTTGAAAGGTCAAAGGGAGGGGGTCAAAGGCGAAGTTACGGGGGATAAAAGGACGGTGTTCGTCAGTCAAAGGAGTCGTAAAAGTCGGAACGAGGAAGAAGGGAGTCGCAAAGGAGTCAGAAGAGAGTCAGCAGAACGGGAACGAGAAAGAGTCAGCAGAACGGAGGCGAAGGAGTCGGAACGAGGCGAAGGAGTCGGAACAGAGAGTCAAGACTTCGCGGGCGGTGGAGCTGCTCGTCGTGTGCGTTGAAGTCGGAACGGAGGGGACGAGCTGTGGAGAGGCGGCGAGGGCGGACGAGGGGGTGCTCGCGTCGTGCAGGGAGCTGCACCCCTGGGAGGCCGGCAGCGCGACCTGGCCGAGGTGGAGACGCTCGTCGCGCACATAATAAAGATCCTCTATACCCCGAGCATCAGCAACCCCCTCCTGTTTCCCCCCGCGCTGAGATAGTGCGACCAAGGGGGCCCCGTTCCCACCCCCTGCCAGGCACTGTCCACGAGGCCCGCGGGTTGCGGGGCCATCGCCGCTCCGCGTCTCATCACCAGACGGGTAGGCCCGACCTGGTCTCGGCCCCAGGCCTACCTCATTCTTGAGGGTATTTCTTTTCCTTGGTTTTGGGTATGTGTTGTCGGCGCCGTCTGTGAAGTAGAATTGTATAAGTGTTGCCGTGTGCTCGGTAGTCGGTATTAGCTCTGCACTGTGTTTTCACTTTTATGTTTGCTTTTTGTGTAAATGGAATTGTGTTTTCTTTTTTTGTGTGCATTTGGTGGAATTGTATTTGTGTGCTTCCCGTGTGTCGCGAATAAAAGTGCTTTATTGTTGAGCTGTTCTCCCGCTTCGCTTCGTATTTTCCCCATTGAACCCCCATCTTGCTTCACGTAAAGGGTTGGTAGTGGGCTGAGTACGCCCGATAATTAATCGAACCGTCGAGGTCGACGATAACACCGCTCGGTTATTCTGATAGTACGGAACGGGTCGCTTCGGTGGCCCGTGTCCGAAGTCGACCTGCGGCGAGGTGCGATCGCCCGGTCTACCCTCCGCGTGGGTACTTAGGTAGTTCGAATTTGGCGAGCAACCCTATCCCACGCGGGGGCTGATTGGCTCGATCGCGGTGAGACCGAAAGGTCCACCCGTGACTGGTTCCCGGCGTTAGTCCGAGAGGGTCACGACTGGATTGTCCGTCCGGTGGGCGACGTGCCGCGATTCGAGTTACGTGGCCGTTCGCACGCCGGCGGGCGCGAAGACCGCAACACTGGTGTCAGGAGTGGGATACAAATTCATCGCCCTCCTCGCGGCACTGGTATCGGAGAACAGGAAAACGGGCTCTCCTGTCTCCGGCTAAATTTACGGGAATCGGTCCAGGGGTGAGAGAAGCGACCCCCGATTCCCTCCAAATTACGAGCGAGCAAATTAACCCTTCACGAGAAGCAAGATGGCGTCTCAAGGCGAGCGGGAGCCGGGGGTATTAGAAATGTATATGTGTAATAATGTAGAGTCCATGGTCCAGGATGGAATCTCCGAGCAGGAAATGTTGATTGTGCAGGAACACGGACTCGCCCAACTGAACCCAAGGCCCGAGGTGGGTGCGGCAGCGGCCGCGGTGTATGACACCTCCCCCCCCCCTCTCCACCAAGACCCTTCCCCAACCCTTGCCGAAACGGCTCAGCTGAGTGCATCCAACATGGCCCAGCTATGCGCCATGCTGGCGGCAATGAACAAACAAATGAATGAAGTGAAAACGACGATGGATACAAATACAAATGAAATAAAAAACGAAATGAAAGGCATGAACGAAAAGATGGATGCGAATACACAAAAAATGGATGAAAAGATGGATACAAATACAAATGAAGTGAAAACGACGATGGATGCGAATACACAGCAAATAAACGGAATGGAAGCAAACATGAAAGAAGAAATGAAAGAGCTGCGGGGTGAGACGCAGAACATGGGCCGATGCCTGCAGGCGGGCATGAAGGCCGTGACCAGGGAGCTGGGAATGGCGACTTCACGTGTGGGAGCAAACGAGCTGGGTGGGGGTGCAACGGCTGACAGGCCCGCGGTGGAGGCGGGTGAAAAAATAATTCGTGGAACGTGTTGGGCGAGGGTCGTGACGATGACCGAAAGGGAAAAAATAAATGGGGAGACCAAAACGTGTGAGACGAGACACGAGGTGACGACAACAGAAATAATAGTTGAGACACGGGAGATGGGAACGATAGAGGGAAATCTACACGATGAAGACGGGGTAAGTGACGCGCACGCACACACGGAGGTAGTGGAGGACAATGGGGTTGAGCTCGCGGAGCGTGTTGGGACCCGGTGCGAGCACCTGGATGGCCTCCTCCAGGAACGAGGGGAGGGAGTATGCCCCCTTGAGGCGAGTCACGACCAGGTGAGTTCGGTCGTGTTTTGCGAGGTTGAGGGGACGAGTGCTGTGGACAGGTGCACTGAGAGCTTGGGGGGTATAGAGGCCCCGGAGACCCTTGTGGGGACACGAATCCCCAGTGTGGTTGTCCCTGTGTGTGTGGTGCAAGGTGTGAGTGCGTCCCCGTGTGTGGAAGCGACCCCGTGTGTGAGTGGTGTGGTGGCGATGGTGCCGGAGTGCGTGCTTCCCAGCACGCCGTGTGTGGATGAGGCACCGTGTGTGAGAGAGGCCGTGTGTGTGGATGAAACGGCCAGTATGAATGAGGCACCACGTGTGAGTGGTGTGGTGGCGATGGTGCCAGAGTACGTGCTTCCCAGCACACCGTGTGTGGATGAGGCACGGAGTGCGAGTGAGGCACCGCGGGTTAGTGCCCCCGCGTGTGTGGATGAAACGGCCAGTATGAGTGAGGAACCGCGGGTGAGTGCCCCTGCGTGTATGAGTGAGGGACGTTGTGTGGAAGAGACCGCGTGTGTGAGTGTCGCCGTGTGTATGAGTGAGGTACCGCGGGTGAGTGCCCCCGCGTGTGCGAGTGAGGCACCGCGGGTGAGTGCCCCCGCACGCGTGAGTGAACGGCCGTGTGCAAGGTCGCTGTGTGCAAGGGAGACCGTGTGTGTGAGAGAGCGGTATGTGAGGGAGATGTCGGTTGGCATGCGGGAGCACGCAGCCGCATCTCCCGGTGTGAATGTGATGGTGTGGACTGTGTGCGTCGTAACACGCAGGTGTGCGTGGGTCGAATGGAGACGGAGACGGCGACAGAGGAGAGAAAGCCGGGTAGCGGCTGTAGTTGTTTTGAGGACCGTGCCGGGTTCACCCAGCAGTGAGCACGCGGTTCGTGCTGTGCAACGCACGAGACCGCCACGTGCTCGCTTGCGAGAGTGAAGTCCCGGTCCGGAAACGCACGCGGTGGATTTGCCGATCCCGCGGACGGACAAAGTTAGGCAGGTAAATGGATTTGGACCGGACGGGTTCTCCACGCGATCGTGCGTGTTAAGCTCCAACGGGCAAAGCACATGTGTTCGCGTGGGGAACCCCTCGAGACGTGTGGCTTGTGTTTTTTTTTATGCGCACGGTGACGTCATGGCTGCACGTGGGGTTGGAATCCGGCAGGAGGGGTATCTCTGCCGGATGGTCCCGTCCAAGGAGGGACGAGGAACACGTGCAGCTGCATGACGTCACGGGCAGGTGCAAAGTGCGCGAGCTCTGAGTTGCCGCGCAGGTGCTGGGCATGAAAAAAAAAAAAAAGGAACAAGCCTCACTTTCGGGTACACAGGATTCCTGGGCAAGGGGTGGAAGACCTCCTTGACCTGGGCACAGGATGAAAACTAGTTAGGGGGAAGGGTTAGCTTAGCAAGACCGACTTCATGGGGCAGGGGTAAGTCCTCATGGAGTCCGTGGAATGGATTAGTTAGAGGGATTGTAGCCAGATTTAGGTTGGGAAATAAAATGATTTATTTGGAGACTGTGACAGACTTGTGAATGTGTAGAGGGGACGTAGCTTAGCAACGTAGTGTTAAAAGGAACGTGCTACTAGTTTAAGGGACGACGTGGGAGCACGAGTTAGTTAGGGGATGTAGTTAGAAGGATGGCAGAGTTCAGCGGTGTGTGTGTTGAAGAGTTGTTGGTGAGTTGTGAGGTGAGTACTTGTTGAGTGAGTGAGGCCAGCGGGTCTGTGTGTGTGGAGTGAATGGGGAATGCATGGTGCGATGAGTGATTGGGGGGAGGAGTGACTCCCACCCAAGGGACCCCGGGGTCAGAGTAAAGTGAGTTAGCTGGGTTAGTCAAATTGAAAAATGGAGGTCGTTTTGTTGTTAGTGGGAAAGTAGGCTCGAGACCCATTTGGAGGGGTGCAGGAGCCCTGTTGACGGGCTTGGGAGCGTGGCTGCGAAAGGTGAGTATCGCTGAGTGGGTACCCCGGGCACCAGGCTAGTCGGCCGCGGTAGGCCAAGGGCCCATGGGGGGCCGGGATAGAGTAGTGGGCACGGGTGCGCCTGCTTGGTGCAGGGGCCCGGGGCGCCATTAGCCGCGTGGGCAGTGCAGTGGGCACGGGTGACCCTCGGAAAGGGGCCCGGGAGGCCGGCCTGCCACGTGTGCGTTTCAGGGGAGGTGCCATGGGGGGGCACTCCCCGGTGTTAGGGAGCTGGTAGGCTCGGAGGCAGTGTAGTGCCCGGGCGTGCCATAGCGGGAGAATCGGCAGAGGGTCGTGCCTGCCAAAGTGAGCCACGTGTCCCAGCCAGGAGACCGTGTGAGGGCACGGAGAGAAAATTGGGGGGCGAGGCCCGAAATTGTAAGGACACCAACACAGGCGACGGGAATCTGGGTTGTTAGAACCAATAGTTTAAGCGAGAGGCGCTTGTTGAAAGCCCCGGGGTAGTTTAACAGTTAAATGGTTAGGATAGATTAGGAGATGTACCCCTCCGCACCATCCATCCCCTCGCTGTCATTGTGGGCCGCTGGACCCACTTTGGTTAAGATCGCCGAACTCTGGGGAGGCCATTCTGAGGCTTCGTTGGGCCTCGACACAGGACGTTAGCTCTCCCTTATTCCCCTCTGGGAAGGGAACGTAGGGGTTGGGAGTAGGCTAGGTGACAGAATAGGTTAGCCGAACAAGGACGATAAAGGGGGTTAGGGGACGATTTATAGTGGGGAAGTAAAAATAAAAACAATAAAAAAATAAGTTGGGGCTAAATTGGGGTTTGACAAATTAAGGGAGTGGGTATGTACAGTGACAGGCAAAGGCGATAGGTGGGAGGGAGACAGGAAGGTAGGTCCGAGCCCGCCTTCCAAGTGGCCAGCACCACCGCACTCCCTCCACCAACCTCCACTGAACGGCAAAGGCTGGCCAACTTCATCGGCTGGCCGTGTTTTGCTTCAAGGCGGAGGCCGGCCAACTTCATCGGCAGCTGTTGTTTTGCTGCAAGGCCTGTGCCATCGGCTGGCCGTGTTTGCTTCAAGGCCTGTGCCGGCCAGTTTATCTGCTGGCTGTTTTTTCTTCAAGGCCTGTGCCGGCCAGTTCATCTGCCGGCTGTGTTTGCCTGCAGCGGCCTTCTTCTGCGGGCTGTGTTTGCCTGCTGCCTTTGCCATGCCATGCCCACTGCCCCTGTTCACCAGCCCCCGTTCAATTTTTGCTTTGCCCCCCCCCCTGTTCGTTTCCATGTGCGCCAGGATCTAAAAGCAACAGTTTGCAAGCTGCAAGAACTGCCCTGTTGGCAGCTACAACACGGGCCTGTAGTGGCAGCCCGTGCACCGTGTTTGTGTCCATGCATCCATTCGTTGTGCTCATTGCGTGTGCCACTTGAGCTGGCACGGAGACTGCGTTTGTGCAGCCCATGCACCGTTGTGGTTCACTGCATTCAGTTCAAACCGTTCATGCATCCATTCGTTGTGCTCATTGCGTGTGCCACTTGAGCTGGCACGGAGACTGCGTTGTGCAGCCCAAGCACCGTTGTGGTTCACTGCGTTCAGTTCAAAAGGGAAGGCCTTGGACTGCGTGTGAGCAGCCAGCCACGTTCCCTGTCACCTGCATTGTTTGAGTCAGAGACTGCATGTGGGCAGCCTGGCTCCCTGCTAACTGCTTTTCTTTGCAGAGTTCAGTGATCCTGGGCCATGGTTTAGTGTAAAATTTGTAAGTTAAGGTTAAGATGTACTGTACATATGAGTGCGCCCCCGGCATGTATGTCTTAGCGCCGGCAATTTTATTTAAGTCGTCCGTGTGAGTGAGTTTGTTTAGATAGTTACGCAGCCCTCAGGTTATTTATTTTGGGGACACGAATACCATGAATGTCGCACTCAGGGATCCGTAGGTAAAATGTACTAGGGGAAAACTACACATGATGGCACACGAAAATTTGACGACTCGGGACGAGTCTGTAAAAAGGGGAGGGGGTAGTGTTGTGGTTACCAGATTCGCAAACCACCATTCAGGTCCCTTAGGTGAGGTATCTCGGTAAGTGCATGTGTAGTTAGGCCCAAACCCGTTGTCTAGTGGGAATACATGTCATTTATACGTGCTGCGACTCTTTAGGATAGCCGTTTTTCTTTTACTATCTTTATTTTGGACCAATCGCCACCATCACAACCACAACAACAACCACCAACCACAACGCCGCTTCACCACAACCGCCATGACCTTTACCGTCGCAACTCGCCACCATCGCATCACCGTCATCTCGCGCCACTCATGGGCACCGATGCTGGACTCGTGTAGGGCGCACGTTGAACAGCGTGTACAAAATCACGGATTTTCTGCTTCAAAAACGGATCCAAAACGACACACGCCCACTTTTTGCCGTCCAATCGGTGAGCGAGGGGCGAATTGGCCCGCCCCAGGGCGATCGATATATGCAAATTTGTGGATCAAAAAGCCTTCACGCCCACTTTTTCTCGGGCCAATGGGGAGCGAGTTGAAAGGTCAAAGGGAGGGGGTCAAAGGCGAAGTTACGGGGGGATAAAAGGACGGGGTTCGTCAGTCAAAGGAGTCGTAAAAGTCGGAACGAGGAAGAAGGGAGTCGCAAAGGAGTCAGAAGAGAGTCAGCAGAACAGGAACGAGAAAGAGTCAGCAGAACGGAGGCGAAGGAGTCGGAACGAGGCGAAGGAGTCGGAACAGAGAGTCAAGACTTCGCGGGCGGTGGAGCTGCTCGTCGTGTGCGTTGAAGTCGGAACGGAGGGGACGAGCTGTGGAGAGGCGGCGAGGGCGGACGAGGGGGTGCTCGCGTCGTGCAGGGAGCTGCACCCCTGGGAGGCCGGCAGCGCGACCTGGCCGAGGTGGAGACGCTCGTCGCGCACATAATAAAGATCCTCTATACCCCGAGCATCAGCAACCCCCTCCTGTTTCCCCCCGCGCTGAGATAGTGCGACCAAGGGGGCCCCGTTCCCACCCCCTGCCAGGCACTGTCCACGAGGCCCGCGGGTTGCGGGGCCATCGCCGCTCCGCGTCTCATCACCAGACGGGTAGGCCCGACCTGGTCTCGGCCCCAGGCCTACCTCATTCTTGAGGGTATTTCTTTTCCTTGGTTTTGGGTATGTGTTGTCGGCGCCGTCTGTGAAGTAGAATTGTATAAGTGTTGCCGTGTGCTCGGTAGTCGGTATTAGCTCTGCACTGTGTTTTCACTTTTATGTTTGCTTTTTGTGTAAATGGAATTGTGTTTTCTTTTTTTTGTGTGCATTTGGTGGAATTGTATTTGTGTGCTTCCCGTGTGTCGCGAATAAATGTGCTTTATTGTTGAGCTGTTCTCCCGCTTCGCTTCGTCTTTTCCCCATTGAACCCCCATCTTGCTTCACGTAAAGGGTTGGTAGTGGGCTGAGTACGCCCGATAATTAATCGAACCGTCGAGGTCGACGATAACACCGCTCGGTTATTCTGATAGTACGGAACGGGTCGCTTCGGTGGCCCGTGTCCGAAGTCGACCTGCGGCGAGGTGCGATCGCCCGGTCTACCCTCCGCGTGGGTACTTAGGTAGTTCGAATTTGGCGAGCAACCCTATCCCACGCGGGGGCTGATTGGCTCGATCGCGGTGAGACCGAAAGGTCCACCCGTGACTGGTTCCCGGCGTTAGTCCGAGAGGGTCACGACTGGATTGTCCGTCCGGTGGGCGACGTGCCGCGATTCGAGTTACGTGGCCGTTCGCACGCCGGCGGGCGCGAAGACCGCAACAATATATACAGTCTGGTGTTGGCGCAGTGGTTAGGGCAGTGGCTTGGGATCCAAAAGGTCCTGAGTTCAAGCCCTGTTGGACCACTGAATTAATACACCAGGGGTTCACTCAGCCTGTCATCCTTCCGAGGTCGGCGAAATGAGTACCAGTATACTGGGCCGGTGTATACCCCGGTTAAAATAGGTGTACCATATCCCTGTGTCGTAAGAGGCGACCAGGGTTGCGTCAGGAAGGGCATCCGGCGTAAAACACGTGCCAAATCACTATGCGGATCATACGGATGATCCGCTGTGGTGACCCCTTACGGGAGCAGCCGAAAGAAGAAGATATATATATATATATATATATATATATATATATATATATATATATATATATATATATATATATATATATATATATATATATTTTTTTTTTTTTAATATAAAGGGGCGTCCCACATATATCTGTTAAAATCCGTCACTTTGTTAAGTTTTTGTTCCTTGAAACCGAAAATTCACAAGATAATGTGCATGTGTGTGATTAATTTGTTTAAAAAAATTTGCACCCCTTTATCTGAACTTTTCTGCAGCATAACTTGGTTCCTCCTAAGAACATAAGGGTAGTACAGAATTCACATGAGATTTTTTGAATGTGCCTTATTTTCTACCATCTGGCATTTTCCACAAGCCATGGAATGTCCCTTCTTTTCCATTGTTTGGCATTTTCTACAAAGCATGCAATGTCCCTTCTTTACTTTGGTTTGCCACATGGCACATACCATATAAAGGGGTCTTTTCTATGCCCCTGGTATTTTTCCCAAGAATTACCCTTGGAAATTTCCTTTTGGAATGATTTGGAATTACCCTTGGACATTTGCCTTTGGAATTGCCCTTTCGAGCCCTTTCAAATCACTGTTTGTATCATATATATATATATATATATATATATATATATATATATATATATATATATATATATATATATATATATATATATATATTTTTTTTTTTTCAGAGGTCACCCTTTCAGAGGTCACCGATAAAAGAATCACCCTTTACAACGTTCTAGAATTACCCTTTGGAACCCTTAAGAATCATCACTTCGAATTACCCTTTAGAACTGATTAGAATTACCTTTTAGAACTGATTAGAATTACCCTTTAGAATTACCCTTAAGAATTACCCTTTAGAACTGATTAGAATTACCCTTTAGAATTACCCTTTAGAATTACCCTTTAGAACCGATTAGAATTACCCTTTAGAATTACCCTTTAGAACCGATTATAATTACCCTTTAGAATTACCCTTTAGAACCGATTAGAATTACCCTTTAGAATTAGCCTTTCAAATTACCCTTTATAACCCATTAGAATTACCCTTTAGAACCCATTAGAATTACCCTGTGGAACCCTCTAGAATTACACTTTAAAACCCTTTAGAATTAAACATGGTGGGTGAGAAAGGTTCTTCCTCTTCTTCTTCATTTTCGATGGACAGATGGACGGAAGGAAGAACAGTCAAATATTGAAGCGGCTTCAACGCTTAAAAAATAGGAAAGGAAAACCTGGTTTTTTTTGCTATTTTGTTGGGGAAAAAATTAAGTTTTAAATCGTGCTGAAATACTAAAAATATAATTAAAAATAGCCAAAAAGTAGGGAAAATTATTTTTGCTAACTGCAAATCGACTATGGTCATGCTGTTTGTTTTTGCTGCTGCAAGAACTGGCCATCTGGAGAGATTTGAAGGTGGGACAAGCCACATGTTCATATGATTGATGCACAAATTATGATTAACTTGTCCCTATTTTTGAAACATTTATTAAAGAAAATATGTATGCATCGACACAAAAAGGTATTTAAAAATTGAAGAGCTAATTCTCATGCATGCAACTCCGGCAGCCAGCTATTTCTCAAATTCTGTTTAAAGGTACAACACCCTGCCTGCACACAGTCACTCTATTTTTTTCAGCTATAAATCATTTTTCAAGGTAATCCATATTGACCCAAAATTTAACAAGTCCCACCGTGCACCTTGCTTCATATACCACACAATGCAATCATATTTTGTTTATTATGAAAGAGTACATTCAACAATGCTCTCGAGTCAATATTGGTTAATGAAGTCCAGGTTCATCAGAAAAGAGAAATTGCTGTCAGCAGTAAAACCTCACTTCATTTTACTTCCAACTTTAACTTTTTGATCAATGTTTAAACCGAGGACACCTTGCTTTATGTGTGTGAATTTTCAGAAATGTGTTATTTGTGGATCCAACAAGCTGTGTATCACAATATGTGCTTATTAAGCATGAAGCAGAGCTTGGCAACACGTTGCTTGGCAATGCAACATAACGTCTCAGTAATAGGTTCAGGTGAAGAAAAAAACAAAAAAGACCACAATTTCTCCATCTGATTGCTTTTAATTGAGATTTCCGAAAGCTCTGAAGGAAAATAAATTTACAGATTATCTTGGTGCCAAATGGTTTATGGATGCAGTGCTGTGCCAGGGGAATACCAAAAAAATAATTTGATCGCATTAGTTCAAATGTTCATGGCCCTTATAACAACAGGTTGTGATTATTACCTCCACCACCAAAGATGCACAGAGGTTATGCTTTCATTCCTGTTTGTCTATCTCTGGCTGTCTGTCTGTCTGTGAGCAGGATATCTCAAAAAGTTATGGACGGATTCCGACGAAACTTGGGGGACAGGTTGGATGTGTGACACGGACAAATTTATTCGATTTTGGAGAAGATCCGGATCCAGATACTGGGATTTTTAAAGTGATTCTTCACCATGGAGAGATAGGGCCAACACAATATTGTTGCGCCTCTGCGAAGCCGGCGCTCCGAGGGAATAACACCCAACATATAGCGTTCCCGAGACAGTTAGTACCTCCGCCTACAAAGGTGAAGGAGGTCATGTTTTCACTCCTTTTTGTGTGTTTGTTTCTTGGCCAAATTTTTTTTTTGACAAGTACGTTGTTCGTGTGTGTGTGTGTGTGTGTGTGTGTGTGTGTGTGTGTGTGTGTGTGTGTGTGTGTGTGTGTGTGTGTGTGTGTGTGTGTGTGTGTGTGTGTGTGTGTGTGTGTGTGTGTGTGTGTGTGTGTGTGTGTGTGTGTGTGTGTGTGTGTGTGTGTATTTGTCTTTCCGCTCGCCTCCAGCCCAAACTGCTCACCAATTGTTCTGAAAATTTCAGAGAATAATGTGACCAACCCTGCGACGGTCCTGCATTGGAGTTTTGTAAAATTTGGTCGACTAAAAAGGTCTACATCGGCCAATACGCCAATTTGAACTGAATTTTCTAAAATACTCAAATTTCATCCGATTGTCTTGAAATTTGAACAGAATTTGCATATCAGGTCAATGAATTCAACCTCCGATTACTTTTGAGGATATCTTAGGTCAAAAGGTCAACATAGGCCATAAGGTCAACCCAAAATAGGCCAAATTTTTAAATTGTTTCTAAAATTGTCAATTTTTATACGATTGATTTGAAATTTGAAGAACATTTGCATATCAGGTCGCTGAATTCTACCACCTCTTAATTTTGAGGTCAGCATAGAAGAAAAGGTCAACATAGGCCAAATTTCTAAAATCCTCAATTTTCATCTGATTAACTACAAATTTGAAGACTATTTGCATATGAGGTCGCTGAACTCAAACACTGATTAATTTTGATGTCAACATAGATGAAAATGTCAATACAGGCCAAATTTTCTAAAATCCTCAGTTTTCATCCAATTGACTTAAAATTTGAACAGGATTTGCAAATCAGATCAATGAATTCAACCACCTATTGATGTTGAGATAAACATAGGCCAAAAGGTCCACATAAGCCAATCAGCCAATTTGTGTCAAATTTTCTAAAATCCTCAATTTTCATCCGATTGACTTGAAATTTGAAGAGCATTTTCATGTCAGGTCGCTAAATTGAAACATATTAATTTTGAGGTAAACATAGGTCAAAAGGTCAAAATAGGCCAAAAGGCCAATTTGGGCCAAATTTTCGAAATTCTCAATTTTTATCCAATTGGGTTGAAATTTGAAAAGGATTTACAGATCATGTCACTGAATTCAACCATTTACTATTTTTGTGATCACCCTTGGCGAAAAGGTCAACATAGACCAAAAGGTTAGCATAGGTCAAATTTCTAAAATAATCAATTTTAATCCAATTAACTTGAAATTTGAAGAGCATTTGCATATCAGCTCACTGAATTCAAACACCTATTAATTTTGAGGTAAACATAGGCTAAAAGGTCAAAATAGGCCAAAAGGCCAATTTGGACCAAATTTTCTAAAATACTCAATTTTCATATAATTGACTTGAAATTCGAAGAGCATTTTCATGTCAGGTCGCTGAATTCAACTACCAATTAATTTCCAGGTCAAACGGTCAAGACAGGCCTAATTTCTAAAATTGATAGATCGGGCCAAAAACTAAATAAATAATTATATCTCAAAATGTTGTGGACGAGTTATGACAAAACAAGGTGGATGAGTTGAATAGGTGACAAGAACAAGCGGATTGGATTGTGGTTCAGATCCAGCCCATCAGTGGGATACAAAACGTTGAATGTTCCATCTGGCAGAGGTATGCGCACTACCGAGTGCCATTCTACTTCATGCTGTTTTGCCAAGTTGTCACTCTTTGAGTGATTTTTTCATCTTTATGTTTGTCTGTTTGCAGGATATCTCAAAAAGTTGTGGACAGATCCGGATTAAATTTTGTGGACAGGTTCGGTGTGTGACAAGGACGAATTGATTCGATTTTGGTGAAGATATGGATCCGGATCAGACTACTGGAATTTTTAAAGTGATTCTTCACCATTGAGAGGTCGGACTAAAAATGATATATTGCACGATATCTCAAAAAGTTGTTGATGGATTCGGATGAAACTTGGTGGACAGGTTGGGTGTTTGATAAGGACGAATTGATTCAATTTTGGTGCAATCCAAATCCGGATCTGAATACGAGAATTGTTTGATTTTTAAAGTGAGTCCATCATTGAGAGATAGGCCAAAAACGATATAGTACTGTATTGCATGATATTTCAAAAATGTATTGGGTCCGCTATGTTCTCGTGGATCATGCATTATGTGGCAGAGGTATGCGCTCCACCGAGTGCTCTTCTAGTTTGATTACTGTTTGTTTTGTTCGCCCTTCCACATGTCTAGTGGGCAAATGGGACAAGATGTGTTGCGTAGGGCTTTTAGTTTTGTCTTCAATCCCCGATTCTTTCATCTCTTTCAATCTCTTGATTTCACAACGAATCCCCTTCACACTTGTATTCATGTCAGGCCAGCAACACTATCTCCAGAGCATCAAGAAGGCACAGCAACCGCAGTCTCATTTGCATGTGTGTGCCATTTCCTCGTTTGAATGGCGTGCCATTAACCAACCGACATCTCCCCGCAGACCCTCACCACACTCACAACACTACAACCCTCACCATAAATACCACAATGCCTCCTAAAATTCCCCACAACAACCTAAGTAGGGTGAATATACTGGTTCTGGCTCACTTTTCCCCATGTAAATGAATGGGGGATTTTCAGCGATTCATATTTTTTTTCCCTAAAAATAAACCCCCTTTTTATCCCAAGGTATATTTATTTGTCTCCCCTTTTAACCTGGGGATACTTTTTTTCAAATAACCCATGCAATAAGATAAAGATTTGTTAAAGGTGATTCGAAAGAAATATCTGAAACGTCTAAGTCTCGGGACACTCTTTATCAAATAACCGATGCATATTGTTTAGCTCACTCATTGAACCTATAAACATTTGTTTATTCTCAAATTCCTTCAATAGTTTAATTTTCTTTGCACAATAATCCCCATCTAAAATATTGAAAAACAAAACATTTAAATCTTTATATTTTTTAAGATACCCCTTTTGTGCCATTACGAAATGATAAACTTCTCTTAATGATCTCATCTGGCCACCGCCCAAGTTGCAAATCATTTTTGTGCATAAACCACGCCATAAAAAAGTTTTGTTTCAAATGTTTTCAGTTCGTGCCATGAAAATGAGGAAGTGTTTTTTTGACACGGTCGTGCTGTGAAAATGAGGAAGTGTTTTTGGACAGTCATGCTGTGAAAAAATAGGAACTATTCTGTGAGACAAGGCCTCGTGTTTCTATTTTATCTCAGAACACGAACAGGCTTTTAAACATAAATTTAATCAAAATCATTTTAGGGCATTTTAAGTATGTTTTAAAAATGATTCATACAATTTGAGAATATATCGCCCAGTTATTTTCCAAGCTGTCTCGCCCGAAGCGTCATTTCCTGTGGCCACACCCAATGATTAAGCAATCTCCTCATCGTTGCCTTATAAGTGATTCGCCAGACAAAGATTCTGCCAGACGGGATTTTCATTTTTACAACTGAGACATGAGCGATCTTTCTTCCGCGAACAAAACAGCTCAACACAAAGTTGGTAAGCCTGTGTATAGGTTCCTCTTTGAACGATGAAGCAATTGATTATAAATTAAATCGTGATAATTCTGATATATATATTTTTTTCTTGGCAGGTCCTTGGAAGAAGAGCAGTTTACATATCACGACGAGGTGCATGAAATTAATGCTCTTATTGAAGAGGTCAATCATCTTAGAAGAGAATTGAAAAACATTTTTAATGACTGACACGACGTCTTATCACGGCCTCTGATCTTTTTGCCATCTTGTACCAATGGTAAAAGAAAAACTGAGACATGGACTCACTCTCTTCCGATAAAGATAACAGCTCACTACAAAGTTGGTAAATTTGTGTATGGTTTCCTCTTTGAACGATGAAGCAATTGATTATAAATTAAATCGTGATAATTCTGATATATATATATATATATTTTTTCCTGGCAGGTCCTTGGAAGAAGTGGAGTTTACATATCACGATGAGGTGCATCAAATGAATGCTCTTATTGAAGAGGTCAATGATTTTAGAAGAGAATTGAAAAACATTTATAATGACTGGTACGAAGTCTTATCACGGCCTCTGATCTCGAATGAATTAAACCAATGGTGAGACACGTGTGTGTGTGTGTGTGTGTGTGTGTGTGTGTGTGTGTGTGTGTGTGTGTGTGTGTGTTGTGGTGTGGGATGTGTGCATGTATCTGATTTCCATGTGTGGTGGGTGGGTGTTGAGAGGTGAAACAAATACCGATGTGTGTGTGTGTGTGTGTGTGTGTGTGTGTGTGTGTGTGTGTGTGTGTGTGTGTGTGTGTGTGTGTGTGTGTGTGTGTTTGCGTGCGAGCATGTGTGCGTGCGTGTGTCTCTTTCCCTGTCTGTTTGTCTCTCTATCTCTCCCTGTCTGTCTCTTTGTATCTCTCTCTGTCTGTCTTTCTACCTACCTCTCTCTGTCTGTCTCTCCATCTATACCCTTGACTCATTATTTTTTTTTTCAGCTCGATCACACAACATAAGCTGTTGAAGCAATCTGGTACAACACATGATTTTCTGGAGGTAAATGTTTCTGAATTATTATATAGTTATTTGTTTATTTATTCTTTTATTAATATCACTCTCTCTTTGGAATGTCGCCTTATGTTGGTTGCATCATTAGTTTGGACGCGGTTTTACCAGTACACTGGAATTCATTTTATTGGCCTTGGAAGGATGACAGGCTGAGTCGGCCTCCTGGTGTGTTAATTCAGTGGTCAACGAGGCTTGAACTTAGAACCAACACCAGGCTTATTAATATTACCATGTAATTATCTTTATAAAACCTAATTATTATCCACTTTTTGTTTCAAAACAGAATATGGTGTCTGAGTTTCGAAATCACAAGACATCTGAAGAAGATTGGGGCTTGTGTGGGGTGGGGTTTTTGTGTGGAGCTTGTGGGGGGTTTGTGTGGGGTTTGTGTGGAGCTTGTGTGGGGTGGGGTTTATGTGGGTGGGTTTTGTGTGGGGTTTGTGTGGGGTGGGGTTTGTGTGGAGCTTGTGTGGGGTGGGGTTTATGTGGGTGGGTTTTGTGTGGGGTTTGTGTGGGGTGGGGTTTGTGTGGAGCTTGTGTGGGGTGGGGTTTGTGTGGAGCTTGTGTGGGGTGGGGTTTATGTGGGTGGGTTTTGTGTGGGCGGAGTCAAAAAGGAGCGGAGTCAAAAAATTTCAATTTATCTTTGTCTTTTGTAATTCCTGTGAATAAAATGAACCTAAAATCTCTTCCCCTTCCAAATCATATATCTTATAAGTCCAAGGAACCGTATCTATTACATCAACAATTTAAAAAAGTTATTTCGTCCATCGTTTAGTATAACCCTTTTCAAAATGAGATTTCCACCTATATATTCTTACGATATCACCAACTTTGAACTTAGGATTTCTGACATTAATCTCTTTTTCATATTTTAATTTTGTAAATGTTTCTGATGGTTTCATATTTGTTGACGTGTGAATCGTGTCATTATACTTATCCACAATATCCTGAATAAAAGATGACCATTGTTGTGAACCGAGTTGTGTGAATTTTTTATATAGTCTCTCTTTTAAGGTACGATTAAAACGTTCAACAACAACTGCCTTCCCTTCATTAAAGGTACTGTATAATGTAATACTGTTATTTTTTAGAAAATTCATAAATGTCTTGTTATAAAACTCTCTACCCTCATCAGTCCACAATTTTTTAGGTTTTCTCTTACTTTTATTAAATATCTGTTGAAAGGCTAACATAAGAGTATTACCTGTTTTGTTTTTTAATGGTACAACCCATGCGTATCTACTCCTCAAATCAATAACAGTTAAAGCATACTTGTACCCCTTATCATTATTGAGTTCAATCAAATCAGCAGACCAGATATAATCAACTTCCTTGGAATAAACTTTCCTTCTCTGAAACTTTGTGAATATTGGTTTATGTAATTCATCAGCGAATTGCTCTTCAATCTTAATGACATCATTAGAGCTTACAAGTTTTTTGAATTTCCAAGTCCAAGTTTCAATTTAGCACTGATCATCTTCTTCACGATGAACCGATCAACTTTTTCTCTCAAGGTTGGATTTTGTATCAGAGACAAATTATACAACATTTCTCTATCGGCTTCATGCTTTTCTTACAACGTTGTGGTATTCCCATAATCAATATCGTGTCTCATGCACACTTCATCAACTCTATTGATGGGTTTACTCCATGATTTAGGATTGTCTGCCTCATCTAATCTTTTATCCAAGTTTGTGCCTGGACCACAGAAAGAATACCCTGGAAGATGTAATTCCCCTGGTATTCCAGTAGTTGTAAATTTACTTCCTGATAAAAACTTTTGTATATCTCCTCCTCGTTTGTGTTTGTAGATAAATTGATTTTTTTTTGAACCACACACCGAACATATACCTTTTTGTATAACCCTGTTATTTTTACTTTTAATATATGAAATATTTTTAGTATTAGTTTTCTTTTTACATTTGAGAGAATAACTCATTTATTTATGAGAAAAATTCCTGCAGAGTGCAAAAACCTTTTTAGTTTCCAACATGCACATTTGAATCTTAATTTTTAAAACATAAAGAATCCTTAGAAATGCCTTCACTCTCTCCTCCATTTATTTAAGAAAAAAAAATGAAAAACTTGAATTAAAATGAATATCTTGTCGATGTCAATAGTCTTGTGGAAAATATTTCAAATAGACTTGTCAATTCTTTGTTTTCCTCCTCAGTGGGTTGAGTTATTTTCTGTAATACCCCCAATCTTTTTTTAATCTCACTGTTAGTGTTTCCATATTTTGATATTTATTTTGTCTCGCTCTTTCCTCCCTCTCCTTCTCTCTCTCCTCCCTCTCCTTCTCTCTCTTCTCTTTTTCCTCCTTCTCTTTCTTCTCCCTTTCCTCCTTCTCTCTCTTCTCCTTTTCCTCCTTCTCTTTCTTCTCCCTCTCCTCCTTCTCTTTCTTCTCCCTCTCCTTTTCCTCCTCTTCCCTCTCTTCTTCAACTCCTTCCTCATCCCTGATTATCCTTGAATCACTTACACCCCATAGAATATCATACATATATTCATCAGGATTTCTTGTTATTCTTGTATCCAAAATAATTTTTTTTACAACAGGAAACCAATAAAATTTCTTTTGAATTTCTAAAAGAGCCTGACCTTTTCTTAACTTTATAATTTTTTCATTATTTAACATTCTAATTAAATCTAAAGTTGTCGGTTTATCAACATCAGCATAATGCCAATCTTTTATTGAAAATACCTCATTCTTATGTTGTAGAACATATTTATTAAAATACCGGATACCCTTTTCTTGAAGGTATGCTTGGACACAGAAATGATAATTTTCTTGAAGCCTTCTTGCTGTCATTTATGTATTAGAAATATATGTTAGAATAATATTATTATGGCACGAAACACCTCCCCATCTTCCCATAGTTAAATCATTTTGTATTTCCTTACTTATTATATATAATCCTGTTTTTTTCTGTTTTCATGACATAAACAAGGGCAAAACGATTATTATATTTACCCTTATTAAATTCTTTTATTTGTTGTTTACTAATCGTGGCCCCACAAAACTCATTCTCAATACCAAGTGGATAATATTCTTCCTTACGAGACTGATTTAATTGTTCCAGGTCTTCGAGGTTAATTTTAAATGACCAATTATACCCTAAATCATTCATATCATACCCCCATTGTTCTATTCTCATACAAACGATACGCCCTTCTTTATAAAATTTATTTTAATTCGAACTGTGAATTCTGTATGACCTGGAGATAATATCAACACTTCTGTATCTTTGGAATACACGGCCATTTTATTTAAAGATATATATTGTGATAAATCGCTTAATCTCACCAAGTCATTCGCGTCAGTCGGGCTTGGATATTTTTTTAATTTATAAGCATTTTTCATGTTAATATTTTTGGTTATATTATATTTATGTCGTTCAGCCTGTGCCTTTGTGTAATAATTTGATAAATCAATATCCAGTTCTTGAGATACACCAAAGATAGAACCATCTTTACCAACATAAGTCATTTATATTAGATTAAAAATAATATCATAAATTTTTTTATTTTTGTTGAGTTTAAATAACACATATAGACATAATTGACCACAACACTTGGAATTTAATTCTTGGACTTGAAATGTTTGAGAAACACCATTCTGTAAGAATTTTATGACTTCAACAGGTGGTGCAAGACCAAAACTATCAAAATAATATTTGTCTTGACTATTAAAAATACAAACCCAATGAGAACCGTTCCCATTATTATCTTCAAAGTTCATAATAATATTCTTTGTATGTTTCGGCACATTTGTTAATTCATTTCTCATACAAATAACCACATGATGAATTTTTAATTTCTTACAATATTTGACAAGTTGTAAATTTGATGTTGTATTCTTTCCAAATTCTTTAAACCACTCATCAATGCTCATTTATTTATTAGAAAGATAGAATCCATTACCTCTTTTCGTTAATTTTAAACCTGCTTGTGCTATAGAAGAAAGCATATCTCCAACTAACAATCTCGCTTTATCAGGCAGACCTTCAAGTTTTTCAGCAAAATCTACAATTACACCACTTCCACTAATTTGTTTCTCCAACTCTTTGTTATGTCTTTCCAATTCTTTTTGAGCCTGGAGTTGAGCCTTCCTTTCGTTGGCAGTTTTCACCGCTGTTGAAACACCACCCGTCAATGCTCCAACCGCACTTAAACCAGCAAATAAAGGAATTAGAAATGGGAGAAATCCTCCACTCGTCTCTCTTATTGAATATTTTTTCAACGTTGGTTTTGTCATTTTAATTTTAAGTGAGCCAGTGTCATTCAAGATTTTAACCTGTTCTCTTGTGAGCAAAACATCAATTCTTACTGCTCCTTTTCTCTGAATTGTATTCATGTTAATCGTACAAGGCTTTTGATTTTGAACACAAGATGATACTTTATGAAGATTGATTTGATTAACATATACCCCAGTTGGTACTTTGCCACTCATTTATTTAACAAAAAATTATGTGAGACTAATCATCACACCATTATCTATATTAATCTGTAATTCTGTTTCTTCCAAAAGCAAACAATATGTATCAACTTCTTCACTCTCTCCTCTTTCAATGTATAGGGAAGTATCCACTCGATTAGACTTTATAGTTTCCTTTTGAGCGCTCAGGTCAAACGCATAGATTGTATACAAACTTTTAAATGCTGTCATATCCAAAATAGGTTCGTTATTTCCATTACTTTCACACACCTTTTGGTAAGACTTGTATGCTTCAGCAAAATCATTTTTTTCCCAATTAATTTCCAATCTATCTCGTGGATAAAATGTTCCATCTAGAGAAACGCGAAGTTGTTTCACCTTAGCATTATCACTCAATGCATTATTCTTATCAGTCGCAGTATCACCATCTGGCTTTTTTAAAATGATCCAAAGATATCGTGGCTTTCCTTCCAGAACACCCAAATTCCATGTGTAACTAGTTTGGTTGAGTTTAATGTGTTGACATCTTCTTTTGAGGTATGATACACTGAGTGGTTTCTTTGAGTTAAGTCTTCTATTCAACATCTCTTCTGTTTTAAGATTAGGAGTATATTCACTGATATACCAACTCATTTCCTCAATTACAAACTTATTCTGTTCACCAAAAGCACTACCAACACCAAAAGCAATCGATTTTCATTATCATTCCTTTGTAGTTGAAATCTAATTTTAAGACCATACAGAACTTTATCATGATCACAAAATCCAAATATACCTTTAAGAGGAACTGCCACAGTAAAACTATTTTCTGCTTTTGTATCATCATTATACGCTCCTTTCCTTTGAGTATATCCAGGGTCTGTGTTTGTTCCCGTTGACATATCAGGAATAAAACCTTCGACAGACCCCTTTCCCATTCTATCACTGAATGTATAGAGTGTAAATTTCATCATTTCAGATACAGCAGAGACATAATCAACCGCTTCAACTTCTTGTGTTCCAATATACAAATGCACACTATCAAACATTTTCCAGAAGAAATCATTTACAAGTGTAGCGTTTGTGTTATTCCCAGCTTTAGTGAATTTAAATTTACACAACAAGAAACTTTCGAAGAGATTCAAATAGGTTTGTTGATTATTTATTTCAAAACTTTTTGTACCATTCGTATTCCAGTCTGTTCCAGTTATTGCATTTACCTTGAAGTAATCTTTTTTTTTTAGTGGAGTTTGAGATAATAATAGTATCATCCAAATCATAGATACTATCAATTGCTTCCATACTTGTATTTATTTAGGAAAAAAGATGTTAAAACTTTTGAAACCCTGATCCAAGTATTCAAATTATTTTCTGTCATTCTTGGGGGGACAACTGAGTTTTGCCTTTCTTAATTTCTTTTATTGCTTGTAATTTATGAGATTCCTTCTGGGCATCTTTTATGCTCTTTACAACACCTGCTACATTTCCCACAGCAGCAGTTGAACCAATTAGATCTTTATGTTTAAGAATAGTTGAACCAATACCCATTCGAGTATCAATTATCCCATCTCTTCTAAATTGATGTCCAACACCCCTTTGTCTCTTAGGTTTGTAGTATCCTCTACCAAGATACATACCTTCACCCTTGTAGTATGGGGAAAGGAACATCCCATCCCCTGTAATTATTTTATATTTTCCCAACTCGTGTTTCCTCACAATAACCATCGTATTTATTTATTGGAAAACTTCACGTAGGTGAATTCTGATGGATATAACTTCTCCATTAAAAGAAATCATACGATTATCTTGGTCGGTTATCCTAACATTTACTCTGTGTATGGTTTTTCCTGACACAGGGAGATAAACCAAATTTTTGGGTTCCATATTGAATTTATAACCAATTGGGGTTGCGTATGCGCTGAATGAAAATATTGTATTTGTTTTTTTTCCATCATTACAAGCACCATCAATCAAATCACAGTGAATTAACACCGAATTTATTCCTGAGGATATTTGAATGACATTATCACTGTAAAACGTCCCATTAGTTTCAATCTTTTTTGAGGAGAAACCCAATAACTCTCTAAATGAATTATCAATTGTGAAATCAACCTTGTAGTTATTTTTTAACTTTAATCGTTGATTTTGAAGTATGTTTTTGAATGTCTATAACAATATTTTTTGGTTCATCACCCTGTTCTTTCATAAGACGAGCAATTTCGGAAGATATTTGAGAAATCTCATATGCTCCGGGTGAGACTGTTATCGTTTTATATTCACTTCCCGGATTATAACTAAACTTGTCATTTTTCTCGGTTATATTAAATAAGGTATTATAAGTTTCCATGGACAATAAAGATGCCTCATATTCTTTTGTTGTGTCAAGTTGTAGTGGGTATGGGAATGAAGATGTGTGGTCGCTTGTTGTGAAATTGAAACTAAGGATTGTGCTTCTCATCTTATTTAATATGAGATAAAATGTCTTTATATTGAGATTTATTAATTATTTTAATGTTCATCAACTGGTCTAAAATGGCTGATGCTTCATAAAAACAATTGTTATTTCCAGCCTTCTTACTACCTAACAACAATAACAGTCTATTAACTAATTGCGATGGGTCATTTGGAAGAAAACTAACACCTGAACCAAGGATACTTAAAGCCTGAATAATGTGTTTCTGTTTCTCATTTTTTTCTACTTTTACCAGAAATACTAACCCTATAATTTAGAGTGTTCAGCAGATCAATATATACTCTATCATCATTATTTTTCATATCCAATGGTTTATCAATATACTTTGATTCATCCCTCACAGTTGAACCTTGTCTTCCATCTTTTGTGAGAAGAAACATTAATCTCGGAGTTAGTTTAACAAGGGGTTGAGCAGAACCTAAGAACCTTAATTCATCATTAAATATCAATACCTTTTCTTGAACAAGATGAAATATTGCTGGTTGTTCTGTTGGAATGAGTCCTGCTTTGGTTTTTGAATCCGCTGAATATTCATTGTTTTGAAGAGCATTCACAATATAATCAGGGGGTCGATTAATCTCTTCCAGTTGTTGAAATAAACCTTCATCATCATATACCTTTAATTCTCCTAAATGCTCTAATTCTTCCTCCGTCATTTGATCAAATCTTTTAACATTTGAAGTTTTTTAGGAGTATATTCTACTGTGGGAACTGTGGAAACATCTTTCATTTTTTCTTGGGAAGTTTTTAAAAGTGGTTTAAAAAATTTCTCTTGTTTTCTTTCAAATGCTTCTTCGCCCGTTAGTTTCTGTCTGCGTTTCTTCTTTATGTCTTCCTGCTGTTTTACAACTTTTGAAACCAACTCTTGATGTTCCTTAAATCTTCTTGCTCTTTCTTTTGCATCCATTTATTTATTGTAAAATATCATTTAATGAATTGTAAAGATCAACAGGGAAATTTTCCTTTTCTTCATCATTCAAGTAGATGTGTTCAAATAAATCCTTTTCTTTAAATATTTCATCAAATTCTTTATTGACATTAATGCGAGTTGTAATTTCTTCTTCACTAATACTTATATCTCTGCTTTTCATACGTTTGCGTTGAGTTTCTTCATCAACATCAAAACCGAATGATAAAATCTTCACTCTGCTCAGATGTTTAATAATTTGTCTCGTTCCTTCTGGATTAGTTTCTAATATCCCAAGACCACCACATTTTAGTTTCCTTAACTCACTCTTACAATGTGAATATTTTGTTGTACCAAGAGAAACCTCCTCAAATATTTGACCTTCATTCCTCAATCGCATATGTTCCTCCACTGAAATATAGTGATAATCTTCACCTTTTACTTCTCCAGGTCTTATTGCTCTAGTTGTTGTTGATACAATGCGTATCACGGGGTGTTTTTTAAGTAAATTTACAATATTCTCATTTGTACTACACAAGAACCTTGATTTATGAAAGTTTTTTCCAGAAGCAGATTTACCCACAAGATTTACAATAATAGTTGTCATTTATATATGTAATTGTTTATAAAACAAAAAATATATCCCTTAATATCTCATCTTGTTTCACAACAATATATTTATATTTTTCAGTCGTGTGCTTCATGTAATCCTCAAATTTCTTTTTACTACATAATGTAGAACAATTATCTCTCCAAAAATTATTGATATCTATTGAATTTAACTTGAATAAAATAAAAGTATTAGCATTGTTTCTGATGGAACGACGAGGAAGTTGAAAGTACGATTGACTAAAATAAATACAATTACAAGAAGAATGTCTCCCTCTTGTGTAATAGCTGTCCATTACCGTTTGGTTTCTCTCATTAACACAATTATCAAAGATAACGAGGTTCTTTTTGGATTTATCCAAATCTTGGGGAGACGGTATATCATCCGTATTATCACTAAGAATACAAGTTATCGGCTTTGATTTCTTTTTATGTCTCTGTGTATCACAAAATAGTTGAATTATATCTTCAATGTTATAATCATTTAGGTTTATTGACGTTTAAATAAACCGATTATATCTTCTTTTTGAAGACCAGCATTAAAACCTTGTGAGAGTAGTTGATACTCTGGTTGAAAACTCGACTTTGTGAAAATTATTAAATTATCATAATCTAAAAAGTTGGGAGTGAGGAGCATCTTTAAAAGTAAGCAGGTTTTTCCACATCCACTTGAACCAACTATGAGACATCTTAATGAATTTGGGAGATTTTTATGGTTGTTAAATTTTATCTTATTTTCCCAAATGGGTAAAAATCATTCATTTATATATTTGGAAAACAGGTTATTTAATTTATTATTGGCTTTTTTAGAAACTCTATATTTTATCCTAAGTTCAGGTTTAATTTCAAGATAATCCATTATTTTATTTATACAATATCTTGTGTTGATATTTCCCTGAAAATCACATCCATGAATAATATATAACAACAATCCTTTGAACATTTCTCTAATACGTTCAGTTTCTTCCCATGTAAGGAAAGGTGTGTTATCACCCTCATACTTTACATTCATTTCTCTAATCAATCTTGTAAAGTAATTCATTTTTGGTGTAAATCAAAAAAGAATTATTTTCCTTTTTATATTTTTTATTATCATTAATTAGAAGATAATCACAGAATATACATTGTTTATAGGCTTTTGACTCTGTGTTTAATCCCCGTCTTTCACACGCAGGACATTTCTCAAATTTGTCATATGGAGAATCAGGAAAGTCTAGCATATTTATAAAGTAAAACTTTACTTAAACTGAAATTCATCTATACTTTCAGTTGTATATTGACTCATATTTAATAATATTACCATCGATATTGATATACTTTTTTTCATTACCAGATTCAACAACAACATTTTTTATATTAAAGGTAATTTTAAAATGATCGTTAACTACTATTGAACGAAATGTCATTTCACCTGATATATTTACATCCTTTATTTCATCAGGATTTACATCTTTAGGGTTGTTGAAAAAAATACAAATTTCTCCTTGCATATTACAGATGGTCTTATCTTTTCTTTCTAAAGCTTCATCCATAAGGTTTTTGTTTTTTGATACTTTTTCTTGTTTCATTGCTTTTTCTAGTTTTGAATATATTACCTGAAGGAGAGGAGAAACTTTTGTTAGAGATACATTAATTGATGTTCTACCAGGTATACTAAAAGCCCTTCCACTGAAGGAAATTGAAGAACTCATATTATTTACCATAACTGTTTTTATCCAATAGTTGTTATATTTATCTTTGTTCAATTTTACATCCTTGACATATTTCTCAGTATCTTTAACAAATGAAGAGATTGATTGAAACTTGTCTTTTGTGTCTTGAAACATTGTATTTATTAAGTGAAAAAGTTGGAGGATAAAATGGTTTTAAGCACAGATTCACCTGCAAAATAAACGAAATTTTCATCAATAAAATTTTAGTTTAAGCAAAGATTTATTATATAAATATGGTGAGTACAACATACTGCGATGTTTGTAATCACAAATATAAACATTATAGAAAACACCTCCGAACCAACAAACACACATTTAATCTATTTCATAAAATATCTCCTCTTGTGTTGGAAAGAAAACATTGTGATATCTGTTCAAAGGATGTTTTGAAGAGAAGTTATAATAAACATCTTCAATCACAAAAACACAAGAAAAATGAGTTTAAAGTAAAGGGAGACTATTATATTGAAAACACTGATGGGGCATTTAAAGGGCATATAAAAATAAGGATTTTTTAATTTGGAGAACCTGGTCCATCATCAATAGCTGAATCAATTGAAATAGTGAAACCTGATGTTGAAAAAGTTATTAAAAAGACATTAAAAGAAATGAAAACTTTAAAGTTTTATATGGGAGTGAAAATGAATATGAAAAGACAAGATGAAGAACAAACTCCTTATATGAGAACAGATCTTCATTTTATAACATCATTTCAAGATTTTTTAAATAGTGGGGTTTATGAAGAACTATCAAAACAAGAGGAGGATGTTGATAATACAGTGGTAGGAAGTGGATTCAATATTTAAAAAATCATCTTTTTAGATATACACATTCTAAAATCAAACCCTCTTAAAGCTTCTTCTTATATTGAAGTACGAAAAGAAATAAAACTAAAGAAGGCAGTTGTTAATATTAAGAACAATGATAATAAATGTTTTCTCTGGTCTGTTCTTGCTCACTTTCATCCACCAAAATGTAATTCAGAAAGAGTAAAACAATATATGAAATATGAGAATACCTTGGACATTAAAGATTTTAAATTCCCAATGCCACTAACAGATATTGCTAAATTTGAGAAAAAGAATAATCTTTCTATTAATGTATATGGATTAACGGATACAAACAAAGTTCAAATATTAAAAATTTCAAACAACTATAAAAATGAAGACACACACATCTTTTATATTTTAGTGTTGGAAATAATTCACATTACACATACATCAATAATTTATCAAGATTAATCTCTTCTCAGGTATTCAGAACAGCAAACAAAATATATCCTTGTAAGCGATGTCTTAATTCATTTCATACAAAAGAACGATTAGAACAACATTCAAAATATTGTAGTAATCATAAATCAGCTGTAATTACAATGACTAAACCTGGTGAAAAGATTTCTTTTGAAGATTATAATAAATCTATCATGCACCCATTTGTGATATACGCTGATTTTGAGTGTATCCTTAAAAAGATAAATACTGCTTCTCCCAATCCAAAAGAATCATATACAAATAAATATCAAAAACATATTCCTTGTGGTTTCTGTTATTATATCAAATCATCTGTTGGAGAAAAGTATAACAAACTTGAACATTATAGTGGAAAAAAAGCTTCACAAGAGTTCGTAAAACGATTAGAAAAGAATTGTATAAGACTCACTAAATTAATGAAAGAAACAAATGAACCGATGAAATTAACCAAAGAAGAAAAATTAGAATTTAGAAAGAACAATATCTGTCATATTTGTGAGGGGGAAATTAAGGAGTCTAAAGTTAGGGATCATTGTCATCTTACTGGTAAATATAGAGGTCCCGCTCATTCCTGTTGTAATCTTAATTATAAATTACCTTCTTTTATTCCAGTCTTTCTTCACAACAGCGCCAACTATGATACACATCTATTTATAAATGAACTTTCAAAAACACCAGGGAATATTTCTGCCATAACAAACACAAGTCAAAAGTATATTTCATTTACAAAAATGATATTCACAAAACCTTTAACTCGTATTGGGTTTCTAGATTCTTTCAAGTTTATGGGAACACCACTAGCCTACCTCGCATCAAATCTAAGGTCCACGGACTCTTTTCCAAATCTTAATTCATTCGTTCCAAAAGAGGAAATTCTCACTAAAGAGGAAATTCAGATTAAAGAGAGAATTCAAAGTAAAGAGGAAATTCGAATTAATGAGGAAATTAATGAAGAAATTCTAACTGAAGATGAAATTCTAATTATAAAGAAAATTCGAACAATGAATGAAATTCTAACTAAAGAGGAAATTCAGATTAAAGATGAAATTCTGATTAAAGAAGGAATTCTTATGAGAGAGGAAATTCAAACAAGGAATGAAATTCAAAGTGAAGAGAAAATTCTTACAAGTAAGGGAATTTATCCTTATGATTATATGGATTCATTTATGAGATTTAAAGAAACACAACTTCCTTCAAAAGAAAGTTTCTATAATAACCTTTATGAAGAAGAGATAAGTGATAAGGAATATAAACACGCACAAGAAATATGGAAAATTTTTAAGATAAAGAACCTTGGAGAATATCATGATTTATATCTAAAAACAGATGTTTTATTGTTAGCTGATGTGTTTGAAGCTTTTAGATCACTTAACTCTGTCATAATAAAAATTCTTATGGATTAGATCCTGCCCACTATTTCACAGCTCCTGGTTTAGCTTGGAGTGCAATGTTGAAAATGACAAAACAAGATATAGATTTAACCAGTGATGTTGATATGCTTTTGATGATTGAGAAGTCCAAGAGTGGTGGAATATCACAAGTATGTTCAAAAAGATATGCTAAAGCAAATAATAAATATCTTCCAAATTATGATAGTGAAAAAGATAGTAATTATTTGATGTATTTTGATGCTAATAATTTGTATGGATGGGCAATGTCTCAATCTCTGCCTTATGGTAAATTAGAGTGGGTGGAAGAAAAGGATTATGAAAAGGCTTTGATGAATATTGTTATTTCTTCTCAAGAGGAATTGAATGACGAAGAAGAAGGTTATTATTTTGAAGTTGATTTGAGGTACCCGAGTGATCTTCATAATAAGCATAAAGACCTTCCTTTTGCATGTGAGAAAGAAACCCCAAAGAAAGAATGGTTCAGTGATTATCATAAAAGTTTTAATATTAAAGGCAAATCAACAGAAAAGTTATTAACAACATTCTATGATAAAGAGGGATATGTTTTGCATCAGAGAAGCTTAAAACAGTTTTTGAGAGAAGGATTGAGAGTAGCTAAAATTCATAGAGTTTTAAAATTTAAACAAAGTCCTTGGGTGAAAAAGTATATTCAATTCAATACAGATATGAGAGCAAATACAAAAGTAAAATTTGAAGGGGACTTTTATAAATTAATGAATAATGCTGTATTTGGAAAGACTATGGAAAATGTTAGAAACAGGCAAAACATTAGATTCGCAACATCTTGGAAAGAAGCTTCGAGATTGATAAATAAACCAAGTTTTGAGAGTGAAGAGGTTTTTTTCAGAGAACTTTTCTGCAATTCATATGAAAAAGGAAAGTATTGTAATGGATAAACCAATTTATATTGGAACAGCAGTTCTTGATTTATCAAAGATATTGATGTATGATTATTTGTATAATGACTTAAAGAAAGAGTATGGTGAAAATGTTTCATTGTTGTATATGGACACTGATAGTTTTATCCTAGATATAAAAACTGATGATGTTTATAAAGATATGAAGAAAAATATTGGAGTATATGATACAAGTAATTTCAGCAAGAAGAGTGAGTTATTTTCCAAAAAGAATGAAAAGGTTATTGGTAAGTTTAAGGATGAGTTGGGTGGAAAAGTAATGAGTGAGTTTATTGGATTGAGAGCAAAGGCATATGCTTATAAGTATGGTGATCAGATTGACAAGAGGTTAAAGGGAATAAAGAAATATGTAATAAAGAAATCAATAACTTTTAGAAATTATTATAATTGTTTGATGAATAAGAAAGAAGAATATAGGAAAATGAATACAATAAGAAGTTATAAACATAACATATATAGTGAAGAAGTAAATAAAAAGGCATTAGGAGCCTTTGATGATAAGAGATTTATTTTAGATAATGGAATAGATTGTGTTCCATATGGATATTGTATGATAGAGTGAATAGAATAGATTGTGTTTTAACGATGGGAAGATGGGTTAGGGTTTTTTAAGGGCTACCGCCACGTTTTTTTGCAATATATAAATGGTCAAACCAAGTATTAATCAAACTAAAGAGTGGAGAAAATCTCAGTCTTTGTATATAAATGGAAAACATAATGAATGTGAAAAATATCAAATAAGTCTAATTGAAAAAATAACTAAAACAAAGGTAAATAAAACAAATAAGCAAATCACTTTAAAAAGTAGTAAGTTAGAGGATGTAAAGAAAAAAATGAATATCCTTGAATGGACTGAAAACTTTGATGGTTATCAATTGAACAATGAAAAAACAATTTACTATAATCTCAAAATGATATGTGGCTCAGGAGGTGGTCAAACAAGAGCATTAAGAGAAGTTTATCATTTCGTAATGGCACAAAAGGGGTATCTTAAAAAATATAAATATTCAAATGTTTTGTTTTTCAATATTTTAGATGGGGATTATTGTGCAAAGAAAATTAAACTATTGAAGGAATTTGAGAATGAACAAATCTTTATAGGTTCAATGAGTGAGCTAAACAATATGCATCGGTTACTTGATAAAGAGTGTCCCGAGGCTTAGACGTTTCAGATATTTCTTTCGAATCACCTTTAACAAATCACATTACCACTTTAGTACTTGAACAAACTTTATCTTATTGCATGGATTATTTGAAAAAAAAAAGTGTCCCCAGGTTAAAAGGGGAGACAAATAAATATACCTTGGGATAAAAAGGGGGTTATTTTTAGGGAAAAAAAAAATGAATCGCTGAAAATCCCCCATTCATTTACATGGGGAAAAGTGAGCCAGAACCAGTATATTCACCCTACTAACCTACTCTTGACCTCCTTGCCACAATCACCTCATCCACTTCAGTCTCCTCACCGAAACCGCCTCAAATGCTCCCAATACATCAACGCCTTCACCATAAATGCCACAGCGCTTCCTCTTCCTTACTACAACTGCAATAAACCAGCCCAACCGCAGTTAGCTCCCTGGATGCTCACCACAGTCTCTTGGATACCGGGGGAATGAAGGACATTACAAGTCGGAACACTTTGGCATATAACCTGACGCGCAAATATGTGCAGGGGCTCATTCACTGGCATTTGGGTAGTCCTGGTTGTCTGTTAAATAATAACCCTTGAAGTCTGTCACATGGCCAGGCTGAGGAGTAACTGAAAGTTTTCTTTACACATACAGATTTTATGCCTGGTCTTGGCTTAATGGTAAGGGTGGTGGGCTTGGGATCCCAGGATCAAGAATTCAAATCCCCCTTTTCTGTTGAATTAATACCAAGTGGGGTTGACTCAGCCTGCCATTCTTCTGAGGTCGGCAAAATGAGTACCAGCTTGCTAGTATCTTGAGTTGGAGTGGCGACCCGTCCAGGATTGTGCCCAATAGCCAAGGAGACTGCTTAGGCAGTACCAATGCTCTGCACAGAGTATGGTCCCAATGGATGGATGGATACAGATTTTCTTACATGCTCCATTAAGCTATCTTCTCACACATCATTTTTCTATCTGTGTCTCGTTCACTGTGAACACATCACTGAAAGAGCATTGCCGATTCACACCTTCCTCTCTTGCATCACAGTGCACCACATTTTTGCACCTCCCACTCATTCACCATCGACACTCAGTTTTCTTCCCTCCTCTTCCAGAGCGATTGAGCTGTGTAGGTCCATTGACAGCACCAGGTATCAACGAGGTCGTTTACACCTCAACTGCTTCTATCTCTGGCTATCTCTAGCGTGTGTGTGTGTGTGTGTGTGTGTGTGTGTGTGTGTGTGTGTGTGTGTGTGTGTGTGTGTGTGTGTGTGTGTGTGTGTGTGTGTGTGTTATTTTAGTATATTTTAATATTGCACAAGCTTTGTTTTGGGTTAATTCTTCTTTGTGTCTTCTGTCTTTGTAAATAATAATTGCATTTTATTTTGCCGCACCTACAAATCCCTTTGCTTTCCCTGCAGTACATAATTGTGAATAACCCAACTATTGTGCCACATAACTTCCCTCACCTTCGCTAATAACAAATTGCTTGTTATAAATGTACTCAGCTCATTTCATCTTTTCCTTCATTGGTCCAACATGGTCCACACATTAACTCAGCTGGGAAGTTCTACCCCAATAATTTGCTCTTAGTAGCCAGTACTAACACTCACACTTTCACTCGGCAGTAATCCTAGTGTGCAATGAGGGCACAAGACCCCAATTGTCTCGGCTGTCGACAGGTAAGGTATCACGTGAGGTAGTGTAACCCTTAGCGGATTGGCAGTGCCAATCAGTGTTCGAGGTTGCTTAGCAACCTGCCGGTGTGCAGAGCTATCTGTTCCCGGCGGCCACAGGACTGGTTTTTAGAGAGGGACCCGAGTGCTTCCCCTTATGGCGTGCCTCAAACCCCGAGTCCACAACAATATATAGCATGATATCTTAAAATGTTATAAACGGATTGGGACGCAAGTTGGTGGAAAGTTTGGGTGTGTGACAAAGACGAATTTATTCGATTTTCACGCAGATATTCAGGGCCCAAAATCTTCAGGGAATGGAAGGGCTGCAAGCAAGTTTACTTAATAATTTAATTATGTATCTCGCAAATGTATACGGTATTTGACAAAAATTCAATCACGAATTCAGTTTGCTAATTGCATCATCACTGACACATGCTGATACAATACATCTGTCAGTAAAAAGGCAGAAATTTAGCCAAGGTACTGTTATACAATCGCCTAGTTTTTTTCAAAAGACACTGGGTTATTTAGACTCGAAGAGCAAATGCAAACAGAACAACTGGCTTAACATGCTCTCCAAAGGATATTTTACTGATCGTTGTAATTGCTGCCATTGAAGCACCAGGATGATTGTTTACAGTTAGGGTAGGAATCAAAACCCAGGCTGTGTCGAGCTCAATGGCGAATACGCTACATCCTCGCTCTCCGCTCAGCTACGTTTAAACATGATTTATTGAGCATACATGTGAGCCACCGATTTTAGTGCAGTCACAATATATTTGTCAATGCTTAATGGGTCAAAATAGAAAACATTTTAGTTTAGTTATTGATTGAACTTCATAATTAATCACAGAATTTTAGATCAGCGAGCATGACGTGTGTGCTTCTTGTTAACAACTTGGGGCCAAAGGAAATTGTCTTTCTCTAACAAAATACCACTTAAAAAGATAAATGTGCGAAGTTTATTTTTATCATTACTGTTAATTGTTATTTCATTAAAAAAAATGTTATAACCATTTTTTCTTGGTGTAAAGGTGTGCTGATTATTGTTCTCAAAACATGTATGACTTGGTAGTAGAAGAGCGCAAAATGTAACATTCCAATGGCACTGAGTACATTCTCTGAACTAATCCGGTTCGGCGCTTGCTCTTCGGGCTGTGTGCGGCATTATCTCTGCCATACAGGCTCAGAGAATGGGTAAACATGCTGCTAGCAAGGAAAGGTCAGCACGTTATGTGCTTTACTCTGGATTTTCTCACATTTTCATTCAAAGATTTTTCAAATGTTGGGTCCAGTAAGTTTGCCTTTCGCATTAAGCTACATTCTTTCTCCAAAAATGATGCAAAAATAACGTTGACTGATCTGGCAGGATAAACAAGCTTGTTCAGGTGCTTTGGAGAAGAAAAAAAATTGTCTGTTTGGTTTTCAATTAGTTAAAGTAAAATGTGTTCTCCAGAATGATGCAGTGAGTGGCCAGTTGCTTGTACATATGAATGTATTTGTAAAAAAAAAAAAGTGAACAATTAGATTTGAGATAGGTCACTGATCTGTGTGCAAGGCGCATGTTCGATGAGACAAATTGTTAAATTCTACAGTGAAAAATCAAGATACCATTAACCCTGCAATTTAAATGGTCATGACAAGATGGCACACCTTGCAAACAGGAAAGATAAGTGGACACGAGGGTTTAAATGAAACGAGGAAACTCCAAAATTGTCAGAATAAAGCTACAATCTATACTCTGAAGCAGTTAGAGTCATTATTTTTGTGAACTCCTCAAGTTTTTGGCAGATCTCAACCAAATGTTTCACACATACTCAGGGAACCGGTGGGGTTTGACATAGAATTAACATCCACGGGCAGAAACAGGATGGATAATCAAACTCTCACCAAGAGTAACAAGGGCGTGATGTGCAGCAAAATAAATTATTTCAGTATCAAATATATTAAATAACAAGTTTGAATGGATGGAAAGTGTCATTGAAGTGTTAAGAGACAAAAGTGTCTTCATTCTGGCAATACATACGAGCCTCGACAGTGTATGATGGCACACAAATTGATGAATCACTTTGCCTGTGATAAAACAGGTTGACAGCTTACTGGGTCGGGATTCAAACCCAGATTAAACAGCTTTGAGGTGAGTGTGTGTCCCTCCAGGCTATATTTTGGTATGTTTGTCAGAGGTGACTATGTGACAATATTAACAACTCTATGGAGATGTTTATATGAGAGGGAGTTTTGCATTTCTCCTGTGGGTTGGTGTATTTGTGTATTTTATTTGATGCGGGATTGAGACAAAAACAAAAGTGTCGAAGCATGTCATGATGGCAATCCGTAAAAAGGATTGTGGTGTTGTTGTCTTGTGCTGTCATTCATAGCTTCACATCATGGTAAATGCAATGCATGGAAGAATTGTGGTATCGTATTGTGCTATCATTCCTTTCTTGTTATTCCTTCCAAACTTGTGTGGTTGTTTTTTTTTAATTCCATTCCAACATGGTTTTTTCTCCATTTATATTAATTTTATTTTTTCGACTTGTTTCTGTTATTTTTTTTTCGTGGTGGAGGGAGAGAATTATGGATGGTTGTGTAAATGAGGCTTCATCTGGAATATTGTGCACGTAAGATACAGAACATCCAGGTCGGAGTGGAGGAAGTCAGGAAATGGCCAGCAATGCTAAGAGTAGATTAAGCTCCATGGTCAGATAATATGTACCTGAGAGTAAAGCTTGGAGGTAAGATAGCAGAGATGGGGTGATGACATTCAGGAGAGATGGGATACTTTCATAGATTGACAGATGTAGTTTAACATGAAGAAATGCAAGGTGATTGGGATGGGTGAGTGCATTGAAAATAGAGATGATATCATGTAAGGGGCGATATTGTAGTTTGTTACATAGATGAAGGATTTGGGGGTGCTAATAGATATTAGTGGGACAACTTAGCATAACAATTGTGCATTTTGTGAGGAAAGCACCAAATTTGGCACACTAGTAGCCTAACATATTATGAACAGATTTGGATATTGGGCCATCTCAAAATTTTTCATGGCAGTGGAAAATGGCTGCCACAGCCATCAGTGGCTGAATTTGAGATGGCCCAATATCCAAATGTGTTCATAATATGTTAGGTTACTAGTGTGCCAAATTTGGTGCTTTCCTCACAAAATGCACAATTGTTATGCTATATTTAGCTAAGTTGCCCCACTATATGGGGGGTAAGCAGAGAGGGCAGTTACAGGAAGGCATAGTCAAAGCTAACAGGGTTTTAGGTTGTATTTGTAGGGGGGTAAATCACATCAAAAGAGGTGGTGTTTACACTGTATAGGAAGTTAGTGAGGCCTCATCTAGAATACTGTGTGCAGTTTTGGTCACGACATTTGAGGAAGGCCATAACTGCAGTGGAGAGGGTTCAAACATTGGGGCTACTAGAATGGTAATCCCAGCCACCTGGGCTAATTGATTAGGTGAGAGCGGTTGGTTATTCCTTCCAATTACGGGTGAGAGATGTGATTGGGTCTTGTTATTTATATGTGTACTCGTGAGTTTCCCATGCTACACATGGGTGGGATTTCTATCGCAGAATGTCTTCTGTTTTTGGTCTGTCTGTGAGCTTCAGTGTCTCTTGCATGTTCTTCCTCTCTGAACTCAGCATTTTGTCTCATTTTTCTGTGACATTCGGTGGTTTTACCGTGTTTTTGTGTCCTGTTGGCATCATCCTGTCTCTGCTTTATTTATTTATTTTGAACTTCAGAGCTTCCTCCTTATAAGACTATTTTTATTTTGTATTTTTTTCTCAGCATTTGGAACCCTTGTGGAGCTGTGGTACATGTTGCACCTTCGAGTGTTCAAAAGCAAACAGACAATGTGGAAATGGCGAATGACAAACCTTGAACCAATAATTTCCACATTCCTGTGCCATCTTCAGTTGAACGCCAGGCATGTACATCCGGCTCGTGAATGACTTGGACAAAAAAAACACTGCAGCTGACCCCACCAGAAGGTGGGTATACGTAATGTTTTCATACATAGTCAATGGCGAAACTGCAAATGCCCAATTCTGTGAATTTGAATGAAAAATTGTGGCATCTCACAGGTGGGAGCAGAGAATCTCAATTGTACTGAGAAATTGCCAACCCCGTGAAAGTGTTTACATGCAAAGAAAGATCATCGTCATATGGGTGGGTAGAAATTAAAAATCTCAAATGTATTGAAATATTACCAAACCAGCAAATCTTTCCATGTGCAGTAAATGGTGAAACTGCTAACGCCGAACCCATGAATGAGTTGACATGCGGAGAGAGAGGACATCTTTGTACGGCTCGAAAGGCGAAATCATAATTTGATTGAGAAATTAATGAAACCTCCCACCCACCTTAGAACACCCGCTGGGACCCCAAAAGGTTCCACAGAAAGTTTGGTGGGGCTAGCCCCAAATCTGAGAATCTGAGGGAGGAGTTTGGGGACAGACGGACAGACAGACAGAAAGATGGACAGCCCTGCTTTATTACATATACATATACATATCTATATATATATATATATATATATATATATATATATATATATATATATATATATATATATATATATATATATATATATATATATATATGTATATATATATATATATGTATATATATATATATATGTATATATATATATATATGTATATATATATATATATGTATATATATATATATATATATATATATATATATATATATATATATATGTATATATATATATATATATATATATATATATATATATATATATATATATATATATGTATATATATATATATATATATGTATATATATATACATACACACACACAAATCTGTCAGTAAACAAGGCTCTTCTGGCTAGGAAGAGTATAATTCTCAATTTTATCGACCAATCCACCACAGAGAGGGAGCTGGTCAATAAAATTGAGAATTAAATTATCTTCTTGGTTTTGGCTGCAGTACAATCCTGCATAGATGCAGGGGGGTGTCGCTCTGCTGAGCTCATGCTTAAAAGGTAGAGCCGATGCAACTGTTTAGCCAGCAGAGCCTTTTTTAATTTTTCATTGTTCCTGGATTCTCCCAGAATTGTTTTGTCTTCCACAGACAGGTTAATGTGTGGCAAGCGTTTTCTGTTGGTCAGGATGCATGCAGCAATAACTGGTGTGGCACTTGCTTCTTGGTACCAATTATAGTGACAGGGTATGTTCTCGACATATATGTATGCGTATGTGTATTTCTCATTGAGCAAGACACTCTTGTTAAGGAAGACCAAGAGGACGGTCTATTTGGCAAAGAGCTTGTCACAAATAAAGACCATCCAGAAGCGACGTCTAAAACTGATTGAACTTCTTTCGGTTATATATTTTATATCAATGAAGCACCCCGCCCATCGTGTAGAGTTTCTGATATTTCTCACATATAAACATACATATATATTGAAACGCATGGAGCATGACGAGTGCTCCCCCGATCTCCAATGGACATAAACTACTACACTAAAGCGTTACCTCCAACGCAAATGCCTAAGCCAGGCGACTCTGTCAAACAGACAGAGATTATATGGTTGGCATTGATTAAACATCAAACGGAGCCACCTGTCCAGATTTGGGGTTTATTTACCTCTTATGGAGGTGCCTTTTTATACAAAAACAATGAGAAAAAAAATCAAAACATTTAAACAGATTGGACCGTGCACCTTGACCCCAGGGCCAAAGCACACAGTCCAACAAGACTGTCCCATTGGCATACACATGTCCATCAGCTCACAAGCTGAAGCACATGGTCAAACACACACATCCTATCCCTCAAGGGCCAGAATGCATGGTCATATAAATGGACTCCTCCATAGGAGTGAGTCCCCATAAATTCAATGGCATGCCGTCCTGAATTTGGGTTTATTTACCTCTTATGGAGGTACCTTTTTAGATCCTCGTGGAGGATCTCTAAGTCTTTCTCACGTTGTTGTTCTTGTGGACTTTTTTGTTTCACAGCCTTCAGTTTTCATCGAAACTTCCTGAAACTTGGCGTGTGTGTATATATATATATATATATATATATATAAAAATACCCTGCGCAGACAGTAACCATCTCCGATTTTGAAAATTTCTCCTAGAAAAGAAGTTATGACGTCAAAATATCTCCGCTAATGGAAATCACCTAAAAAATTATCTCCGAAACTCGGCAAGCTTTTTGAATTATGTTTGCAGGAATCGAACAGGCCATTAGCAGAGATGAATTACCGCACATATGATACATCACTATCACGTCATATCAATTTTTATGACGTCATTCCTATTTTTTGACATTTTTTGTTTCACAACCCAGAGTTTTCATCGGATCTTCGTGAAACTTGCCATGTATATGCAGAAATTCCATGCGCAGGCAGTAACCATGTCCGATTTTGGAAATTCTTCCCAGAAAATAGTTGTCATAATATCACCGCTAATGGAAATCGCCTATACCATTATCTCCAAAACTAGGCCTGCTGTTTTAAATTTGTTTTCGGGAATCAAGCCGGTCATTAGCATAGATAATTTATCGCAAACCTGATACATCACAATGACGTCATATTCGTTTTTATGACGTCATCGTTAAGAGGACGAGGATCTTAGCTCAATTGAACTTGTTATTTTTTAAAAAGGTAAAGAGAAAATCAAAGCATTTAAATAGCTTGAGGTGTGCAACTTGACCCCATGGCCAAAGCACACAATCCAACAAGACTGTCCCATTGGCATGCACATGCCCATCAGCCCACAAGCTGAAGCACATGGTCAAGCAAACACATACATCCTCACCCCAAAGGTCCAGATTGCATAGTCATACAATTGAACCCCTCCATATGAGTGAGTCCCCACGACTTCAATGGCATGCTGTCCCATATTTTCATCAGGACCACAAATACCTAACCAATAATGAGCACATAGTTTAAACATCAAAGTTACCTCCTGGCTGTTATGGTGAGCATCAGCCATGTATTATGTCTCACATGGTAACACCACATAATCCGCAAAGACCAACAGTCCATCTGCCACCCAGAAAATTGTTCCCAATAATGCAGACCAATCATCCAGAATACACATAGTGTGATCGGCAGGTAAATCAAAATGTATGGAGTGTGATGAGTGTTCCTCCGATATCCAATGGATATAAAGTCTGACACCAAAGGGTCACCTCCAACCCGGAGGCCTCAGGCCGGTGACTGTCAAACAGAGAGAGATTATATCGTCAACATCAGTTAAACATCAATCGGAGCCATCTAATTGGATTTCGGGCTTATTTACCCTCATCAGGGTGGTACACCATATAAATATCTAACCAATGATGACCACATTCTTCATTGATTGTTCTTTGCGAACTATTGTTCTTTGCAGATTATGTGGTGTTACCAAGTGAGACAATCCATGGCTGATGCTCACCACTACAGCCAGGAGGTACGATTGATGTTTAAACAATGATACGATTGATGAATGTCTTGGCTCAGCTAAGTTCTTGATTCTTTATGTGTGATACTAACCAGATAATTGGCAGATGCAAGCTGATAAAGCAGGGTATAAATTGGTTGTGTGGTTTCTCAGAGTAATATAAATTATTATATCATTTGTAATCATCACAATGATTCTCTGAATGAAGTAATATAGCAAATACAGGATGATAATTCTAATGACAATTCCATTGCTCGCTAATAAACCTGCCTTCAAGGTGTCCTTTTAATTGCTAACCTAAATGTGAAACATTTCCTTCCTATTTGCATGCAATATGAAACAAATGCCATGAAACAATCCTCATTTGAAATGGGAGAAACTCCAACAAAATCTATAAGCTTGTAGAGGTGCCCTTGATGTTCCCCTGTACACTGCAGCAATGATCTGGAAAGAAGGCCATAAGTTACGTATGTGCTGTTAATCTAAATGGAATAGATTTCATACATTTACTGCTGAAAGTCCCTTGTATCATGCCCGATTACCATGGGTCTTCATTTGGGGACCGTTTGTAGCTACATAATTCTGTGTAAAGTTAATGGAAGGCAGTCACTATGACGGATAATGAGCCATGAGTTTCATGCAGTTTGATGTGGTGTGGAAAGTATTGTATTGTACAGGAAAAGCCGCCACTGTTCCAAGGTTTTATCAACCATTGCAGTAATCCCTTGGAATTCTTAAAAATCGATTTTGGGATTTGAAAATTTATTTCCACTCAAAAGAATAAAGAAGCAGGAATGCTGAAATCCATTATTTATGAATATATGAAAGAGGATGGCTGTTCCAGTGAAATAAGTTCAAGTCTACTCTGCACAAAAAGTGACACATTTTTCACAATATGGTAAAAAAAAAAAAAACAACAATGGTACAAATTGTATATTTTTATTTTATTTTAAACCCTCACAGCAGTTAAATATTTTTGGGGTAAAACACAACTGACAGAGCCTTTTCAAAATCCAGAATTGTCAAACTGAATCAGAAGCTTGAGGGGGAACATGTTCAAAAATATTAAATGAGCAGTGCCATGAGTGTGTTATGATAATTAATTAAACCTCACTAGTTCCAATCTGACCAAAAAAAAAAAAGCAATTTTTATGAATTGTAGTTGTTGGAGTAAAATCTGTTTTCGATTTTATTATCTTTCCTAAAAATAAGTATTGATGGTGATTGGCAATTGTGGTGTGCTGGGGAGTGGGAGAAATATTTGATGATGGAGGCAATCAGTTTGTACTCCATGTTCTCCAACAACTGAAACATTAAGTTCGCAGTTCACAAATTATGTCATGTCAATATTTGGTCAAGGACATTTGGTTAAGAAACCTGATAGCTTTCATTTGTTTCGATATCTTGGGGATCCACAACTAAACCAAACAAATTGAGTCAGTATGTTAAATAGGTATTGTGACGACGTGTTAAAGGATTTCACACCATTTGTCATAAAAAGCATTCATCATTTTATCGAATATTTTTGGGGGATTCTGAAGAATATGAATCACTGCACTTTCTGATGATGGTCACATGCAAGAAGCACTGCATTGCATTCCATTTTACAATTGCTTAGGTAAACAATTCCACGTCAATAGCCATGGAGTTTGTTCTTTTTGTGTTGAAGATTATTATTATTATTTTCAAAGCCAGCACAAATTGCTCGATCTGTGAATCCTGATTGTTTCGACACTGAAATATTGGCTCAGAGAGGATCTTTTCAGGCAAGAAAGTCCTCAGGAAAGCAAGTTACTAGTATAAATTATCTTATGAGAAGGCCGATCGCGGAATTCAGAAAAAGTATCGTGGCTATTGAGGGATGACATAGGATGGTGGTGCAATACTTGCTTGAAGCTCTGGAAGGAGGAGGAGGATTAAACTGTTCTTGGGAGATGGTTCCACAAACATGGAGAAAAGAGGAACAAACGAGTATATGTTGATAGAAAGAATGGATTTGGGAGTTTATCCAGGACGAGTGGATTATAAATGCATCTTGAATGAGAAGGGCACTGGTAGAGTGCATACTTCCACCATGCAATGTTTGACCTGCCTGATCCAGGAGAACATATCAGGCCCAATACATTTTTGAAATATCATTCTATATATCGTTTTTTGAACGATCACTCAATGGTGAAGAATCACTTAAAAAATTAGATCCGTATCCGGATTTGGATCTTCATCAAAATTGAATCAATTCTTCCATGTCACACACCGAACGTGTCCACCAAGTTTTGTCCGAATCCGTCCACAAGTTTTTGAGATATCGTGTTATATATCGTTTGTGGCCCTAGTTCTCAATGGTGAAAAATCACTTTAAAAAAATTCAGATTCGTATTCGGATCTTCACTAAAACTGAATGAATTATTATCACACACCAACGCGTTCACCAAGTTTCATCCCGATCCGTCCACAACTTTTTGAGATGTCGTGCTCTATATCGTTTTTGGCCCTATCTCTCATTGGTGAAGAAACACATAAAAAATTATAGTAGTAGGATATAGAACCAGATCTTCACCAAAATTCATCAGTTTTTCGTTGTCACACACCCAACCTGTCCAAAAAATTTCATCCAAATCCGTCCAAAACTTTTTGTGATATCCTGCACACAGACAAACAAACAGACAAACAAATAAACCAATGTCACCCGCAGGGTGACCCGTATCTTGCCAAAAGGTGACCACGTGTGACTTCTTTAAGGTCACACTGAGGTGAACAGAGCTGCTATCCACCAGGAGCGACTCCTTGAGGAATATCTGCCTACGAGAGATTCCGATGAGAATCGTTCTACAGAGTAACCATGAAAAATATGCTTTTTCCTCATAACGTCACCAAATGACGTCCTAATGTCTGAAGCTTGACATATCTAGAAAGCACTCATCGAGCTGTTCAATTTGAGGTACTACACGATATGGTTCCTAAAACTTGAAAATTCGACCTTGGGGTAAATATGTTTGACCTGAGGCGCTAACCATGAAGGTCAAGGCCAATCGCCACCAAAAACTAACCAGCTGAGCGCCAGACTATGGACTATATTCCCATGAAGTTTGAAGATGATCCGATCAAAATTACTCAAAAAATAAGGGTTTCGTCGACTTCCCTGATTTGTGACAAAGTGACCTTGACCTTCAAAATTTTGTGCACTGAAAGGGACCTCTATAGGCCTCTGATATGCGAAGTTACAAAAATTTCCGATTATAACTGTGCTCTGCCGAGTGATTTATACGTGATTACAGACCAAAAAAAAAAAAAAACATATGAAGGTCAAGGCCAATCGCCACCAAAAATTAATCATCTGAGTGCCAGACCATGAACTATATTCCCATGAAGTTTGAAGACGATCCGATCAAAATTACTCAAAAAATAAGGGTTTCGTCGACTCCCCTGATTTGCGACAAAGTGACCTTGACCTTTGACCTTGACCTTCAAAATTTTGTGCACTGAAAGGGACCTCTATAGGCCTCTGATATGCGAAGTTACAAAAATTTCCAATGATAACTGTGCTCTGCAGAATTTTTTATACGTGATTACAGACAAAAAAAAAAAAAAACATACAAGCTGACTAACATATCTTGCAAAAACTTCGTTTTGGCAAGATAAAAAACAAACAAACAGACAGAAATGTGTGAAAACATAACCTCCTTCACCTTTGGTGGCAGAGAGAATGAGCTGGAGTGGTTCTGAAGGCAAATAATGGAGAGGGTGCTTGACCAGAGGAATGTTAGGGAGGGGCTGAGGGTGAAGGACACAAGAGGTCAATGACCAACAAGCCTTGTGCTACAGCCTCATAGTGAACTGTACAAAAACAATAAATTTTTACAGCCTCGGTAAAAGCAATTAATGTCAATAACAATATGAGCATTAAATATGACAGATCAAGGAAAAACAGATGTGTTGATGGAGTTCTGGCCCATAACAGAGAGCAGTAATCCATTTAACTATGGACAAAGGCATTGTAGCCTGTGAGTGGAGTTCTGATTTTTCAATTGAGGAGAAGAAGAAGAAGAGGAAGAAAGCATCTCAAAATGCAAAGCCCAACTACTTTGTATTCAGACTTCTTCTTCTGTATGCTAAAAGGTACCTATGAAATTTTGACTAAATTCTTTATTTGTCTTCTCCATATTCTTATTATAAAGTTTTGTTGAAAATGTGATAACAAAAGCTCAAATGGTAAAAACATTACAGCCTGGACAGACACACACACACACGTGATTGCAATACCCCATCTTCCGCTGCATGGGGAACAAACTAATAATATTGTTGCGAATTCGCGCCCGCCGGCGTGCAGACGGCCACGTCACTTGAATCGCGACCGAGTCGCCCACCAGACGGACAATTCAGTCGTGACCCTCTCAGAACAACACCGGGAGCTAGTCACGGGTGGGGGTTTAACCTCACCATGATCGTGCCAATTACCCACCCGCGCAGGATAGGGTCGCTCGCTAAATTTGATCTACCTAAGTACCTGCGCGAATGGTCGACCGGGCGATCGCACCACGCCACAGGTCGACTCCAGACACGAACCGCTTAAGCGGTCCGTTCCGTGCTACAGTGATAACCGAGCGGTGTTATTGTCGGCCTCGACGGTTCCGATTAATTATCGGGCATATTAAGCCCACTACGAACCCTTTACGTGAAGCAGGATGGAGGGTCAATTAAAAGGAAGGAGACTAAGCGAAACGGGAAAACAGTTCAACACAATGCACATTTATTCCGCGGCACACGGAAAGCACGTATATACAGCCACAATAATCAAAATGCACATATAAAGCGAAAGCAAGAGTTAAACCGAATACGCGTACACACGGCAACACTTATACAGTTCTACTTTACAGACGGCGCAAACATACATTTATTCAAAAGCAAAGGAAAGAAGCCACCCTCATAGACAAGGGGGCAGACGGGGCACGTGGGCCTTTATGGCGTGGGACTTGGCCGACTGAACGAGTCCCACGAGACCGTTGCAGGTTACCTGCATCCTCGTGGTGCGATGGTGGGCGAGCTCTCTCCGGCGCTCCTTGTACGAACGCACAGGTCCGCGCGACACAGCTGGCAGAGTGGCGCCTCCAGTCCGCGTCCCTCCGCAACGCCCGGACTCTCCACCGACTGCAAGCTCCAACGAGCGGGTCGCTCTATGGACCGCTTCTCCAAGACCCAGACGGGCAGAAGACCATGAACCGCCGACTGACACTGACACTCTCACCGACCGCCCTAACCTGACCTCCTCTGACCTGACTTCCTCCGAGCAGCGCCACCATGCGCCCTTTTATTTCCCCGGCACCCCGCCCCTCCCTTCGCAGCACGCGGGGGGGGGGGCGGGAGGGGGGGAACATTCCACTCGAGAAATCGGAGTGGGAGTTGAGTTCCAACCGTCATTCTTGTTTACCAGGGAAATCGGGGTGGGAGTTGAGTTCCAACCGTCATTCTTGTTTACCAGAGAAATCGGGGTGGGAGTTGTTGTTGTTCCCCTTTTGTGTTCGTGGAGATGTAGACGGTTGCTGTCGGAGTGGTGAGGATCGTGTGGTTTTTGAGAGGCAGGTGTGGTTGTGGTTGTTGTGAAGCGGCATTCTGGTTGGTGGTTGTTGTGTGATTGCGGTTGAGACGTGGTTGGTTCAAAATAAAGATAGAACAGAAAAACGGCTATCTCAAAGTGTCGCAGCCCGAATGAATCACATAAATTCCCTCGAGAGAACGGGTTTGGGGCTAACTACACATGTACTTAGAGATATCTCACCTACGGGCCCTTCATGGTGTAATGCGAATTTCCACAGACGTAACAATATAATATGGGTTCCCTTACAAGGAAGTCAATGGAGGAGGAGGAAATTAGGCCCATCAAGTCTGCACAATGGTTGCCAAGATATGGTTGTTTTTCCACGATTCATGTTAATGCAGAGTGTCAAGCAAACAAGCAACACAGCATTATTGAAGTCTTTGGTATGACTTGTCATGGTCATACTTAAATTGTTGACCTCCCAAACTCAGAGCAGATGCTCCAACGATTACACCACCTATTCTGGTTAAGACAAGGATCTGTGGAGGATGGCCAGTATGAGGCTGGCATTGGAGTTAAACTTTGCAAAATGGTCAGTCCAGGTGAGGTCATGGCTGTGGATTAGGACTGGATGTTCAGAAGACCTCTTCCAGTGGCTGGTCATGGAAATAGATAGGTTGGTTTGTTTGATGATGCTTCTGGAGCAACATTGTGAAACTGTGACATGTGTCTGCATTCATGAACAGGTTCACTTCATGAGATGAGCATCTCATCAATTCCAGATCAGCAGGGTGTGATGCACTTGCCGTATGCCTGTCAATGGGATAGGGGTACTGAACAACACAATGTGGAGTCATCTGCAAAGATAATGAGAAGGCTTTCTCGAGCATGTAAGGTTTGATGTAGATAAGGGACAGGACTGGGAACAAGATACTACATTGGGGCACTCCCTCCTCCACTGGAAAAGGAGTGGAGAAAAAACAAAAGACAGGTGTGAAAGTGGCCTATATGGCACAGGTAGTAAGTTTGGAAACCAGAGAAAATGCCAAACATTGTTAAATGCCAGAGAATTATCCAAGGAGATGGTCCTGAACTCTTGTTTAAAAGATTCCTGGCCTCCAACTCTTGCCGAGAGGGGGACAGCAGAATGCCTAAATTTGCATGATCATGATGGAATCCAAACTGATATTCAGACATAATGCAGTTTGAAAAGAAGGAAGTGTTGCATAGGTAGTAAAAATTCACAGTAATTATGCACAGGCATTGGAAATAGCAGGAAAAGGAATTACTTTATTCCATGATGCATATCTGCATGCAGGGCTGTGTCAATCCACAGCAGATCCTTGCACAACACAAAAAGTGATCTATTCTTTGTAATATAATTACAAATACACCACAACAACACTTTACACTGAGTCATCTGAATTTGAGAGGAACTATTTTTGAACCGTTCTTGTGAATGGCAGTGATTTTTTTTTTACTGACTTCAAGATAGACAGCCAAAAGAGAATAAGAGGCTGAAGAGCACAGAGAAGGGTTCAGCCAGAGTGTCAGAGCAACAATTGAAAAATTGTACACTGATACTATCTTGATCCATTTATGAAGCAGGTTCAAAACTGGCAGAAATTATTTTACCTTTTTGGGTGAGAAGGATGTACAGTTGACAGTGGATATGAGGGGGGGTAAGATGGAGACAGAAAGTGATAGGTTGGGTAGGTGAGATTTGCAGGCCAAACTGGGAGGAGATATTCCGCTTTGCATCGACAAGAATCTGTGGTTATGTTCTTGCGGTGAGGGAGTAGATGCTTACATCAGAGACAAGATTGACAAGGTGCCACAATGACTGACTAAGGAGACTGGTTGCAGATTTCAGCTTTGAGATTTGCAAAATGACTTTTTTTTCTTGTCTTGCTTGTAGATCAACACACAGTTGTTGCAAGCATTACAGTTGACCGCAACTGCCTCGCCACAAGATTCAGTGTATGACGGCCAAGAGGAAGGATAATCTTTCACTAAGAGTTGGAGAGTTACTGCCACGATGCTGGCCAATTTCCAAATTCCTGCCACCTTCAGACGAGCATCGCCTTGGCCATCTGGTTCATGAAAGATTTGGCCAAATTTTTTGCCAGCCTACTCAACACAAAGGTGAGAATAATTGTGACAGTTAAACAATAATATGGAGTCGTTGAGGAGGAAGAGAAGGGGGAACAAAGGATTAAAGGAAAGACAAAAACACAAGCAGAGAAGTATCAACAGACGTGAACACGAAAAGAGCGAGCACACAGTTAGGACAAAAACAAACGAGCTAAATACAAAAATATTACAAGAAGGTTTCTAACTGATGACAGGTAACTGCATTCAATGACTTGAGTGATGTTACTAATGATCAAAGTGGATAGACAAGACACAATATATAAACCAGACAATGCTCCCCCCTCACGACCAAACCCAATCCCCCAACCAGCATCTCTTCTGCCGAGGAAAGTTTTATAATGAAGAAAGACAAAGAGAAGGGGACAAAGAATAAAAGAGGAAAGAAAAAAAAAACCAGGATAGATAAAGAGGGATTAACAGATTTTAATGAGGGTGAAATGAGAATATGACTTGAACAAAGAATTACAAACCCAGCACAAAAGTAAAAGTGAAAGTATAGTAATCGATGAGACATGTATATTCACAATTAAGATTAACAAGCCAACCCCAAAACGGTTAAAACAAAGGCATTCTGGACAGTATCCTGAGCTTTTGAAAAAGAGTTGCCAATTGCCTCAATTGTCTCTGGTTTTTGGACGGTATGTGGTCTATAAGATTGTGTGTGTCTTGAAACGCATTCACATAATAACGAATATCAATTTCAGCGAGCTTCTTTCGTATGAAATTGATGTCAATTAAGTCAGTTGCAACGAACAACTCCACAACAGTATACCTATCTCTGGTAGACCAGCGAATGATCAATACCATCACATTCTTCAAGCATAATCTGAAAAGAAAGAAACTACGAAAGTCCACTTGTTGCTTTAACCTTCAAAAACTGTGTGTGTGTGTGTGTGTGTGTGTGTGTGTGCGTGTGCGTGTGTGTGTGTGGTGTGTGTGTGTGTGTGTGTGTGTGTGTGTGTGCGTGCGTGTGTGTGTGTGTGTGTGTGTGTGTGTGTGTGTGTGTGTGTGTGTGTGTGTGTGTGTGCGTGCGTGTGTGTGTGTGTGTGTGTGTGTGTGTGTGTGTGTGTGTGTGTGTGTGTGTGTGTGTGTGTGCAGGGTAAGTCATAAATCGTGTCCAATGGGAATTTTTAGCTGCCTTTTATGTTGCGTTTCAAACAATGATGGGAAGTGACTGACCCCATGAGGGATAAACCATTGGAAAAAGTGAAACTTTTGTGGTGCCATTGAAAAGCGTGCTTTGCGAAGGACACCCAAAACCTTTGGAAGAGCTCAAAAACATTGTGCATACACAATGTCTCCACAAATTGATTGGAGACCACCTGTGGCCAATTCAATTGATTGGACATGATTTAGAAAGGAACACACCTATCTATATAAGGTCCCATAGTTGAGAGTGCACGTCAGAGCAGAAACTCTACAATGAAGTCCAAGGAACTGTCCGAAGAACTGCAAGATAAAATTGCGAGGCGTAGGTCTGGTGAAGGGTACAAAACAATTTTTAGAGTGTTTCATGTTCAAGAGCACAGTGAGCTACATCATGAGGAGATGGAAAGAATATGGCACTACCCAGAATCTTCCTAGAGCTGACCGTCTGACCAAACTGAGCAACTGGGCAAGAAGGATAATGCTCAGGGAGGTAGAAATAAGTTTCGGGTACGCTAAACATTACCTCGACGTGTTTTGACTTTTGAGTAACTTACAAGTAACGTGTGTCAACGTGTGTCAACGATCACATAACGTGCCTACAACTTATGGCCAGCGTATACGAAACGTGTGAGTCATACGCAAGCATACGTCGAAAATTTTTGAGCATGCTTAAAATTTGTCGACGAGCTCGGCGTACCACTAGGAATGCCAGCGTGCTTCAGTGTGCTCTTAACGTATACAAAACTTACCCATAACGTATTCTATGTGTGCCAGCGTTTTAGACAAATTTTTCATACGTCGGCATACGCTCGCTAAATCGTCAACATGTGACAGGGCCTTAAGAGAGGTGTTAAAACCAGTGGTTTTGGACTAAACAATGCATAAATCGAGAAAAGGACCAAATACCAAGACCTCAAGAATGATGTGAAAAGATCCTAGAAGCTGAAGAATGCCAAAGTTGTACCATGATAGATGGAGCTCCGGAAATGATGACAAAGAACGTCAAAGAGATATGAATATTACCATCCCTGAGAATATTACTACAAACGCACTACAGTTGGAAGACGTCCGGGGCTCAGCGACGATTCTGAAGAGAGCCCTCGGCATAAAACTTTGAGAACAGAAAAACTTCACAGCTTGGTCCATGAATCGTATCCCCTTCCTGAAATAAAGGTGGATACTTTGAGCACACCCTGGGAGGACTCCATTCCACATTCTGAAACTCGCACATGAAGATACCAATCAATGACACACACAGCTGGTAGGTCTTGTTTCACCTCCTGAAACCCACCCACATGTGGAGATAGCAGGCAACAGTAACTTGCATGAACAAACGCGTGTGTGTGCACATGTACACACACACACACACACACACACACACACACACACACACACACACACACACACACACACACACACACACACACACACACACACACACACACACACACACACACACACATTGCCATTTATTAGTATAGATAGATATAACTACACATACACACACTTTATGTCACACCAATCTAAATTTTCTGTCTGCAAATATATATTATTCATTTAATGTGGATTCCATCTTTATGTTGACTTTGGCAGTGAATTACCTTGACCTTTGGGGAATTTTTGTTCTCCACAGAATCGAAACAATGAAAAATAGTTTAAAAGATTTGGTAAACAGATATATATATATATATATATATATATATATATATATATATATATATATATATATATATATATATATATATATATATATATATATATATATATATATATATATATATATATGATGGTCTGAAATCATTTCTAATTGTCTTAATTTTTGACCAATTTGGCATTTAAAGTTTTTTTATAATTTAATTTGGCTTCATTTTGCATTTGAGGATTGACCTTACCCAGTGGTCTGCAGCCTGAAAACAGTAATTATCACAGTAACAAAATTTGGTACTTCGATAATCATCAAAAGTTGATCATGCTAGTCTTGAGTATTTTTTCCCCTGGACACGTCATGGAGAGGGCAGTGGCAAATCCAGGGGGGTTTCCTGGTTGCCCGGAACCCCCCCCCCTTCCCAACAAAAAATATTTACCATTACAGTGTCAAACCCAGGGGTTTCCTGGTCACCCAGAACTCCTTATAGTATGTCATATACAGTAAGTCCTCGCTTTTCGCAAGGGTTGCGTTCCTGGAAAACCTTATGATAAGCGAAACTGTGTTAAACAAAACATATTTTCCCATAGAAACCAATGTGTTAAAGGGGGGATGTGTTTTTGGCTCGGAATTTTTTGGACATAAACACAAATAAACAAAACACACTCCTCGAGTCGTGGCAACTTACCCCGAGGCTGGAGGAAAGGAGTTGATTGCGGTGGACAAGTCACACTTGCAGAGTGGCAGAATCGTCCCCCTCTTCACTTGACACTGTGCTGTCACTTTCTTCACCAGCGGGAACGGTCTCTTGGCAGCTGGTTGAAGGAGCATCCTGGATGGTGGATGGAGTTGGTGCTGCATCTTTTGGCTTGAAAAATGCATGGAGAGTGGGCTGGATGGCTTTCTTTTTCTTTGCTGCATAAAGTTCCTTGTAGCAACAAAGGGCATCATTAACAACACAGCTAAAATCAGTGCTCCTTTCAAGATTTGGATCTTGCTCGATAACAAATTCTATGGCACTTCCAAACGAGCTGAGGATTTGGCTGAGGTTTTTCATGGTGAGATGCTCGGATGAAGGTGTCACAGCATCTTCTTCTTCCTCAAGAGCCCACTGCTGTTCCAACTCCATAAGATCTTCATTGCTTAAGGGTTCTGCATGAGACTCCAGTAAGTCATTCATGTCCTCTTTGTCAACCTCTTCAAAACCAGCCTCCTGCGCCAGGTCTACAATTTGACTTGTAATCAACGGAACATCAGCAAACCCCGTGAAATTGTGGACACACTCAGGCCACACTTTCTTTCACACAGCGTTCATTGTGAAGGCACTCGCCTCCGCCCATGAATCCTTCATGTTTTCCAAAGCCATTTTTATGTTGTATGTTCGCCAAAACTCCTTGATTGATAGCTTGTCCTCATCAGTTTTTTTGATAAGCTGCAGCATGGTATGCTTAACATAATAGGCTTTAAAAGCAGCAATAACTCCCTGATCCATAGGCTGTAAAAGTGAGGTAGTATTTGGTGGTGAAAATACTACCTGCACGTTTTCACACCAGTCTTCCATTTGCTGAGGATGGGCAGGAGCATTGTCTACAAGCAGCAAAGATTTGTTGTCAATGTTGTTCTCATTGGAGATACTTCTCAACATGATTGGAGAAGTAATTGATCATGTAATCGTGGGTCAATGCCCTCACAAACGACACGCTTTTTCTTGTATCACAGCAAGAGATAAAGGCATGCGACGTTTAGTTTGATCTTCTATCCACACACATAATAAACGCTCCATGTTGTGCATAGCACCATCTCTCATTCTCGTTAGTGTCGTTGCACTCGAACTGGTCGCAATCTGTGATATTTTCTTTATCTTTGCCGAACTTTGAACGATCGAATGTACAGTCGATGCAGTGATTGCTGCACGCGGCCAATTTCCGTTGTCCCTTCACCTCGTTCATGTCTTTTAATTATATCCAATTTCACCTTCAATGTGACAGCCTTTCGTTGTCGCTTGAAACGAGGTGTGCTCGGCTAAAGACTTGTGGGTCGCTTGGGATTCATACTGGAAGGTATCCAGGCGAGCGTGAAGAGAATACGTACAGTACAGCATACAGTACATGCGCAGTAAAGTGAAAGTGTGTTTATGCGCATCCTGTGTGATTGTTGTTTTTTGCAGGCAGTTTGAAACTTTTTTTTGCGTTTTTCCTTGCAATGACAATACGATAGGCATAAAATGTTTGCGATAATTGAAAAATTGGTCATTAAAACTAAATTACGAATAATCGAAACTACGATATGCGAACTTCTGGTTAGCGAGGACTTACTGTAGTTGCTAGTATGTCATATAGACACTACCATCACTCATGTAGGTCTCACTAGTCATGATATTTAAGATTGAAACTTGAAGTTTATTGAATTCAAGCTATTTTATTTTTAGTTATGCATTTAAATATTAAATTAATTAACTTTTGTATCTTTTTGCATAATACGTGCATATCAAAAATATGTGAATGTGCATTTATTTGAAAGCTGCAATAAAGTTTTCATAACGTTCATATGACTTGGATTTTCTTTTATTTGGAACCCCACACCCCCCCCCCTTTTCCTACCCAATTCCTGGATTTGCCCCTGGAGGGTGGACCTTAACTTTGACCTTTAAGGGATGAAGTGGTTGACCTCTAAGGAATTTGGTGTTGTCTCTCTTGAAAACAATTAATACTGCAGTTTAAAATATTGTTAAACAGAGCGATAAAAGCCTGGAGTTGATCCTAACGGTCTTCCTATTTGTCCTTGAGTTTTAATTTCCTTTTGGTCTGTGACCAAAATAAGAAAGACCTTTAAACTCATCACATAGAAAACGTTTGATTTTAAAAATTCAGAAATACAATCCTTATAAACTGTAATTTCCTGAAAAGTGAAAAGATATCTTCAATCCCATTTCCCCTTTAAACCTAAACCATCAAAATAATAGGTTCGAGAATGATTTTCATGGAAACGTACAATACATTTATCAATATAAAAGAAATGAACAACTTTATTTATCTCAGCATTTGAGATACAGTGTCCACATGCTGACTCACCTCACAGAGGGCCAGCCCACATTCCATTTTACGCTCCATCTCCTCCTGACCAGGAGATGCCATCGATGCCAAACAACCGGTCTATTTTTGTCACCATCTCATCTTGACCTTCTCTAAGTCATCATTCAGGCTGTCCACTCTGCAAACCTATTTATGCTGTCTGGATGGTGCACTTCCAAATGTAAACACACTATTAAGGGAGAGTGGGTATAAACATCTCCAAAGCCAACCTCTCCCCCGCCTCAACAGGGACATTGGAATACCTCACCTGTACTGCCTCGAAGTGATTCAAAGAATAGAAATAAAACTAGCCAAAATACAAATTTTTCTCAAAAAAGACCTTCGGTTCCAAGAAAATAGATATTAGGAGTAAAAACACCTGCTCATGAGTAAATATTTGAGTAAATTATTTGCCCTCGTTTACAAAAAGGAAACGAAATTTGGAATTCCAAAATTGTGAGTAATGATCATATATATCTATATACATATATATATATATATATATATATATATATATATATATATATATATATATATATATATATATATATATATATATACACACACACATCTTCTTTCGGCTGCTCTGGGTCGGGTCGCCACAGCCAATCATCAATTATGATCCGCAGACTGATTTGGCACAAGTTTTACGCCGGATGCCCTTCCTGATGCAACCCTGGTCGCCTCTTACGACACAGGGATAAGGATTGGGTTTCGCCATGATTCCGGGCTGCCCTACACCCTCTCATAGCACGGCCCAGCGCAGAGCTCCCGGCCTCAAGCGATCCTCCAACCTGAGCCTCCGAGTTGCTAGATTACAGGTGCATGACACTACGCCCGGTTACATATATGTGTGTGTGTGTGTGTGTGTGTGTGTGTGTGTGTATATATATATATATATATATATATATATATATATATATATATATATATATATATATATATATATATATATATATATATATATATATATATATATATCTCAATCACTATGTGGCTCCAAACTTTGCGGATTATGCGGTTTTACCCTGTGAGACATAATCCACAGCGATGCTCACCATAACAGTCAGGAGGTGCCTCTGATATATAAACAATGAATGTGCACATCTTTGTTTAGAGATTTATTGGAACGCCTTTCTGCTGAGGGCAATCATGCATGAAAATTTGGATAGTTGGCTCAGTTTGATGTTTAACTGATGTTGACCATATAATCTTTGTCTATTTGACAGTCACCGGGCAGAGGCGTCTCGTTTGGAGGTGACGCTTTGGTGTTGGACTATGTTCTATGGAGATCGGACCAGTGCTCGTCATCCTCCACATGTTGTGATATATTTACACTACATGACCAAAAGTGTGTGGGCACCCTTGATATTTAGTGGATTTGACTATTTCAGCCACACCCATTGCAAAATGGTGTATAAAATCTAGCACACAGCCATGCAATCTCCATAGACAAACATTGGCAGTAGAATGGGCCACACTGAAGAGCTCAGTGACTTTCAACATGGCACCATCATAGGATGTCACCTTTCCAACAAGTCAGTTCATCAAATTTCTGCCCTACTAGAGCTGCTTCTGTCAACTGTAAGCACTGTTATTGTGAAGTGGAAACGTCTGGGAGCATCAACAGCTCAGCCTCGAAGTGGGAAGCCACACAACCTCACAGAATGGGACTGCTGAGTGCTGCAGCACGTTGAGCAGAAAAATTGTCTGTCGTCAGTTGCAACACTCACTACCGAGTTCCAAACTGACTGGAAGCAATGTCAGCACTAGCACTGTTCATCGTGATCTTCATGAAATTGGTTTCCATGGCCAGGTAGCCGCACACAAGCCTAAGATCACCATGCGCAATGCCAAGCATCGACTGGAGTGGTGTGAAGCTCACCGCCATTGGACTCTGGAGCAGTGGAAATGCATTCTCTGGAGTGATGAATCATGCTTCACCATCCTGCAGTCCGACAGAAAAATCTTGGTTTGGCAGATGCCTGGAGAATGCTACCTGCCCAAATGCATAGTGCCAACTGCAATGTTTGATGGAAGAGGAATAATGGCCTGTGGCTGTTTTTCATGGTTCGGGCTCGGCCCCTTAGTTCTGGTGAAGGGAAATCTTTATGTGACAGCATACAATGACATTCTGGACGATTCTCTGTTTCGAAATTTGTGGAAACAGTTTGGGGAAGGACCTTACCTGCTTGAGTATGACAATGCCCCCATGCACAAAGCGAGGTCCATACAGAAATGGTTTGGTGAGATTAGTATGGAAGAACTTGACTGGCCAGCACAGAGCCTTGACCTCAACCCCATCGAAGACCTTTGGGATGAATTGGAACGCCGACTGCGAGCCAGACCTAATCTCCCAACATCAACGCACGACCTCTCTTATGCTCTTGTGGCTGAATGGAAGCAAATCGCCACAACAATGTTCCAACATGTAGCGGAAAGCCTTCCCAGAAGAGTGGAGGTAGTTAGAGCAGTAAAGGGGGGACAAGCACCATATCAATGCCCAAAATTTTGGAATGAGATGGACGAGCAGGTGTGCACATAGTTTTAGCCATGTTGTGTATATTTGTTCAAAAATTACATCATGCTCAGGGAGGGGTGGGTATGTATGTCCAAACGTTATGGTGTGTTAATTCGGAACAAAGATCATGAAAGAGGTGATTGTGGAACATGAAAACCGAATGAACAGAAAAGTTAAGGTGGACAGGAAGAAAGGAATCAGTGTTAATAGAAAAGATCAGAAATAGGAATACGGTTGAAAACGGCAATTGATTATTGTTTTATCATGTGTTCTCTGAAGATTTCACAGAACCTCAGTGGCATCCACATACATGCAATTTTGTCACCCATTAATTGGCACGGTTTCAGATCAACAATTATTTTGGGAGACCAACCAAATAGGCCTCCAATGGGCCAAGTAATTCACGGAACTCCCAGTCCCATTAAATTTAACCAATATCAATTGTTTTTGATGCCTGTTTTGGGCTTAATAGTTACGGTGGCAGGCTTGGGATTATCGGGTCCCGAATTGAAATCCCACTTCCTTCGTTGAATGACTACCAGGTGGGGTTGACTCAGCCTGTTATTCTTCCAAGGTCGGCAAAATGAGGACCAGCTTGCTGGGATGATTGACCTATTCAAGTATCCTGTGTCAGAGTGGTCACCCCCCCCCCCCCAGGGCTGTGTCCAATAGCCCAGGGGACTGCTTCGGCAGCACCAATGCTCTGCACAGAGTTTGGTCCCAATTTATGGAAATTGCTTTTTAGAAGTTCCATGTGTTGTCCTCATCAAATTTACATTCCATCAACTGATGAGGGACCAATATAAGGACCCTCGTATTGGTCCCTCCTCAGTTGTGCCCAACTCAAGAGCCCAAAGATTACTGCAAGTAATACTCTTCGAGCAGATTAACCTATTTACTTAATTGAACCATCACTCCACATTGCTACAAATGGAACCATTACTGGGTTTCTTTATCTACCTGTTGCTCAGTTTCTTTACTATTTTCTCCATTGCTAAAACTTTCCGGATTTACACATTTATTCAAGGCCATCTTGACGATCCTCCAATATTTCATTATTATCATTATTTTCATTAAAAGTCATTTTTAATGCTTAGCTTGTTACTTACGAAAGCTAAAGATTTCGTAAGTATATTGATGACTTCCGTCATCTGTTTGTGTGTTTGTTTGTTTGTGTGTGTGTTTGTTTGTTTGTAGGCACGATAACTCGAGAACAAAAGAAGCTACCAATGTCAAATTACACCACGTGATTCAGGAGGGTAATGGCTAGTGCTGATTAGATTTTGGTCAAAATCAGTCAAAGGTCAAGGTCACAGTGATGTCAAACATCCAAAAAAAAGTTATAACTCGAGAACGGAAGAAGCTACCAATGTCAAATTACACCACGTGTTTCAGGAGGGTGATGGCTCGTGCTGATTAGAATTTGGTCAAAATCGGTCAAAGGTCAAGGTCACAGTGAGTTCAAGCATTCGATTTTTGATGGTTTGGTACAGAATCATCATAGAAACTTCTGCTTTGCGTCGCTATCTTCTCTCGAGACAGCTTTTATTAGACAAGGTCAGAGGTCAAGTTGACGATTTCGTAAGTACCAGTCTATGACTGCTTGTTTGTTCATTGAAGTTTTAACATCCAATATCACCTTTAGGTTTTTCACCATGGGAAGCCATCATTTCAAGTTCCTTGACAATGCCTTGCAGGGTGCTTGTGATTTCTCTTCTTAATTACATTGCAGCAGTGTGCTTCAGGTGTGTTTAATTGTCTGTGATGGTTGTGTGTATTTGCCAAATGTCATTCACTATTTATTGCTGGTTTTGGCCACACACATAGATGTGGATGTAATGTTACTGCTCGGCATCAGTTTCATGATCAGGATCTCATCATATTTTTGGTTTTGTGTTCACGATTTCTAATCCTACCTATGGATATTTTTTGCTTCCTTCTTTTTTTTTTTTTCCTAAACCTTATTCCTACATCTTCCTGATTACTCTGCTCTCAAACTTAAACTTCACTCCCTTATTTTTCATTTATAACTCACTCTCTCCCTGGTTGAAAAAAGGAGTCTTAACTCTTGTCCTGTCTTTGCTCGTTCCTCCACTGCATGCTGCTCTAAAACCACAACTGTTCCCATTAGCTCAGATATCCTCATTTGTCTTCTCTGCGATTATACACTCATTCATCTTCTCCACTATCCAGCACTCATTCTTCTTTTCAAGGTTTTTATCCCCACTCTTTGCTTTCTTAATTCCAGCATTCCTCTTCTCTTCTGCCGTTCTTACCCGAAGAGGGCCTAATTCCCATCTTCATCCAATCCAACCCATTTTCATCGAAACACCTAAGATGTACCTGCATTCAAAATCCCCAAGCACCCATACTCTAAAGCACGATCAGTGTTCCAACCCTCTTCCTTTCGTTTTTTCCAAACCAAATTTATCTTCCCCATTAGAGGGCTCAGATCAAACTTCTTGATCTCTCCATTCAAGTGGATGCAACTACCCCGGTTATTGTTTTCTCAAGATAAACTTTTATCTCCCAGAATATTAGCAATAACCATCACTATGTATGAAGTCACTCATCCACACTATTTGCCTAAATCCATTAGGCCGACACAATGAGGATTTAGGATTTTAATGAGGAAATAAGATATTCAAGTTAAAAGGAAACTTCTAAATTTAGTTGCAGTGTGGGAAAAACACACCTTTGTGTGTGTTTGGAAGGATGTATAAAGACAGCCAACAACGAAATAGGAACTAAGTGCTACTACACTGATTTTGAAACAAACATCAAATGACAGGCTTAGCAATGCTTCATTTATTACCTTTGCTACCAAATGTGGATGGAGGTTATGTTTTCACCCATATGTCTGTATGCATGTCCATGAGCAGGACATCTCAAAAACTTGTGGATTGATTAAGAAGAAATTTGGTGAGCAGGAAAGGTGTGTGATAAGGATGAACCGCTTTGATTTCGGTGAAGATGTCGAGAAGGATACGATAATTTTTACGTAATTCTTCACCATTGAGTGATTGGGCTAAACAGGATATATAATGTAATCTCAAAAAATTATGAACAGATTTGGACAAAACATGTTGGACATGTTCGGTGTCAGGTCAGGGAGTAGCGCGTTGCTGCGACCACTTTCCGCCGGTACTCCAGGGGCCTCTGCATGGCTATCCTCAAGGCAGCTTCCTGTCCCACCACAATGTCATTGAGATGCAAATCAACCTGCTGCAACCAGGAGGCATGGGGTCAGCCTGTTAGCCTCCTCCACTCATGAGGCTTCCTTCCAGAAAGAATCTGATGAACAGGATCAGCATCATGAAAATGAACCACATGTCCATACAGCCACAACTGACACACACAGATTATACAGGTAACAAATCTCATTTTAGTCTCTCAGAAACCGCTCGTTGGACGGTCTGAACAGCGATAACCAAGGATTTTCTGAAGAGAACTGGTGCCAAAGTGGTTAAATCTCCATCTCAGATCATTGGTCAGAATCCAGGTCTCCCATCCGGAGAGCAATACTGGAAGCACCAAGGACTTCAAAACTCAGATGTTCATCCTCCTGCATAGGTAAGAATAGCGCCACACTCCAGGATCCATTGAATCCATGACTCCCCAGGCCGAACCCAGTCATATATTGACATCTGTCTCAACATGCGTATACATGAACATCACTGCCAAAGTAAGTGAATCTCTCCGTGACCTCAACATCCTCACCAGAAACGGGTACAGACAAGACAGCAGCATCCAAGAAGTCAATGGAAGCTCGGATCTTTGTTTTGACAAAGGAACTCTGTAATTCCAGCAGCTCTGACTCCTCATTCAGTGCCTCGAGATCCCCCATAAGGATATCCAGCATCTCCGCAAAGTTAACTGCATCATCTGCGAAATCAAGGTCAGAGATCCTGACATTCCCAAACAATGCACCACAGCATTATCTCTCTGACATCATCCCCAAATTCCAGTATATATAAGCACGAAAAAGTGTTGGGTGCAATACACATGGACACATTCCACAACAACTGGAAAAAGTCTGAGATGGAACCACCACACCTCATCGTCAATATCATAGTATAGTTGCTAAATCAGATTGATCAGTTTTGATGGCACCCCACAAACACCGAGAATCTTCCAGAAGGCATCCTGATTCACTATTCAAATGCTTTGCAGAGATCAACATTGGCCGTGAGCTGCCCCTGCTGAAACTCTTATCTGTGTTCTGTGAAGACCCGAAGAGCAAGGATACGGTCAATCATTGACCATCTTTGGTGGAAAGCCCGATTGCTCTGGGCGCTGGTGCTCAAGCAGATGGCAAACCCTTTCAATAATTATTTGAGCAAAGATGTTGCCCGGCACTGCAGCATCACCCCTCGGAAGTTGTTGCAGTCCTGGCAGTCACCATTCTCTTTCGAGAGAGGGACAAAAAATCTCTCTTCCAGACAGTTGTGATGATACCTGTGCTCCAAACAGAGCACAGAACTGCATGCAATGACATGAGTACAGCATTTCCACAAGACTTGAGAAGTTCAGAACAGATGCCACAGATCCCTTGAGCTCTACAACCTTTCAACTGGTTCACCACAGCCTGTTTATACAAATGAAGGCAGTTCACAGTTGGTTGGAAGGTCATCAATAGGGAGAGTTACACCCCTGACATCCAACACAACAACTGGTGGGTCAGCCCTGTCCAACTGCTCAAATAACCGGTCCAGCAGGCCTTCACTTCGGACTCCTATGTCAAGAGCGGCACACCGTCGACTCTCACTGCAGAACACCGAGGGATGGGCTTGGAGGAACACAATGCACAATTCCTTTTCAAGCAGGACAGAATCACTTGACTACAGGTGATGCTCTTCCCCTTCAGAGATTCCTTGCACAAAGGCCTCCTTGTCTTCTTCAGCAAAAGTTCAGTTTTATGCCTCACCTTCCTTAACAGCTCACCTCTGCCATTAAACCTTTCCCTGCAAGTGGTCGATGGTATCCAGTGTCCCTTGGGAGACAAAGTTCTTCTTCGCCTGACAGTGAGTTCCAAGACTCCATTGGCAACATCAAGGATGGTAGGCTTGAATTCATTCCACAGCGCTTCAAGATCCCCTGAAACACTCAGACCCCACAATTCCCCACTCAACCTGTTCGCAAACTCCTCAGCTATCGTCTCATAATTGAGCTTGTCAACATCCAGTCTTGGCTGGGATGATCCATTCTCCCGGATTTGAACTGCAACTTCAGAGTTACTACAACAAGCCTGTGGTTCGAATTAAGGAACTCAGCACTCTGGTAGACCCTACAGTTCTGAATCATCCTCCAGTAACCATCAACAAGCAAGCACATGGTCAATCTCCTTTGCCACAGCACCAACATTGGAATACTAAGTCCAGCAATGAGCCTGTGAGTGCTGAAACCATGAACCAGCCACTCTTATTCCATGATTTATTGAAAAGTGAAGGAACTTCGTGTTATTCTGGTTCACAGTTTGACCTATGGCGATAAAAACGTGCCTCATAATAACCATCCCTATCGGTGCCTGTCGATGCATTGAAATCCCCAAAGACTGGAAGAGCATCTCGCCTGGGACACTGATCAACTATAGACTCGAGTGTGGCAAAAAATGCCTCCTTCAGTGAGATCACTCGCCTCAGTCAAAGCATATAGAGAGACCAAGGAAATGACATCCAAGGAATGACGAATCCAGTCTCATGTGCTCATTGACCAGTGTTACCTCAATTATCATGGGATTCAGGTTAGTGGACACAGCTACAGCAACTGCTTGGGCATAGTTACCATCAGAGCGACGAGACCAGTAGTAGGTGTAACTACCGGCCATGACTTCACCATTATCTGTTTTCTGTACCGCAAGCTGCTGCAATACCGATATACAAATTCTTGTCACCCATCCACAGGGACTGCCTCAGCTTAACCCAGGGAGTCTGCAATCTCGTGGACGACACCTCGACACCACCCTGATACATGCCACTGCAACCTGACCTAGAAAGTTTACCCCATGCTTTTCCTCCTATCAAAGAATGGGCATCCCGAAGGCTTTTCCCCTATCCCGTCATCCAGTGAGCTGCCCTTGTGAAAGGTAACTGCACAGGAGGTACCTGATCCTCCCAGAATGGATTTTCAGTTTTCTTCACATTTTTTTGTGCATTTTTCAGAATGAAGCATTTTTCAGTGGTGGGAGTGCAAATCCTGCCACCAACCTCATAGAAAGAGGTAGCCCAACTGAAAGAGGATGTCCGCAGACAGCTTGGCACCAGATTATGGATGGCCATTGGCTCACAAGGAGGTCCTCTGCCCTTTTACAGTTTTTGTGTTTAATCCTGCTGGTTGTCCTTATCCATACACCCTCCTCACCAAGAAACCTGGTGTGGGAGACGGTTTAGTCAACAACAACCCAACCATAAAACAGGTTAGTGCAGGTTTACATGGTACCTGCAGCAAGTCACAGATCTGATCTGGCTTGATCTGACCTGAGCAAGTTCCTGTTTTATTCATTTTCTTGCAAAATGTTTAATCGTAGTTTTATGGTTTTGGTTGTTGCATCCCTTGATGGTTATGCAATCCATGCATGAGACATTGATCTCCAAGCAACACCACATTTGTGGCGAATGACATTGCATGAATAGAAACTTTACAACTTGTTGGTGTAAGTGGATTTTCTGGATACATACATCTCCTAGGAACCATCTGGTTACTGGTGAACCTCCATATCAAAGAAGGCCACCTTGCATACAGCAAAGTGCCAAACCTGGCAGCTCGTTAAAGCTAAAAAGGTTTTATGTTGTGTTTGCAGGAGAAGAATTTCAAAATCAAAAAAATTAAGTTTTAACATTGTGCAGAGGTATTGTGTCTAGCTTTTGTCACCCACTCTGAAGGACATGCAGCAGCTGCCCAAGACGTGGTTCAGTGTAAAGCAACTAAATTGATTTTGTGACTTGCTGGACTAAACTGCAAGAAGAAGCTGAAGGAGATAGGAGTACAATTTACATTAGAAACAAGATGATTATGAGGGGTTCTGATAAAGAAGTTTAAGATAACACTATGTAACACATTTTTTGTTCCTGGATAGTAAGTGTTATTTCCTAATTGCTTATGCCTCTGAAGTACAGAAAATGGCTATTATTCCCCTCAAACTTTGCTTTTGTGACCAGGAGAAAATTTTTTGAAATCCACTTGTTTTCAATGAGAAAACGGACGAATTTGTGCCTTTTCATTCGCATAAAGTCAAAAAATAAACAACATGAATCAAAATTAACATGTATTTATACTAAATTTATACAAAAATGACCACAAAAGATTTAGAAGTCAGTAGTTTTTCGAGATTTACGATTACACACCAAATCGCTTTCACAAATAAGCCTCCAAATGTAGTCTCTCATCATGTTCTGGTTATACTGCCCTTGGTTGCGGCGTTCGAAGTCCAGTATATCATGGTGGAAGTGCTCGTCTTGCTCCTCTGAGTATGCTCCCATATTATCCTTGAATTTATCAAGATGAGCTTCAAGGACATGGACTTTGAGGGACGTCCTGCAGCCCATGGTGCCGTCGTTCTTCACTAAAGTCTCAACCAGCTCCACATCGTTTTTGGCCTTGTGATTGCCCAGGAAGCCCCGAACCACTGCAACAAAGCTGTTCAAAGCTGCTTTCTCCACCCTAGTGAGCTTACTGGGAAATTATTTGCACTCCATGATCTTCTTTATCTGTGGTCCGACGAAGACACTGGCTTTGACCTTTGCCTTAGACAGCTTCGGGAAGAAATCATGATTGTACTTGAAGGCTGCCGATTCCTTATCTTGAGTTGTGACAAATTGTTTCATAAGGCCCAACTTGATGTGCAGTGGTGGCATCAGCACCTTCCGGGGGTCCACCAGTGGCTCGCACTCGACGTTGCTCCTCCCCAAGGATAAATCGGTCCACTGTGGCCAGTCCAGCCTGTGGTAGTGCGCCTTGGTGTCCCTGCTGTCCAAAAGGAAAATATAGCAGGGAACTTGGTCCAACCGCCTTGGAGACCCATCATGAATGCCACCATTTTGAAGTCTCCGATGACCTTCCAGCCATACTCATCATGCTTCAAGGCATTCAGCAAGGTCTTGACGCTGTTGTAATCATCCTTTAGGTGCACCGAGTGAGCAGGGGAAGAGAGGGGTACTTGTTCCCGTTATGGAGCAGCACAGCTTTGAGGCTCCCGGATGAGTTGTCAATGAAGAGGTGCCACTCGTTCGGGTTACAGGCGATTTTGATCGCCTCAAACAGACTGGTCACATTGTAGCAGAAGCAGAGTCCATCTTGACTGGTGAAGAAGCTGGAAAAAGCTTGATGGTGATTCCTCTGATCTGTGACTTGGACACTTTCATCCAACAAGTTCCACTGCTTGAGCCTAGACGTCAGAAGCTCGGCATTGGACTTGGTGAGACCAAGATCTCTGATCAAGTCGTTGAGGTCTTTTTGTCTCAAACATCAATCTTCTGGTAACAAAAGCAAAGTTTGAGTGGAGCAATAGCCATTTTCTACACTTTTGAGGCAAGTTCAATGTAGAAATGATACTTTCTACCCAGGAACAAAAAATAAATAAAAATTTGTTATGCAGTGTAATGAGAATAATATACAACTTCAGCTTCTTTTCAGCAGAATAGTCAGTAATAGGACCAAGGACCACAGTCTTCAAATAAGATTATGAGAGTTCGGACTGTAGAAAGACAGGGGTCTCATGTGTACTGAGTGTGATGTCTGTGAGAGGGTCTCATCCAAAGGTGAATGTGCTGCCAGTGTTTGTTCATTCTTCACCCTTATCCTGTTCGGTCAAGTCGTGGCCAACTTCTGGAGAGATTAATTATAATCTGAGTTATGCAGCCATTCCCGTTATGTTAGTACTTCCCAAAGCTCTGGTAGAGATACTTTGGTTGTTGGCTTTATCTCATCCATCCAGCAAATACAAAGTCTGCCTCTTCCTAGTCTTCACTCACCCATTCCCAGCATGATTTATTTTTCCAGACTTTAGTTTTCTGTGTGCATGGTGTCCAAAGTATGAAAGTTTCTGCTTTAGCATCGTTTATTCCAGCCAGTGTTTGAATATACAAATTGAATTAATCAGTAATACACCCGGCGATGTTTGTTTGCCTGCTCCACCTGTATGATCAAAGATCAAGACAAACTTCAACACAGTTTGTATTCCTGTATGAAGATCAAAGACACATCTACTGTCCCATGGCTACCTGACATCGATCATCTCGAAGAAGGCGAAGAGGTGTGTGAGTTGCTGTTGAAGCTGTTGACTTGGCTAAAACATCCTAAGAGAAAAAATGCCGATCTAAGCCCTACCACACTGAGCCTGGCCTCCATGATCACCTACCGCATCACTGGACATCGCACAACCACTGTTATCAACCTTGGAATAAATGTCCATGGAATGACTAGAAGTAAAGATCTGGTTGAAACATTGCATAAGAGTGATATCTGCATCAGCTATGCAGACATGCTGCTCCTCTATGACCACTGGGCTCTGAGGGATGTTGAGGCATCAGCATCCTGTCTACAGGAGATCACTGACAGCAAGCCAGCCATTGTGATCATCGATAACGACGACTTCAAGATTGATACTATGACAGGCAATGCAACAGGAGCTCATCGAATAAGTGTTATGTTTGTGCAGCCTGAGAGCTATGAAAAGAAACCAGATGAAGAGCCTGCTGCAAGGCTCATCAAGAAGAAGGAAATCTCTGCACAGCTGAAACAAAAGTATTCAGAGCTTACGTAGGTCCAGCAGTACAGGTGCCCACCTGGCAGCAAGAGTGAGCCACCAGCTCGTCCCATGGTACATCCACCAGTGAATGGCACAGCTCCACAGCGTGCTCGCTCTGTGATGCATGCACTGTCTCGTGCAGACGATGACGGTACAAGACCACCACCTCACAAGCAGCGGGTTCCAGCATACAGTGGTGCCCAGTCCTGCAGCCATCCACCGCCCAGCAAGAGCAAGTCCTACTACCACACAACCTACCCAGAACCTTCAAGTAAGTCAGTGGTGCATGACATCATGGTGAAACTAGTGGAGGCCATGCATAAGAAGAATATTCCATTTTCCTTTCTCGTTGGTGACATGCCCACATACAAGTTGATCGTGCAGCTCAAGATGGAGAATCAAGAACTGTTCAAGGACATCATCCCAATTCTTGGCGCCTTCCACCAGCAGATGTCCTACATCTATGCTATCTATAAAAGATTCAATGGCTCTGGCATGGCAGACACTCTAGTTACAGCAGGTGTAGTAGTGGAGGTGTCTGTTGACCAAGCACTACGAGGGAAGCACTACAGGCGGGGTGTGCGCTGCATCCTGCTCTGGAGAGAGGCTCTTATCCATAAACGACTGAGAGAGATTCTTGAGTATGAGGAACTATCAGAGGACATCAAGCAGAATCTTGACACTCTATGCAATGCACTCACCAAGACATAGGAGGCTCTACAGGAAGCTCACAGTCATCTTGAGGATGATGATGATATGAAGGAGCTGATCAACAGAGTTTATGAGAAACCTGGCACAGACATGGGGAACTTCTGGGTCTCATTCATAGAATTGTCAGACCCTCTTGTCCAAAGTATTGATGCATGTCATGCAAGAAATGTCTCAGAGTACCTATCATCAACATACAACATGTTGCCTGGACTGATGGCATATGACAACCATGACTATGGAAGGTGGTTGCCAGATTATTGGGCGATGCTCTCTTGACTGTCAAATGAGCAAATGGCCTTCTTCAACGATCACTTCACCCAATCCATGACAGGGCTACCCTACTCCTGCCAGCCACTGGACCTTTCGATAGAAACGACTATGAATCTGAACTCGAAGCTGAAGCAAGGATGGCTTCAGCTTTTGCATAATGAGAAGCAACTGTTCTCAACAACAAGGAATGCAAACAATGTCGCGAACGTGAAGGCTACTGGGTAATCGGAACCTCAAGTGCCAGCGTTCCCATAGGAAACATATTGAGTGTCAGCCAACGAGGATGAAGAAGGATAAGCAGGCAGTTCACGACCTGCAGGCATGCATGAAGGATTTTGATGCTGAGCCCTATGACATCTCCTCACCTACACTGAGGTCACTACAGTCTGGCCTGGTCGCATCACTGGAGTTAGTGCATGACCTCAAGACCGCACTACAAGATGGCCAAGCACAGGTTGAAACAATCCTGCAAGAGCGAGCGTTCAACAAGATGAAGCCTCTCACTGCAACCATCCACAGGAATAAGAGGAAGAATTTTGCTCGTGTACAGATCTGTGCACCATCTGGTGTGTCCATGAAGGTGGCCCAAATGGAGAGGTCAGGGCTGGCAGCCCTGGTAGAACTTGTGGAGGGATCAGGTATGATACAGCTTGAGTCAGCCCTTGAGGGGAGAGTGACTGAGGAGTGCCACTCACTCTACAACGTAGATGGATCAATGTGCAAGACTGCGAAGAGCAAGTTGTTACAACTGTTCAACCTCGACCCAGTTGCTGAGAAACCACGGGACCACATCAGCCTCATGGACATGGGGCTGCTCTGGCGGCTAGCCACCCCACGCCCGAGGACCGAGAGGCTAGGAAGTGGGATGGCTCAGAGTACTGCTGGAGTGACTACCTGGATAAGATCTGCACTATCATCCTCTCAAGCCAAGCTGATACATGCCTCATCATCCTCATCAATGACAAGTATGACCTTCCCTTTAGCATCAAGGATGATGAGTATGATCGACGGGCAGCAAAACATCTCCACATCCCAAATGTTTTCCCTAAGCCTGAAGACATGTTCCCAGGAGCTGCTGAGTTCAACAAACTCATGGTCAATTCAGGAAACAAGATCAGACTGCAAAAGCTTGTGAAGGAACAGTTGAAAAAACAAGTTGGTCGGGTGCAGAGTAGCATCATATACTGTGAGGGTGAGATGTCAACTAACCTGAGCACTGGTGTGGCAAATGGGGACTATGTCTTCAAGCATCCAGAGGCAGATACAATGCTGCTCTCGGCCTATGCCAAGCTGAGGACCGGAAACTACACTGGAGCAGTTGTACTAGACAGCGAGGACACCGACGTGTATGTCCAGGCGGCTTATGTCTCACAACAACTCCGAGGTGATCTGTTGATTAAACGCAAGAATGTGTTAATCAACTGCCATGCCATGCTTTCAGAACAGGTTGCAGATATCATCATACCCCTCCATGTCATTACTGGCAGTGTTCACACATCAGGGTTCTATGGGCATGGGAAAAAGCCAGTGTTGGAGAAGGTGATCTCTGATCCTGAGGTGAGAGAGCTCCTAGGACGAGTGGGTGAGAGTCTGGAGTTAGAGGACGAAATCAGAGCTGATATGAAGGCTTTTGTCCTCTCCAAAGTTTATGCTGAGAGTGCAGATGTTACCTGTGGGCAGGCCAGAGCTTCTAAGTGGCACAAACTGAAGAAGAAGAGTATGATCCGCCTCCCACCTGATGATGACTTGTTGGATCTCCATGTGGAGAGGATGAACTACATCAGATATTGCCAGCTCCATTACAACCTGTTAGAGCATCCGTCCCCTATTGACCATGGCTGGGAAATTCTGAATGGGAAGTGCCGACCAGTGTGCCACACCCTCCCCCTTTACCCCAGCAGCTCATACCTTGTAACTGTTCAGATGAGAATAGTGATGAGAGTACGAGCAATGATGAGAGGAGTGAGGCCGGAGAATCCACAGATTTGGATGAACACTAGCGGTCCATTAGTTACATTGGAAAGTTGTAAATTCAGGTTAAAGACATTGTACTTCCCTAAAATAGGGGGATATTGATGTACAAATGCATGCCAATGTATTAGAATATCAACATTTCATTGGTCCACCTCCAGTAATTCCATGACCCCGGAGAGCAAAGGTTTGTTCCTCATCAACCACAAATGTTTACCTTTTTGACCTTCAAGATGACCTCTGTGCATTTACTTGTACTTCTACTGTCCATACCTCAACTCAACATGAAAAGAGCTTTCATTAGAGCCTATTATGAAGGCTCGAGGACAACATTGAAAAATTGACCTTTCCCAGCTGAAAATCAGCAGCCATCTTGGATTTGAAGGTCAAAGGTAGGTCAAATCATGAAACCAACATCAAATATGAATTCCTTGACCCAAAAAGTCCCAGAATACATATACTGTGTGGCATTGTAGGCCAAACCATTGGAAAGATAATTTCCAACATGGCCGACAGTAGCCATCTTTGATTTGGGGCTCTGACGGAGTTAGGCCACATTTTTGCGAGGGGCATGGGGGCTAAAAATTTTATCTAACCCTCATAGAAGACAAATCCACTGAGAAACGAACCTATGCTCTCCACTGTCACGGAATTGCTGTAAATGACCGAACTACACCCTCATTACACATCCTTTACTGTCATACCAAACAGCTCGTGGGATATGTGTCTTTTGCATCTGAGAAGGTTCTTTCAAGCCTCAACCCTGCTTTTGCTACTGGACTGGACGACAGCTCACATGTCCTAAAAAAAAAACCTGCTATCTGCTTGGAAATAAGCCAACATCACTATGTAACATAAAAATGTGCAAAAACCGACCCCCCTCAACTGCAGACCTATCAGCTTACATTCAATCATCAGTGAAGTAATGGAATCCATCAGCGCAGTTGAGGATGAAAACCTTCCTTTTCTCTAATAACCTCATCTCAGATCACCAATTTGGTTTCAGACAAGGTCATTCCATTTTATATGTGCTGCTTCTACTCACCCAACAATGGATGGAGGCCCCCAATGTCAGACATTATATCAGGGCCAACTCTCTGGACATATCTTGTGCTTTTGATAGTCTGACATCCTGTCTTGCTCTCCATACTGCTTGCCTATGGAATCAAAGGCTATCTCCACACATGAGGAGGTTCAGTTATTCAAACTTCTGGGTCTCACTGTTAGCCATGATCATTCTTTCGCAAATGACATTTCAATGTTGGTCTCCAAAGCCTGTCACTGACTGGGCATCCTGCATAATACAAAGTCCTTATTTGGCATACCTGAACTCCTAAGCACCAGAATGCCTTCATCCACAGTTTGATGGAGTACTGCCCTCCCCTCTGGGATGGCTCCTCTGCCTCACATTTTGCTCAGCCTGACCCTGTGGAAACCAAAGCCTTCAAGATCAATGGAATCTGCTACATTGAAGCTGAGTCTCTGCCCTCTGGGCTTATCACTTTGCCATCGTAGACAGGTCAGTGGTCTCTTTGTCTTCTACTAGGTGATCCTTTCTGGTCTTGCACCCTCTGCTTTTTCCATGCTTTGTCATCCCAGATTTCTGCAGGGCTCACACGATCCACCATCAACCCTCTTCTGGTAAAACTATCTAAATCCAGGAACACTGTTCACCCCGACTTATTAGTTCCTATTTATCCCCACCTGTGGAATAAACTTCCACATCTTCTTAAATCTCATTCTTCCCTCCTTGTCTTCAAGACACCTGTTCACCACCATCTAAGATCATCCCAAATCCTAAACCATGACCTTTTCTAACAGCTCGTTAACCACACCCAAATCCCTCCTAATTCTTGAAGTTTTTCCTCCTTGGAGTTTCATTTTCCACGCATGCATGTTTTGCTTCCTGTTTTTGTCTGTTACCTCCTGATCAATTTAGTGTGCTAGTTTTTTCCATGACCCTCGACTATCTATACAAAAAAGGAAAAGTTAATGTCACTGTCTCCTCCAAATTGTTTTCCTCTGGTCTGCTTCTTCATGCTGAACTTCACAAACTTGTCGAAGACAACATAAATTTGGATGTCATTGGGGAACCCCATATATCAAATCATCTGCATGATGCAGTGGAAAAATGATTGCATTATCATTTCCTAATTGGAACTTTTGGATTATTTGGGTTGGTAGGGGAGGGAGTGTGAGCATCTACATGAATGAATAGCCATCAAAAATGACAGCATCAGATGACTCTATCTGACTTTTCTCTGAGCACAGCACCAACTCCTCAAGTCTTTGCATGAATCTAATTTCACGCAGGACATCATGGGCTATGGAGTGAAGCACATCACCAGGGGTTTTAATATGAAGACATTGATGAAGCACTCATGCCTTCATTTAAGAACACCCAGCTGAAACTGAACTGGGGTATAAAAATATGCATTCCAGCTCAGTTGCACTGTTCAGTTTTTTTTTTAATATCTGTCATTGTTTTCACTAGTTATCTGGGAGGAGTATTTGTCGTAGCTCTTCTCTATGCCTTGTTCAGGTTCAACAAGGTGTTCTTATATGAACCTTTCAAACATTGTTCTGTAGTATCATTATCGAATGCATTCAACATCAGCTTTGCATAGCAAGTGTTGCAGATACCCCAGTGGCAAAATTTGCCAACCATGTCGGCCGGTTTGATATATCAAATGGGTCAACGTACAATTTTTTTGAACAGGCGAATCAGCATCCCAAAGTTTTGCTCCAGCCATCAATGCATCAAAGGTAGTAGAACATCTTTTTTCTTCACTTTCAGCAACATTCTTTCAAATTTGCACGAAGTGCTTTGGAGTGATAGGTTTGCTAGGGACCTACGAGCACAGTTCAGATCCCCTCAGAGCAGTCCAATTAGGATTCTGCCAGCTCCTTTCAATGTCTTGTTCTCTGTGATCAACACCCGTAAGTCCATCCTTAGATAATTGATTTTTGCTCTGAGATAATTTCCCAATAAAATGAACATCTTTCAGTACTTCAACAATGTCAGGCAGGACCCTCATATCCATCAACTAAACTGGCATGTACTTTTCACATTTTAAGCATTTGGAGGCTTTAGTGACTCATTAATTTTTCTTTACATTTTGGTAATAGCGGTAAGAAAGCAAATCTGTGAACATTTATGAGCCAATCAGTGGAGCCCTTTCAGGGAGCCAATCAGCATGGCAGATACCGAAGGGTACACTCACTGAGAGCTTATCCATGACACGTTATGAGCTCGATGCACACATTTTTGTGCAAGACTTTCTCATTTCATTCATGAGTCACTCAACACATCGATATTTAATAATGACTTTTTTTTTTCTACACCACCAAGACCAGTGAGTGAGGTGGATTGTATTTGATTGGCTGAACAACCATAATGTCAACGAACGAGTCCTTTCTGCCTTTTGCATTCCACACCATTTTTTGATGCTGTGATGGCTCGACACCAATAAATACTTCCTCCTTCACCATTAACAGCTGGAGAGATGATGCAAAGGATTAATCATCAAATGAACAACATGTCATTGCATTTTAAATGTGGGTGAGACTTATTTTGTTCTGGTTTAAACACCACCATTATCGACTGACACATTGAAAGGAATCATCACCACAGTGGCAACAAAATTGGTAGTTACAGCATTTTCATGGAGTTACACTATTTTATAGAGTTGCACCATTTTCAGAGTAGTTACCCAAAGTGCAAAGTGGGGTTGAGCAATTGGTTCACTCCATCTGTCTGTCTACAGACGTTAGTCTATGATCGAGAAACTACTTACTTTCAATTGAATTATATATTTTGAACACGATAGAACACGAATCGGGACATGAATTGGAACACAAACCTGCAGTTTAGCAGTATAGTACTTTGACTATAAATTTGGCAAGTTGTACAGAATCTCATCCCGAGCACACATGCACACAGAGAGGTAAGGTAGTCATTTTAGTTTGTCTGCTTGTCAAACAAAATTGAAAATCATTACAAATAGGAAAGTTGCTGTTATTAGCGACATCATAAAGGACACACACAAACAAGTGTCAACAACGAGAGAGAGAGAGAGAGAGAGAGAGAGAGAGAGAGAGAGAGAGAGAGAGAGAGAGAGAGAGAGAGAGAGAGAGAGAGAGAGAGAGAGAGAGAGAGAGAGAGAGAGAGAGAGAGAGAGAGAGAGAGAGAGAGAACAGTCTGTGGCTGCTGGTTGCATCATTGGTTGGGACATGGCTATGCTGCTGATACAGTGTCCCCCTTACCAGTGCACTGGTGCTCATTTTGCTGACCTCGGAAGGATGACAGCCTGAATCAACCTCCTGGTGTATTTTTAATTCAGCGGCCAACGGGGCTTGAACTCAGGACCCTAGGATCCCAAGCCACCACCTTAACCACGAAGCCAACACCAGGCTTGTGTCAACAACTAATTTAACGTGTTAAATAAGGTGGCGTAAAATATGCTGCATCAACGGTGGTAAATTTCCCCCAAAATTTTTTTCCCCACATCCTTGAAAACCAATCTGTTATTTCAATTGAATGATATATTTGAACACAAGAACACAAATGGCCTTGTCAGCACTTCCAAAAAAACACATTTTAGGGGTACTTGGACAAAATATTCTGCCATTTATGCCATCCCGACGAAATAAAATTTGCCATTCACACTCTCAGCGTTGGAAAATGTAGAGATTCAGACAAAATTGCACGGCTCATCAAAAATGTAGATAATTCTCGGAAATGCAAAGCAAGAGTCGAAAAGACCCTTCCTATGTCCTTTTTTTCCAAGACTGCATGGGGTAAGGTGTCAATGAACTCTCAAGTTAATGCATGGAATGGTCTCCCTGGAAACGTAGTGGCAGTGGAGGAGGTAAATTGGTTGGTTTTAATCAGAATAAAATCGGTAGCGGGATCCATTGGAGAAAGAGGGGTATGGGGATATTTGCAGGACTTGTAGGTAGCCTGTGTGTGGATAGGTGATGGTTTCTTGGTTTGGTACAGTGCAGGAATAATGAGCCAATGGACTCATTCTGCGCCAAAGTTCCTTGTGTGTATTTTTGATTTAAGCATCTCATGTGTGGTTGACATTCAGCAAACATAGAACCTTACACAAAAATTCATTCCAAAACGTCAACAATGGTGATGCAGCTCTATTTTCTTGCCTGAACAAACCACACTAGTAGTGGGGCAACTTAGCATAACAATTGTGCATTTTGTGAGGAAAGCAACAAATTTGGAACACTAGTCGCCTAACATATTATGAACAGATTTGGATATTGGGCCATCTCAAAATTTTTGATGGCAGTGGAAAATGGCTGCCACAGCCATCAGCGGCTGAATTTGAGATTGGCCAATATCCAAATCTGTTCATAATATGTTAGGCTGCTTGTGTGCCAAATTTGGTGCTTTCCTCACAAAATGCACAATTGTTCTGCTATATTTAGCTAAGTTGCCCCACTATAGTGGCCTCACATTCTCTCCGATTTCTTTAATTTGCTCATTAGCTCAATGAATCTCTCATTTAACAATTTATTGCCTGCACGGTCAGAAAATGTATGGTCGATAACACTGAACAACAAAATTTTTTTACTGGAGATGTGTAAAGTGATTTAGACTAATTTGGGTACGCTGATTACAAAAATCATAACCGTTTTGCTGTATCACGTCAGGATTTTCAGTAACAGAAATATTCCCATTGCCTAGAAGTCAGGATTTCAATGAAATTTACAAAAATTCATTTATTCATTTATTTCATCATGAATGCTTCAAAATTATAGAAATTACAGAAAAACTCCACTAGAATGTAATTAAAAATGCTTTAGGCATTTTGCTTTGCGTTTGTGCTGCTCTGTGTCAGTTTCACGATGCAGGAACCAGCAGAAATCGCCCATCATGTTCGGGTTGTGCCGCCCTTGGTAACGCGTCTCCATGAGTGAAATCTCTTGGTGGAATCGCTCGCCGTGCTCGTCCGAGACTGCTCCCAAGTTGTCAGGGAAGAAGTTCAGGTGCTGGTGTAGGAAATGGATTTTCAGGGACATCCTGGAGCCAAGTTTCCTGAAGGACTCCAGCAGCTGCTGCACTATTTCTTCATAGTTGTCCGCGCGCTCGTTCCCCAAGAAGTTGTCCGTCACAGCTTTGAAGCTCCTCCACGCTGCCAGCTCTTTGGGGTTTAGAGTTGTCGGAAAAGTTTCGTCCTTCATAATCTGTCGGATTTGCGGTCCAACAAAGACACCAGCCTTGATCTTGGCCTCCGACAAGGTGTTGCCAAACTTTTCCTTGAGGTATAAAAACCCACGCCCATTCAGATCTATTGCCCGTACAAAACTTTTCATCAAGCCGAGCTTTATGTGGAGTGGTGGAAGGAAAACCTTGGCTGGGTCGACAAGGGCGACATGCTTCACGTTGTGTCGACCAGGTACATGCTCTTTTCGCTCTTCCCAATCTTTCTTCGTCCAGTGATTCTTGTCGTCTCTGCTATCCCAGAGACAAAGGAAGCACATGTATTTCGTGTAGCCTGACTGCAGCCCTAACAACAGCGCCACCACTTTCAAGTCTCCGCAGATGTGCCAGTTGAAGTCATTGTACTTGATGGAATCAAGCAGCTGCCGCATAGTCTCATAGGTCTCTGTCATGCCGAACGCGTGAGCCAGTGGGACTGATGGTTTCTCGTTGCCATTGTGGAGCAAAACAGCCTTCAAGCTGTTCTTCCCCGAGTCGATGAAGAGGCGCCAGTCTGCAGGATCGTGATCACACCCAAGTTCTTTCAACAGACCGTTGATGTCACTGCAGAATGTCATCGTGTCTTCCATCTCAAAGAACTCAGCCATGTCTCTGTGACGTGCTCTGAACAAGGATATCTTGGTGTTAGGTTCAAGTAGATTCCACTGCTGCAGCCTTGATCCAAGCAGCTCTGCCTTCGCCTTTGACAGCGAGAGATCTCTTACAAGATCATTTAAGTCTCCCTGGTTCAGAACGTGTGATTCTTGAGTGTCGGGTTCAAAAGGTTCATCATCACCATCCTCTTCACCACTGCTTACAGCTATGTTCTGATCAGCTGGAGGTGTTGGAACGGGGTTCTCGTCATCATGAGGCACAGGTTTACGAGCAGAGACGCAGTCAGCGTACTTGATGTGACCTTTATTCTTCTTGTTGAAGCCGGCGATGCTTGTGCAGCAGAAATAACAATCATCATGATGATTCTGCGGCTCACGCCATATCATGGGCACCGCAAATGGCATGCTCGCGCACTTGCCCACCAACCACTGAGTCAAGGTTGTGTGACAGCTTGTGCAGCAGATGTGTGGTGCCCAGCTCTGTTCTTGGTCCCCCACCTTACACCCGAAGTAGTGAATGTAGGCGGCCTTCATTTTCACTGCTGTAGATATACTTCGCTGTTGATCTTTTTTGGTATACCGACCACAGACATAACAGAAGTTGTCAGGATGATTGGTACAGGAACGCCTACTCATCTTTATCTGAAAGAAAGAAATATAACACAAGTTAACAACAATTGTACGAAATAGACATGTTAAAGACATATGTAAATTTCATTGAAATCCTGACTTCTAGGCAATGGGAATATTTCTGTTCCTGAAAATCCTGACGTGATACAGCAAAACGGTTATGATTTTTGAAATCAGCGTACCCAAATTAGTCTTAATCACTTTACACATCTCCAGTAAAAAAAAATTTTGAAATTTGTTGTTCAGTGTAATCTGAAAAAATAGATTTGCTTTCTTTTTCATGTTGTTGTCTGTTTTCTCACAACATACATTGAAATTGTTAAGAAAATTGGGATTGAGTGAACCCTCAACAATCTTCAGTTGATAAAGTGCTCAGTCATTGTCCCCACCCCACCCCACAAGGAGGTCTTAATGATTGGGGGCCATTAAAGAAGGAGTAGTTGTAGCAATGTTATATTTTCTCAAACTAGGAGTTAGTGTGGCTATGTAGTTGAAGGCTTTCTTTTTGAAGCACACTGATGCATATTTTGCATTCACATGGTTGTAGCTCCAACTGTTGTCTAATGTGTTATTATAAAAGTCTGTTCCACATCGGTAAGCCTTTGATCAACCTTGACTGTGCATCACGTGTGGTTTTGTTAGACAAAAATTGAACTCCTTTAAGATTGACACCAATTGCAAGAAAGAAGTTAGTGAATGCTTTCAGTGCTGCGCATTGCTGCTTCATCATTGGACAGTATCAGATGATCGCTGAGTGCACTTGAAGCACACTTTGAATAGCGACTTCTTTGCAAACAAATTCCCTGGATTTTTATTCGTCTTTCGGCACCAGTTCAAAAGTTTCAAAATCAGTACAAGTTCTCTGAAAATCAATTTGTGGCATGTAACAGGTTACCTGCATAATGGAAAAAAAAGCATGCACATTGCAAAAGGCATGCTCAGACACCTGGGATGTCATGCCCACAAAAGTCTATCCTTATCAGGAATTTGCAGGCAGCCTGTAGGGTAGGCAGATATCAGGACAGGCAATACCTCTCTCAACTGCATGCCTTGCTTGCACACGAAAATTACCACCAAAATTCACACACAATCGGCATTGCAAATGCAGATGTACAGTGTGTCATTCTCTATTTTTTATTCTATAGTCTCAACAAGTGATGCAAGTGCTGAACGGAAATTATATCATTGCACTATGATTTCAAACTTAGGATCTCATGATTTGCCATCCAGGAAGAGAAGGCAAGTTGTTTCAGAGCAACTGCCTAACCACACGATCCAGGGTACCATGGGTGGGAAGAGGGGTAGGATAATTGAAGACATAATGGGATAAATCTGTGCATGAGAGAGAGAGCAGATTTCTATGGAAGAATTCCCAGGCTGAGTTAACATCAGGGCAGTAGATATGGGAGACGAGTCCTGAAGAGAGATGGCTACTTGTAGTCCCTGCCAATGTGCTTGAGTGAAATGCCAGACTCTCTGGCATTGAGACAGCTCTCTGAGAATAGCCCGAGAGATGTTTACCTTCAATCGAAGTTTCCCTATCTGCGTACTTCATTAATATCTAGCAAACATATACAACAATGCAAATCTAGCAAAATTTTAACCAGCATACACGGGGGGAAGTGTAGTCTTCATACCAAGTGAAAAGTAGGCACTCTATGTCAGTTTTGGACAGGATGGCAAAACTGTGCAGACCACAACAGATGGCAGTGTGTTAGTCAAAGCCTTGAAATCAAATCATAAGGAGGTTGATGCTATAACATTGTGGTCATGGCAAAGCTGCTGCACATTATGCAGCACAGCACATTGTTGTAAGCGGTCATGAAACCGATATTCATGTGTTAATTTTGCATTACTCTTCTACTACAAGTGCAAGCATTCTCACAGGCAGAAAACGAAAACATGCCAGTCTTACCTGGTACATCCCAATCTGCCAATTTCTGTTCGTCATCCACTCAATACTACATGATGTCTTTGTCTCTGCTTCCTTTTTGATCCTCTGCAATTTTTTGAACCTGCTCTTGTTTAGTTACTCCACGAAGCTACATTTCTGTTTACAAAAAATACACACAATAGAGAAGAAGCTTGAGAAGAAACGCGATAAAATCCCTTTGTGTGTCTCTGATCGAGCTGGTTGTGACATTTTATCTGGAAAAACGTCTTAAACACTCCATATTGATTGCGAAAAACAGCAACATATTTAAAGTAAGGCTAAAAGAGCTTGGAATCTAATAAGATAAGTCATGCTGTGTGTATTGATGCGTTTCACTCTTTATTAATGTTACAGTTGATTTGGCAGTCAAAATCATGAGCGATCGCTTGAAACATTCAAATGATGAGAAAATGTGATGCCATAATGGTCAGTTTATACCAGACACTGTCTTTAATCTGCTGGGTGCATCTGACTAGTCTGACATTGACATGTGTTGCAAGGCACTGTCTACAGAGCTTTGATATAGCTGTGGGATCGCCGGTATCTGTAGTCGTAGTTCAATGACCTCATGCTGATGGGGAGATTGTATTGCAACATTGTTGAGAGAGATGAGGAGTTTTAGCTGTGATTCCAAAAAATACATGTTTATGACACATTTTGCAATTGTGGATAAGCTCCACCACCTTCTCGGGCAACTCTGCTGGGTCTTCATCATCATCATCATCATCATCATATAAATGAATTAAAATGAGAAAGAGAAAAAAATGGCCTTTTTGGATGTGGAGGTTTACCAAAAACCAAATGGTTCACTGGGGACACCTGTGCACATGAATCCGATGCATTGCAACAAATTATATTGAATTACAACATGTGCTTCTGATTAGTCACAAATGGAGTGTTGAGAGCAGTGGCATTCCACCAACATTGAAGAGCAGTGACATTCCACCAACTTCTTGCGTGTGCTCAGATTCATCATCCACGAAAGGAAATAAGATAAGTGAGAGATTTTGCAATAAAAAGATTATAACAGAACCTTGCTCACTCGCTTTCAAAACCCAATGCTAACAGAGCAGAAGAAGGTGCAAAGGATCGAGCAATGTGCATTTACATATTATTCCTGCCACGTCACAAAGAAGTGTCAGAATAATTCACAGTGCAGGGATTACCAAATTCAAATATGTTTCAAATTGGAGAATAATTGCTATTTTGCAGCACTATTAAGTGATGATGGCCACCCTATGTTGGTGTGACTGGGAAATTTTTAGAACAGAAATGAGAAGAATCCAGTAGGGCAACACTACTAGTCAGGGTGACACAATTGCAGGATATGTCATTGTGCACGATCTGGCCATGATTTTTTTTTAATCTCGGTTGAACATGTGTCCTCATTACCTTGGTCAACTAGCCTGGTGTTGGCTTAATGGTGAAGGTGACTGGCTTAAGATCTTAGGGTCTTGAGTTTGAGCCCCTGTCGTGCCATAAATGAACACCAGGTGGGTTCACTCAGCCTGTCACCCCCCCAATGTTGGCAAAATGAGTACCAGCTTACTGGTAACAGGGGCACCGGATCAGCAGCACAGCCACACTTCCAGAAAATAATGCAACCAGCAGCTACAGGCTGCAAATGAAACAAAAACAACCACGGACAACAAAGTGAGATTGTTTCTCAACATGAGGCATGCCAAAGGCTCCAACAAAACAATTGTCCTATGTCTCCAACATTCACCTTTAATACAGGCTGCAATTGCAGTTTGATGTAATGCATCAATGATGCATAAGACATGCAAACAATAACGCATCACTTGGACACGTCTTCAAAAATCCAACAGAACAATGCCTGTGCACCACATGGCAACACCTTCATATGACCCTGCTAAACCGTGAACCACTCCAACTCGCTCACAAGTCCAATGATGAGCTTCACAGAATGTCTTACCCATACTCGTGTTGGGATGCAAAGCAGGAAGAGCAGTGACATGCCCCAGAAGTAAATAAGCAGAAAGTACATCCGCAGCCAATCGTGCACATCCATGTAACACCACATTATGCCAAATGCACACCTGCATTGAACAGGCTCTCGATGATGATGATGATTTCAGGCTTAAGGTTTAATGCTCTTTTTATTGTTGCACTTGCACATGACCATATGGTTCGGAAGGGAATAATAGCATAACCTATGTGAGCAAGGTTTAGAACTGAAGTCTGTAGAGGTCTATGAATCACTGATGAAACGTTAATTAAGACTAAATTTACTCTTCCCTGTGTTCTGTACAAGCAGTGGAGTTTTCTTTAGTGCAAAATATTGGCTGGCTTCTTATCTTTTTCTTATTTTTCTCTTTTTGTCATATCCTTACAAGGTTGACCGATTTTCCTTATAATCGAAAATAACTTCGCTGTTTTTTCCTATTAATCTGTTCCATTGATATGAAAGACACGGACATTAAATGATTATGGAGAGATTTTTGACCGACATAGACTCGTAACCTCATGAGGTAATGCCTCTTAATGGAACAACAAACAAGCAACGGATTATTTTCAAGCATGTCATTGACTGCAAGTCATATGTTCAGCATTAAGAAGCTCAGTCGATGTGTACTTTAAAAAAAAATTTAATCTCTGCCACCGAAAGTTGATCGAGGTTATGTTATCACCCCTCTGTCTGTTTCTGTCTGTGAACAGGATATCTCAAAAGGTTAAGGATGGATTCGGACAAAACTTGGTGGACAGGTTGGGTCTGTTACAAGGACAAAATGACTAGATTTTGGTGAAGATCCAGAGAGGAGAATTTTTTTTGAATTGTTTTAAGCAATTCTTCGCAATTGAGAGGTCGGGCCAAAATTATATATAACATCATATTTAAAACAAGTTGTGGATGGATTACGACAAAACTTGGTGGACGATTTGGATAGGTGACAAGAACAAGCCCATTAGATTTTTGAGGTCTGGTTGCAGATCTGGCTTATCAATGGGATTGTAGACATAAACTGTTCAGCCTGATGGAGCAATGGGCTCTACCGAGTGCCAATGTCGTTTTTGACTCACCTCAGTTTTACAACTAAATATGGGTCTTACAACTACCGCAATTTTGAACTGCTTTTGGAACCAAAAATCAAAGGCAAAACCAACATGATGTTAATGAAGCTCGAGCCACAGGCTAAATAAAACAAGAGCAATAATTGCTTTGCAATACATGTCCTCTACCGAAGTGATATTTTCCCAGGTCCAAAAAGGGCATAACTGTGAAAAATTGACGAAATGCCATGAAACTCGAACTTATTCTGTAACTTGTCATAATAAAGCCATGTACCGAGTTTCAGTTGAATATGTTAAAGGGTATGGGGAAAAACCAAATCTGAAAAATCACAGGAGAGACAGACAGACGGATGGATGGACAGACAGAGAGCAAACTATTAATCCCCTCCAGTGAAACCGAGGGCTGCTTCGGACAGGTTTCGTGAGCACCTGCAAAAGTATATCGTGCTAAGACCCAGCTTGAAGGCAGCTCCTGCCACGGACGAGGGGAGGGGGTGAAGCGGAGTGTAGTGGGATTTGAAGATATATATATATATATATATATATATATATATATATATATATATATATATATATATATATATATATATATATATATATGTAAAAGGCTGCATGTAAAGCCTCTGATGGAGAATTATGAAAAGGAAAGGACATAGAAAGACTGAGAAATTAGAAGATTGACATTCTCAGAGGGTTATGGACTATGTTCCGAGCACGATCAATTATGATTATTTTCACGAACGCGAGTCTCCTGTTCTTCTTTCTTTGCATCCTTCTTTCTGTCATTCCTTTCCCTTTTCTTTGCTCGCTTGCTTTCTTTCTTTCACTCACCAACGCCAATTAATTTCTCATCATACCATTTGTTTTCATCATTCCTTCTTCCCTACATTTTCTGTCTCTGTCCTCTTCCTAATTTATTTGCTTTCCACCCTTACACACATTCACTTTCGCGTTCCCATGTCCGATAGCTCCATCGTTGGATCTTCTGCCTCATCTACAGTTCCCGGGAATCCCGCCAAGAAACGCATTAAATATGTGCCCCGAGTGACGTCACTGCTCCATGGGGAAACAGCAGTGCCATGGCTGTGCGAGGAGCAGGAGGGGATCGGAGTGCGGATGGTCCCACCTTCAGTCAGAACGTGGGAGCCAGTCAACAAGACAGTGTAAAGTGTGTAGGTCGTCTGTCCTGTCCCCATCCATTTCTTTCTGTCCTCATCTCATCTTCCTCACCAATCATTCATCCATCATTCTTTCCCATTCATCCATCTCTCTCTCTTCTACATCAGATGCATGATGGCGGCATATTGTACTGTCGCATAGTAAGTCATTGATAAGGTTCCGAAGGTGGGTATGTCACGTAGAGGATAAGTGGAAATGTATTTGTGCTGTGATTAATTGTGTACATATTTGACATCCCATTGTTTTCTCTCCTTGGAAATACCTGTTTGCCTGCCATTGTAAATACTTGCATTTTATTACTGCTGCTAAAGGCCATTTCTTCAAGAAACTGTGTCCTGACTTATTCTATCTGTCCTGTTGAGAGCATAAGACTGCTGAGGTGTTTGGACAGCTTGGATTTGTCCTCTCAGGTCAATCTCGATTGCGGTTACGTGATGTTGGTTCTGCTCGGCTGAATGATTATGGTTTGTTGCATAAATGATGCAGTTCTCCTTTTGCCTCGCTTAACTTGCCAGCATGGTAAACCGACCGTGGGCGTGAAGATACAGCCAGAGTTGAGAGTTGCAAATGGAGTCCAAAGTGATTTAAAGACACACCATCCTCTCAGAGTTTTCCAGAGGAGACATCACGGTCAATATACTGCATATATATATATATATATATATATATATATATATATATATATATATATATATATATATATATATATATATATATATATATATATACTGTATATATATATATATATATATATATATATATATATATATATATATATATATATATATATATATATATATATATATATATATATATATATATATATATATATATGTATATATATATATATATATGTATATATGTATATATATATATATATATATATATATATATATATATATATATATATATATAGTTGTGGTTACCAAATTCGCAAACCACCATTCAGGTCCCTTAGGTGAGGTATCTCGGTAAGTGCATGTGTAGTTAGGCCCAAACCCGTTGTCTAGTGGGAATACATGTCATTTATGCGTGCTGCGACTCTTCAGGATAGCCGTTTTTCTTTTACTATCTTTATTTTGGACCAACCGCCATTGTTACCACCACCAGTCACAACATCAACCACCAACCACAACGCCGCTTCACCACAACCGCCACGACCTTCACGTCACACCTCGCAACCGTCGCATCGCCACCGTTCTTGTGCCGCTTGTGGGTACCGGTGTTGGACTCGTGCAGGGCGCGCGCCGAACAGCGTGTACAAAACCACGGATTTTCTGCTTCAAAAACGGATCAAAAACGACACACGCCCACTTTTGTGCCGTCCAATCGGTGAGCGAGGGGCGATTTGGCCCCGCCTCCAGGGCGTTGGAGGGCGATCGATATATGCAAATTTATGGATCAAAAAGCATTCATGCCCACTTTTTCTCGGGCCAATGGGGAGCGAGGTGAAAGGTCGAAGGGAGGGGGTCAAAGATGAGAGGGCGAAGCCACGGGGCTGATATAAGCGACCGTGTTCGTCAGTCCAGTGAGTAGTAGAGTCGAGAGGGAACAGAGAGTTAAGACTTCGCGGGCGGTGGAGTTGGCAAGAAGGAGCTGGTCGTCGTGTGCGTTGGAGTCGGAGCGGAGGGGACGGAGCTGTGGAGAGGCGGCGAGGGCAGACGAGGGGTGCTCGCGTCGTGCAGGGAGCTGCACCCCAGGGAGGCCGACGGCGCGACCTGCTCGAGGTGGAGACGCTCGTCGCGGGACTCGAGGCAGAGTGGAAATCCTCTATACCCCGAGCATCAGCAACCCCCTCCTGTTTCCCCCCGCGCTGAGATAGTGCGACCAAGGGGGCCCCTTTCCCACCCCCTACCAGACACTGCCCGCGAGGCCCGCGGAGTTGAGGCACCATCGCCGCTCCGCGTCTCATCACCAGACGGGTAGGCCCGACCCGGTCTCGGCCTCAGGCCCGCCTCATCCTTGAGGGTATTCTTTTCCTTGGTTTTGGGTATGTGTTGTCGGCGCCGTCTGTGAAGTAAAATTGTATAAGTGTTGCCGTGTGCTCGCGTAATCGGTAGTAGATCTGCATTGTCGCATTTGCTTTTTGTGTAAATTGCATTGTGTTTTTCTTTTCTGTGTGCTTTTGGTGGAATTGAATATGTGTGCTTTCCGTTCAGCGCGAATAAATGTGCTTTGTGTTGAACTGTTTCCCGCTTCGCTTCGTCATTTCTTTCATTGAATCCTCATCTTGCTTCACGTAAAGGGTTGGTAGTGGGCTGAATACGCCTGATAATTAATCGAACCGTCGAGGTCGACGAATAACACCGCTCGGTTATCCCGATAGTACGGAACGGGTCGCTTAAGTGGCCCGTGTCCGAAGTCGACCTGCGGCGAGGTGCGATCGCCCGGTCTACCCTCCGTGTGGGTACTTAGGTAGGTCGAATTTGGCGAGCAACCCTATCCCACGCGGGGGCTGATTGGCTCGATCGCGGTGAGACCAAAAGGTCCACCCGTGACTGGTTCCCGGCGTTAGTCCGAGAGGGTCACGACTGGATTGTCCGTCCGGTGGGCGACGTGCCGCGATTCGAGTTACGTGGCCGTCAGCACGCCGGCGGGCGCGAATCAGTAACACTGGTGTCAGGTCGTGCGATACAAATCCATCGCCCTCCTCGCGGCACTGGTATCGGAGAACAGGAAAACGGGCTCTCCTGTCTCCAGCTAAATTCACGGGAATCGGTCCAGGGGTGAGAGAAGCGACCCCCGATTCCCTCCAAATTACGAGCGAGCAAATTAACCCTTTAAGAGAAGCAAGATGGCGTCTCAAGGCGAGCGGGAGCCGGGGGTATTAGAAATGGATGTAGAATGTGTAGGATCCATGGTCCAGGATGAAATCCCCGAGCAGGAAATGTTGATTGTGCAGGAACACGGACTCGCCCAACTGAACCCAGAGCCCGAAATAGGTGCGGCAGCAGCCGCGGGGTATGACACCTCCCCGCCCCTCCCCACCAAAACCCTTCCCCAACCCTTGCCGAAACGGCTCAGCTGAGTGCATCCGACATGGCCCAGTTATGCGCCAAGCTGGCGGCAATTACAGAAAAGATGGATACAAATACAAATGAAATGAAAAACGAAATGAAAGACATGAACAAGCAAATGAATGAAGTGAAAACGATGATGGATGCGAATACACAGCAAATAAACGGAATGGAAGCAAACATGAAGGAGGAAATGAAAAAGCTACGGGGTGAGACGCAGAACATGGGCCGATGCCTGCAGGCGGGCATGAAGGCCGTGACCAGGGAGATAGAAATGGCGACTCCACGTGTAGGAGCAAACGAGCTGGAAGGGGGTGCAGCGGCTGACAGGCCCGCGGTGGAGGCGGGTAAAAAATAATTCGGGGGGCGTGTTGGGCGAGGGTCGTGACAGAGGAATCGACGGTGACCAAAAGGGAAAAATTAAATGGGGAGACCAAAACGTGTGAGACGAGACACGAAATGACGACAACGGAAATAATAGTTGAGACAAGGGAGGTAAAGGGTGAAGAGTTGGCAGAGACACGGGAGATCGAGGGTGAATTGGACGGGGTAAGTGACGCACACACACACACGGAGGTAGTAGAGGATAGTGAGGTTGAGCTCGCGGAGCGTGTGGGGACCCAGTGCGAGCACCTGGATGGCCTCCTCCAGGAACGAGGGGAGGGAGTCTGCCCCCTTGAGGCGAGTCACGACCAGGTGAGTTCGGTCGTGCTTTGCGAGGTTGAGGAGGCGAGTGCTGTGAACGGGTGCTCGGAGAGCTTGGGGGGTATAGAGGCCCCGGAGACCCTTGTGGGGACACGAATCCCCAGTGTGGTTGTCCCTGTGTGTGTGGTGCAAGGTGTGAGTGCGTCCCCGTGTGTGGAAGCGACCCCGTGTGTGAGTGGTGTGGTGGCGATGATGCCAGAGTACGTGCTTCCCAGCACACCGTGTGTGGATGAGGCACCGTGTGTGAGTGAGGCCGTGTGTGTGGATGAAACGGCCAGTATGAGTGAGGCACCGCGGGTGAGTGCCCCCGCATGCGTGAGTGAACGGCCGTGTGCAAGGTCGCTGTGTGCAAGGGAGACCGTGTGTGTGAGGGAGATGTCGGTTGGCATGCGGGAGCACGCAGCCGCGTCTCCCGGTGTGAGTTTAATGGTGTGGACTGTGTGCGTCGTAACACGCAGGTATGCGTGTGTGGAATGGAGACGGAGACGGCGACAGAGGAGAGAAAGCCGGGTAGCGGCTGTAGTTGTTTCGGGGACCGTGCCGGGTTCACCCAGCAGTGAGCACGCGGTTCGTGCTGTGCAACGCACGAGACCGCCACGTGCTCGCTTGCGAGAGTGAAGTCCCGGTCCGGAAACGCACGCGGTGGATTTGCCGATCCCGCGGACGGACAAAGTTTAGGCAGGACTACGGATTTGGACCAGACGGGTTCTCCACGCGATCGTGTGTGTTAAGCTCCAACGGGCAAAGCACATGTGTTCGCGTGGGGAACCCCTCGAGACGTGGGGCTTGTGTTTTTTTTTATGCGCACGGTGACGCCATGGCTGCACGTGGGGTTGGAATCCGGCAGGAGGGGTATCTCTGCCGGATGGTACCGTCCAAGGAGGGACGAGGAACACGTGCAGCTGCATGACGTCACGGGCAGGTGCAAAGTGCGCGAGTTGCCGCGCAGGTGCTGCGCATGGAAAAAAAAAAAAAAAGCAAGCCTCACTTTCGGGTGCACAGGATTCCTGGGCAAGGGGTGAAAGACCCCCTTACCTAGGGGCACAGGATGGAAACTAGTTAGGGGGAAGGGTTAGCTTAGCTAGACCGACTTCATGGGGCAGGGGTAAGTCCTCATGGAGTCCGTGGAATGGATTAGTTAGAGGGATTGTAGCCAGATTTAGGTTGGGAAATTGATTAAAGAGATTCGGAGACAGTGACAGACCTGTGAATGTGTAGAGGGGACGTAGCTTAGCTACGTAGGTTAAAAGGAACGTGCTGTAGTTTAAGGGACGACGTGGGAGCACGAGTTAGTTAGGGGAGGTAGTTAGGAGGATGGCAGAGTTCAGCGGTGTATGTGGTGAAGAGTTGGTGAGTTGTGAGGTGAGTACTTGTTGAGTGAGTGAGGCCAGCGGGTCTGTGTGAGTGGAGCGAATGGGGAATGCATGGTGCGATGAGTGATTGAGGGGGAGGAGTGACTCCCGCCCAAGGGACCCCGGGGTCAGTGTAAAGTGAGTTAGGGGGTTAGTTAAATTGAAAAATGGAGGTCGTTTTGCTGTTGGTGGGAGTGTAGGCTCGAAACCCGTTTGGAGGGGTGCAGGAGCCCTGTTGACGGGTTGGGAGCGTGGCTGCGAAAGGTGAGTATCGCTGAGTGGGTACCCCGGGCACCAGGCTAGTCGGCCGTGGTAGGCCAAGGGCCCATGGGGGGCCGGGATAGCGTAGTGGGCACGGGTGCGCCTGCTTGGTGCGGGGGCCCGGGGCGCCACAAGCCGCGTGGGCAGTGTTGTGGGCATGGGTGACCCTCGGAAAGGGGCCTGGGAAGCCAGCCTGCCACGTGTGCGTTTCAGGGGAGGTGCCATGGGGGGCACTCCCCGGTGTTAGGGAGCTGGTAGGCTCGGAGGCAGTGTAGTGCCCGGGGGTGCCATAGCGGGAGAATCGGCAGAGGGTCGTGCCTGCCAAAGGGAGCCACGTGTCCCAGCCAGGAGACCGTGTGAGGGCACGGAGAGAAAATTGGGGGGCGAGGCCCGAAATTGTGAGGACACCAACACAGGCGACGGGAATCTGGGTTGTTAGAACCAATAGTTTAAGCGAGAAGCGCTTGTTGAAAGCCCCGGGGTAGTTTAACAGTTAAATGGTTAGGGTAGATTAGGAGATGTACCCCTCCGCACCATCCATCCCCTCGCTGTCGTTGTGGGCCGCTGGACCCACTTGGTGTTAAGATCGCCGAACTCTGGGGAGGCCATTCTGAGGCTTCGTTGGGCCTCGACACAGGACGTTAGCTCTCCCTTATTCCCCTCCGGGAAGGGAACGTAGGGGTTGGGAGTAGGCTAGGTGACAGGATAGGGTAGCCGAACAAGGACGATAAAGGGGGTTAGGGGACGATTTATAGTGGGGGAGTAAAAATAAAAAGAACAAAAAAATAAGTTGGGGCTAAATTGGGGTTTGACAAATTAAGGGAGTGGGTATGTACAGTGACAGGCAAAGGCGATAGGTTGGGAGGGAGACAGGTAGGTAGGTCCGAGCCCGCCTTCCAAGTGGCCAGCACCACCGCACTCCCTCCACCAACCTCCACTGAACGGCAAAGGCTGGCCAGCTTCATCTGCAGCTGCTGTGCTGCAAGGCCTGTGCCGGCTGGATCGTCTGCCGGCTGGCTGTTTTTCTGCAAGGCCTGTGCCGGCCAGTTCATCTGCTGGCTGTTTTTCTTCAAGGCCTGTGCCGGCCAGGCCTGTGTTTTCTTCAAGGCCTGTGTTTGCCTGCAGCGGCCTTCTTCTGCGGGCTGTGTTTGCCTGCTGCCTTTGCCATGCCATGCCCACTGCCCAGGTTCACCAGCCCCGTTCAATTTTTGCTTTGCCCCCCCCCCTGTTCATTGCCATGTGTGCCAGGATCCGCAAGGCAACAGTTTGCAAGCTGCAAGAACTGCCCTGTTGGCAGCTACAACACGGGCCTGCAGTGGCGGCCCGTGCACCGTGTTTGTGTTCACCCATCCATTCGTTGTGCTCATTGCGTGTGCCACTTGAGCTGGCACGGAGACTGCGTTGTGCAGCCCATACACCGTTGTGGTTCACTGCGTTCAGTTCAAAAGGGAAGGCCTTGGACTGCGTGTGAGCAGCCAGCCACGTTCCCTGTCACCTGCATTGTTTGAGCCAGAGACTGCATGTGGGCAGCCTGGCTCCCTGCTAACTGCTTTTCTTTTGCAGAGTTCATTGATCCTGGGCCATGGTTTAGTGTAAAATTTGTAAGTTAAGGTTAAGATGTACTGTAAATATGAGTGCGCCCCCGGCATGTATGTCTTAGCGCCGGCAATTTTATTTAAGTCGTCCGTGTGAGTGAGTTTGTTTAGGTAGTTACGCAGCCCTCAGGTTATTTATTTTGGGGACACGAATACCATGAATGTCGCACTCAGGGATCCGTAGGTAAAATGTACTAGGGTAAAACTACACATGATGGCACACGAAAATTTGACGACTCGGGACGAGTCTGTAAAAAGGGGAGGGGGTAGTGTTGTGGTTACCAAATTCGCAAACCACCATTCAGGTCCCTTAGGTGAGGTATCTCGGTAAGTGCATGTGTAGTTAGGCCCAAACCCGTTGTCTAGTGGGAATACATGTCATTTATGCGTGCTGCGACTCTTCAGGATAGCCGTTTTTCTTTTACTCTCTTTATTTTGGACCAACCGCCATTGTTACCACCACCAGTCACAACATCAACCACCAACCACAACGCCGCTTCACCACAACCGCCACGACCTTCACGTCACACCTCGCAACCGTCGCATCGCCACCGTTCTTGTCCCGCTTGTGGGTACCGGTGTTGGACTCGTGCAGGGCGCGCGCCGAACAGCGTGTACAAAACCACGGATTTTCTGCTTCAAAAACGGATCAAAAACGACACACGCCCACTTTTGTGCCGTCCAATCGGTGAGCGAGGGGCGATTTGGCCCCGCCTCCAGGGCGTTGGAGGGCGATCGATATATGCAAATTTATGGATCAAAAAGCATTCACGCCCACTTTTTCTCGGGCCAATGGGGAGCGAGGTGAAAGGTCGAAGGGAGGGGGTCAAAGATGAGAGGGCGAAGCCACGGGGCTGATATAAGCGACCGTGTTCGTCAGTCCAGTGAGTAGTAGAGTCGAGAGGGAACAGAGAGTTAAGACTTCGCGGGCGGTGGAGTTGGCAAGAAGGAGCTGGTCGTCGTGTGCGTTGGAGTCGGAGCGGAGGGGACGGAGCTGTGGAGAGGCGGCGAGGGCAGACGAGGGGGTGCTCGCGTCGTGCAGGGAGCTGCACCCCAGGGAGGCTGACGGCGCGACCTGCTCGAGGTGGAGACGCTCGTCGCGGGACTCGAGGCAGAGTGGAAATCCTCTATACCCCGAGCATCAGCAACCCCCTCCTGTTTCCCCCCGCGCTGAGATAGTGCGACCAAGGGGGCCCCTTTCCCACCCCCTACCAGACACTGCCCGCGAGGCCCACGGAGTTGAGGCACCATCGCCGCTCCGCGTCTCATCACCAGACGGGTAGGCCCGACCCGGTCTCGGCCTCAGGCCCGCCTCATCCTTGAGGGTATTCTTTTCCTTGGTTTTGGGTATGTGTTGTCGGCGCCGTCTGTGAAGTAAAATTGTATAAGTGTTGCCGTGTGCTCACGTAATCGGTAGTAGATCTGCATTGTCGCATTTCTTTTTGTGTAAATTGCATTGTGTTTTTCTTTTCTGTGTGCTTTTGGTGGAATTGAATATGTGTGCTTTCCGTTCAGCGCGAATAAATGTGCTTTGTGTTGAACTGTTTCCCGCTTCGCTTCGTCATTTCTTTCATTGAATCCTCATCTTGCTTCACGTAAAGGGTTGGTAGTGGGCTGAATACGCCCGATAATTAATCGAACCGTCGAGGTCGACGAATAACACCGCTCGGTTATCCTGATAGTACGGAACGGGTCGCTTAAGTGGCCCGTGTCCGAAGTCGACCTGCGGCGAGGTGCGATCGCCCGGTCTACCCTCCGTGTGGGTACTTAGGTAGGTCGAATTTGGCGAGCAACCCTATCCCACGCGGGGGCTGATTGGCTCGATCGCGGTGAGACCGAAAGGTCCACCCGTGACTGGTTCCCGGCGTTAGTCCGAGAGGGTCACGACTGGATTGTCCGTCCGGTGGGCGACGTGCCGCGATTCGAGTTACGTGGCCGTCAGCACGCCGGCGGGCGCGAATCTGCAACAATATATATATATATATATATATATATATATATATATATATATATATATATATATATATATATATATATATATATACATATATATATATACATATATATATATACATATATACACATATGTATATATATATATATATATATATATATATATATATATATATATATATATATATATTCATATACACATATATATATATATATACACACATATATATATATATATATATATATATATACTGTATATATATATACTCATGTAATTATGTGCAAATTTTAAATGTTCGGTAATGTCGAAGATTTCCTCTTTAAGCATTTGTAATTGGTGTGAATGAATAATAAAGACATTGTTGCTCACTCATAAAATATTATTTAAACTTCGGTAAAATGCTACAGTTGAGAGGATTCCCTTGTAAACATAATTATCCATGTATTCTGTTACGTTTATGCTGAGTGTTGGCTTAATGGTTAGGGTGGCGGGCTTTGGATCCTAGGGTCCTGAGTTAAAATCCTGCTCAGCTGTTGAACGAATACCAGGTGGGGTTCACTCTGCCGGTCATCCATCTGACGTCGGCAAAATGAGTGCCAGCTTGGTGGTTTCCTGTGTCGGAGTGACGATCCGTCCAGGATTGTGCCCAATAACCAAGGAGACTGCTTAAGCAGCACCAACGCTCTGCACAGAGTTTGGTCCCAATCTCCTCTCTCTCTTGTTATATTTGCTTCCTGTAAAACATACATCTGCCTTCAGTTGATATTAATGTGTGATATTGATTTGTCATTTTGGATTAAAATTATGTAACAACCTGGAAATGTTGCATAAGTTCCAGGAAGACTCAAGTATATCAATTGGTACATGATTAAACATAACTTTAGATATTTCTTCTTTACTTCACAATTTTAAGGAAGATAATGCCTGGCTTTTTGGGTAGCGGCATTGTTAAAAACTGGCAAGGTCCTGTGAGCAGCAGCCATCAATGTAATGTTGTTTTTTTATCAATGCTGAGAACGCGCCGAAGTAATAATTCACTCCCTTGATCTGTGTAACTGTCTGTACCTCTAAACCTTGAGGGGCTGTTGTACTCTTTTCTGATTGGCTGTACTTGGGCCTTTCCAACTGGAACCAATATTGTTTAGACTCTGTTCCAACCCTTTTCCAGTAGCAGCAAGCAGTTATTTTGATTTCAAACTATGGGAATAGTTACTATTCCCAGATGAAAGACTATATCTCTTTTATCCTGATTGTTCAATCATTTCCCCTACTCGATATATAAGACTTGGGTTTGGGGTTTTTTCATGGAGAGTTTCATTGACGGAGATTTCTTCCGTATGTGAGCACGTACGTAATGTTATTAAATATTCTCCTTTGTATGCTGAACCTGAGTGGAAATTGAGTTCCTTTCTTCCACAGTACCCAGGTTACAGTATTTTGTTTACTGCATCAGTTCAATATGCTTATAACATGAGTAGCATTGTTACAAAGAATATGTTATATGTAGCCGGAGCAAAAACAAGAACTTTTTGGTGTGATTTCAGCTAATATTTGCCCACTGACATATCATAGCACATTTTCGCAATGCAAGTGACTTATCCAAATTACTCTGACAATTGTCTCCAACCTTGTGAAACAAACTTGTCTGGATTTGAAAATGAGTTGTTTCAAAGAGAAAACGTCTGTCAAAAGTGTCATTAAAAATAGAATCAGGTGGAAAGGATAAGGGAAAATATTTGTTATTCTAATTCTCTTTCAGCTCTCTCTCTCTTTATTAGAATTTGCAACGGTTATCCCACACTACCCTCCTCTACACAGAGGTTGAGGCTGATGGAAAATCTAGGGTCCAAAGGATGAGGATGGCAATGTCGCACTTATCCATATGATGTTGCTTGATTCCATCAGGTACGTAAAGAACAAAAGTATAACAAGATAAGCATGGACAATGAAAACTGCTGATTGACAAAGGAAAAAGATCAGTGAGAACTGAAAATTCTGTGTGGAGTGATGTAGCATTATGAGATGATGGCAGGCTTTAATATTCCTGGAAGAAAGGATGACACAGGAAGAATTTAGATAATTCCACAGACAAAACGAAAGATAAATTAAGGAGTGCAGATCAAGCATAAACACGAAAAGGGCCACAAAGTACAAGTAACCGGATAATGTCGTGCAACTTGTGAGCTGATGCGGTGGTGAATGGCTGTTGGTTTAGGAATGGGTGGTTGGGAGGGAGTGGCGAAGGTTATGACTCGTACATGACCATTTTAGGAGACCAGACTATCTGTGACGCAGACTCTATGCAACAACCTCCTGTTAAGAATGACCAATTAGTCTGAGGGCTGTGAATACCACTGCTTCCAGAGTTGTGAGATGGGATGAAGCAGCCCCAGTATGTATTGTCCTGCGATACTTAACTACTGTTGCTGGTACCTAATGAGGTGATAGTGGACAAGGAATAACTTTGCTATTATATAGGGTTTCCAAGGATGCCACTAGAAGCAACAATTATGTGATTAGCCAAAAATGGATCATGACAGATCGCAAAGATAAGTAGTTGGAAATATTATACCCGTGACACACGTTACTAAAGGATGGAATGAACAGAACATTGATCGAAGTATGCCAACCATATTTGGAAGCAAGGAGAATCTTATATTTCAAGCATTAACCCTTTGTCACAGCAAAAAGGGAAAATGATAAGAGAGTGGTGGTTGACTATAGTTTATCTTTTCCTGATCTGCAGATAGATAAAGTTGCGGCCTTCCTGTCTCTTGGGTGCAGAGATTTCTGGCAGTTATGTGCAAAGTCATACAGAGGATTTTCTGGAGAAGCAGAAAGGTCGTTTTTCTAACATGAGAATATGGTGAATCTCAGAATATTTCCAAGACATGTACCAGTCCCAAGGGGTATTGCAGAAAATAATGCATCCAAGAGTAGAGCGAAGGCTTGACCTGTTTGGTGTTACAATGTGAGAACTTAATTTATGATGTGACCCTAAGTTGAAAGCTCAAATACTGTGTTGATTTGTCTATTCCTCAATACTGTAAACATGGCTTGTAAGAACCTGTATAATCATAAAATAAAAATAGATATTAATGGTAATCAAAAATCCTCAACACATGGTTCAATTTTGTTTTTGTACCGTTTTGTTTTACAAATTGCATTTTGCCACAAGACCTGCCACTTGGGCAACCGCTCACCCAATACATTGTCAACTGAGCTCGTCATGATGACGGGTTGCAAATCCAGGACAGAATACTGCAGTTGGGGTTGACCCAAGCTTTTGAGGTCGCCTGGCTTTAGGAAACAGGAGCCCCGTCAGTAGGAAAACACAAGAGCTGTCCCAACTGGGCCTCTCCAGGTGAGGCAATTGGGCCATCATTGCTGAATTGTGGTGGGGAAAAAAAACCTCCACCTTGGCCTAGAATAAAGCAGTTTCTTGCCAGGTGGAGACTTGACAAAAGGCCATGAAGATGGTGCACCAAAAGGATCAAGTGCCCCATGTGTCACTTTTCTGAGGAACCCCTCGGTTGGAGACATGCAGTGTGAATGATGGAGGCTTCAGGAGCCAATGAGCAGGTATTTCCACTTCTCTCTCTCCACCACTACCCATATATTTGATCTTGGTACAGCCAAATTTGGTCGTGGCAAAGGCAGCTTTGGTAAAGGTAAGAGGCTATGGATCATGGAGCAATAAGGTTGAGCTGGCAGCAGAAGGAGATGGTGAGCCACACAAACGTAGTCATCTACCATTTGTTCCTGGAATACTAGCCTCAAAACCTGGCAAAGGGTGCAGCATGATGGTTGAGACGATTGCTGTGACTCTCACCTGGATGTCTCTTGACCCTAAACTTTGTGGTGACTGTACCTTAGTTTGACCCACTGCTCTCTGCAGACTTGTCGTAAAGCACCTTCACTGTTTCATTTAAGCCTGGTGTTGGCTTAGTGGTTAGAGTGGTTGGCTTGGGATCCTAGGGTCTTGAGTTTGAGCCCAGTTCCAGTTGGCTGCTGAATTAACACCAGGCGGGGTTGACTCAGCCTGTCATTCTCTTGAGGTCAGCAAAATGAGTGCCGGTGTACTGGTAGAGGGGCACATCATCAGCAGCACTGCTGTGCTCCAAGAAATTCCAGCTCCCTGGCAGCCAAGCTGCCATGTGCAAGAACAGACAACTGTTCCCTTTTCAATGAACTGTTTTTTTAAACCTCAGCTGGGTCAACCGAGATGCTCAGCAGTGTGGGCAATGGGTACACAAATCCACCACATCCAAATGCCCTTTCTAGCCGCCTGCACAATGATCAGATCCACTGCCTCATCAACGTCAATGCAGCCATAGCCTGATCCACAATATTGCCTACTGGAGTATGATTGACCCTCATACTTGGCATACAAGAGACATTTAAGCTACTCACCGAAGACGTTGATACATCGTCATGGCAGTTTGTTGTATAGATGTGAAATGATGATGTTAAATGCTACTTGTGCTTCCAGTTGAATGATTGCTGTACAATTTTTCACTCAACACCACAGCTCTCTTGTTGACCTGTTCTGCCACTTTCAGTCTTATTATACAACGAAAGAATAAACACACCAATGTCCCTGTTCACTAATGTCTTTGTAGTTCATGTTAAAGTTTAATCATGTCTTCTAAAGTTCCTGTTCAATCTCCATGTAATATTTTCCAAGCTCCTCTACACCTTTTAGCAATAGAGACTCTGTGCAGCTGACTATTTTGATGCACACAAGGCATCAGTATGAATAGTATTCTGGGGACAGGTTCCACTGTTTTATGATATACTATGTAACAGCTGCAGCCTGTATTGACAACCATATTGCTGAAAAGTGATGTCAGAGGACCTTTATTAATACAAAAAGGACACCACTCACTCTCCAAATTTTAGATAAAGTTCGAGTAATGAAATTGCTTGGTCTTTTAAGATGTCTAGCTGAACATTGTCTAGCTGAATTTTGTTGTGAGTATTTTGATAATCATTTTCATTAAAAAAAAAATGAATAAAATTATCTTTTTGAAACTGAGATCCTGGTTTGTCTAATTTTTCCTTTTTTTACGTCACAATAGCACTCGACTGGAATGCCACCGATATGCATAGATCGGCCTTATCAAGAAAATTGGTAATGATCAGATGAGACAATAATATCAGACTGACCAAAACCAATAAACCACTTTGCTGCCAATATCTAACAAGACTTGCTATTACTGGCTGATTAAACAAAAGCTTTTCAATGGATGAAAAGATATAACATGCTGCTGATGTATTTATCATCATAGTTGGCTCCTGGCAACAAGTGAGATTCACCACCATCCAGCTGTATTGTCATGCTGATTGGCTATTGCAAATGTGCTGCAAAAATGATGCAATAAATCTGGTGGGTTTTCTTTCGCTCGTTTACTCTATAGAACTGTAAAAGAGAGCAAAATGCCATTTGAGTGTTTGGAGGAAATCTACCAACTAGTGCATAAAATCAAACGAGATTATTTGATGTCAGTAAATCCACTTTTTAAATCCTGATAAATAGTCTTGCTCATAATAAATTGGGAAGAAAAAAAAATCTGCTCTCGCCAATCCAAAGCAGATCAAGTTGGAATGACAAACACTTGGCGTAAAAAAAAATATACGTTGCGAATTTTGTAAAGTAATTTACAGAAAGGAACAGCATTCTGAAATGATGTGAACTCTTAATAGATTCCCAATCTAATGCTTTAAAGCACCGTCACATTTAATTTATGTGTATTATAGGAATCTCTTCACTATGGGTTGGAGTTTAACTCTCCCCCATCCCCCAACCCCTTCCCACAAACCTCCCACCTCATAGACTTGGCTTTCTGGTTTCATAAAGCACATATCACTTCCATTTGGTATTCATGGACATGAAAGAAGGTCTTGTAAACAGTGGTATACAAATCAAGTGTTTCATTATCATCATCAGATTGATGCTTTGAGATATTAATGCTGACATGAGCTGTGACACAAACAGAAGGAAAGTCCCTTTAAAAACAATGGACAGAATGATATCCTTTCAATCATAATTGCACTTTTTCTTACCGAATACAGTTTTTTGTGTGTACATGTGGATATTTTATGTGCAATTTGAAGGAAAAATGGCCAAAGTGTCTTGAAGGCAAATTGCCCAGCACAATCCATAGGGTCTTTGCCAATACACATGCGTCACTGACTCAGGCGCTCATACATAATACATGAAGGAAAAGGTTTTTTCACTTTACATTGAGCCATTCTTCTGAAGCTAAACCTGTGATAATTCCAACAAGGTCATTGTTGTTTGCTTTTGTTTGTAACTACACAACTGCCTGTTAAGACATTTCAGACTGATATTTCCCCTCTATTCAATAACGCCACCATGTGTAGATCGTGCACAAATCTCTTCTTGTTTTTGCAAGAGTTTCCTTTGAGGATGGGCAGAAAAGACTTCTTCCAGACACTGAAATCAAGTGTTTAGAAAACCATTCAACAAGGGTTCCACACCTCCACCCAGGTACCCATCATCCATATCTCTTTGAGAGGTCTGTACACTCAAATAGATTCATTCATAGACCTAGAGGAAAAGCAAATTGGCTATTCAAATCTCACAAACCATGGGGAAAGCAAAACACCTCGTCTCAGTATTTGGCATGCTTTTGTAAATTTTACAGTTTTGATGTAAATATTTTACACAAAATTGTTTCAATTGTTCATGCAATGGCTGCTAAATCGTGGAGGTTAGGGTTACGTGAGCAATATGTACTGGTGATTTTTATTGGGTTGAGAATCACAAGAAAGACATTTCATTTGAAGATTTATGAAGAACAAAAGAGACAAAGAAACTGTTGTTTGGTAAAAAGTGAAGGTTGACCTTGGAATCATGATAATCCACACCTATTAGAAAACGAGTTATATTAATGAATGTCCTTGTGGAAATGAAGTAAATAAGGAATCCATACATTTTATGAAGTTGCCCCTTAATTTACCAGTCTGTCAAATAAAATGAAAGAGTTGATTGAATAGCAGGGCATCGTTGGATTTGTCAGGCAGTTGTTGTTAATAATATACATGTGATACATGTCACAATTACCACACTTTCTGACAGGTATTAATAATTTCAAGCAAACACATTCATTGTGTTACCTGTGACATGAGGTTTAGCATATAAATATCTTGTCCATATTATATACTAAACATATTAAATACATTGCGTCACTGGCCACAACAGACACAAACTCTCATGTGCAGCCTTGTGGCTGCTGCTTGCATCATTGGTTCAGGATACAGCAACACCACTGATGCTGTGCTCCTATACCAGTACACTGGAACTCATTTTGCCAACCTCAGAAGGATGACAGGCTGAGTCAACCATACCTGGTGCAAATTCAGTAGCCAACAGGGCTCAAACTCAGGACCCTCAGAACCCAAACTAGCCACACGAAACACGAAACCAACGCCAGGCTTACCTACTACTTTGAGCATGTCATATTGAAAAACAGGAAGTCAAAACACTGATGTAAATTAACATCATTGCAAAAGAAATAAATAATTAAACAACACTAATAAATGCTATATTTTATAAGTTACTGATTACAATATCAAAATATTACACATTAAATATTATTTATTTGAATAATGTAAAAGTGTTTATTTCAAGTGAAAAGGAAGGGAATTGGTATGATGGCTCAGATTTAGCACATACTCACCTTTGATCTACCTAAGTCTAGGTTATGATACCAGACCAGTCGATAAATTCTCCCCCTGGTGTTTTGCAGGAATATTACATTCTATCAATGAGCTTGCTATTCATTGGAAAGGATGTTTATGTGGGCACCGGATTGTCAGCATTTGCTGATGGATTTTAAATATCGAAAGTTGTCCTTTGTAAGGAGTAGATGACTGTTGACGGCAACCTTTCTAAATTCAAAGCTCCGATCCTCACCTTCAAGGGGCACTGCATCAGCAGCACAGCTATACTCCCAGAATTATGCAACCAACAGCCAAGTGCTATGTACAAAGGAATGATTTAATTAAGAGAAAATCTGCCTTAAAATAATGTGTGGAAAGGTAATGGAAAAAAATTTGCGATCTAAAATATTCAAAAACAGATTCGCCATTTAACAGATCCTTCCTCCCACAGGACTTCCCTGACTCCTTAGTGTGTCTTCCAGCTATTAGCTCCTCTGATTCGATTGGTGTGATCCCTGCCCCTGGCGGCAGAGTTTCACTTTACATCAATAACTCAACTTCTCACTGTTCTTGTATGAATCTTACACCTCCCAATCCCCAGGTTGCGACTTTCCTCTGCTCCCACTTTTGTTTGTCTGCATGTTGTATCATCATCCAAACAATGACGATCCCATCTACAGCTCTCTCTTAGAAAATATGCATGAACTTTTAACTACTCATCTCAATTCTCTCTCTTTCCCTCATATGTTGTAATTTCAATTGTCAAACTGCAAATTCGCTGGGTATTGGTACATCTATCACCTGTCTTGGAATTTCAGCAAAGGACTTCTGTAACTCCATGGGACTGACCCAATCTGTGAACTTTCCGACCTGGATTTCACCCCCAATGGCAAATCGTCCCTTCTGGATTTGGTGATGACAAACTTCCCTGCAAATATCTCCTGCTCTTCCTCTGTTCCAATTGGTTTATCTGATCATATGCTTGTGAGAGTCAACAACTCTGACAATCTCAGAGAGCTGCCTCAGCACCGGTGAGTCGTGCAGTTCACTTATGCAGATTGGCAGGGACGAGAAGCAGCCATCTCACTTCAGGAGTGGTCTCCGATATCTACTGCTCCTGATATAAACTCAGGCTAGGAATCCTTCCACAGAAACCTGCTCTCTCTGATGCACAGATCCATTGAATCTCATCTTCAGTTATTCTACCCATCTTCCCACCCAGTGTGACCACTCCTTGACTTTTTTCACAAGATCTTGGCTATTCGTTGTTCACCTTGGCGTCTTGGTTTTCTATAGGTTTTCTTGGCGTATAGCTTTTCTATTATTATCGCTTTTCCGAAACCTTGTGAATTCTTGGCTTTTTTCATTGGCTCACCTTGACATTAATGAAAATGAAGAGTGGTCACACTTTTCCCACCCATGGTACACTGAATCCTGTGGTGAGATTGTTGCTCTAAAACAACTTGCCTTTTCTTCCTGGAAAGCAAACTTGACTAAAGGCAACCTCACCTCATTCCACATCACCTGCAACAAGTGTGTGTCCACTCTCGGGAGAGCCAGAAGTAACACCTGTCCAACCTTTAGCTTGAACATTTAAGCTAATCTCTCTCTGCTCTAAAACCTTGGGGCACCTCAAGTCTGTCTGGAGTGTGCTCATCTTCCATTCCTTCTCTCTGTTCAAATGGCATCACAGCAGACTCCCCTCGTGAGAAGGCCGAATACCTCAATTCTGTTTGCTTCTGAAGTTTGTGTCCCTAACCGCTCACTTTCTGTCCCCATGCGACCGCAACACCCAACTGCTCCAGAACTCTGTCTATTTTGCACCTGAGAATGTGGAGAGGTTTCTGTTAATCCTCAATTCTGATTCTGTAAAAATGAACAAGACAGCATCAGCTCACATGTCCTTAAAACTTACTCTGCTGCTCTTGCAGATCCTCTCTCTGCTCTTTTCATCCTATCATTAGCTCAAGGGAATCTTCCCTCTGCTAGGAAATCAGTCAACATCACTAAATCACATAAAATATGTGCAAAAACCGATTCTCTTAATTACAGTCCAATCAGCTTACTTCCAATCATCAGAAAGGTCATGGAATCCACCATCGCAATTGATGTGAAATTCTTCCTTTTCTCCAACAGCCTCATCTCAGACCACCAGATTCAGACCAGGTCACTCCACCTTGGACATGCTGCTTCCACTCACCCAACAATGGATGGAGCCCCTCAATGTCAGAAGTGAGATTAGGGTCATCTCTCTGGACATATATCATGCTTTTGATGGTCTGGCATCCAGCGTTACTCTCCAAACTGTCTGCCTATAGCATGCAAAGCCAACTCCATACATGCTTTACTCACATCCTCAACTCTGACAGCCAATGTGTGGCTCTCAACGGAATCCTTTCATCCCCTTTCCCTGTCGAGGCTGGTGTGCCACATTGCAGTTTTCTGAGCCCAGTGCTATTCCTAATCTTCATCAACAATCTCTTTGGCTCGAACCCCTTCATCCATTTGCTGATGACTCCACCCTCTGCCATGACATCCCTCATCCTTCATATAAGCAGGCAATAGTCTCTTCCCTCTCTTCAGACATTGACAAAATCACAAGTTTGTCAAACACTTGGAACATGTTTTTCAATCCTGACAAATCTTTCACTCTCACTATCTCTGATAGGACCATATAGCAAACCCTCCCATCAACAATTATATTTAGGAAGTTCAGTCACTCAAACTCCTCAATCTCACTATCAGCTATGATCTTTTTGGGCAAACCACATTTCAAAGTTGACCTCCAAAGCCAGTCACTGACTGGGCATCCTGCATCGTACAAAGTCCTTCCTTGGCACACCTGAATTCCTATCCGCCGACAAGGTTTTCATCCACAGCTAATGGAGTACTGCTCTTCCCTCTTGTTTGGCTTATCACAAGTTTGGCTTATCACAAGTTGCTCAGCTTGATGCCGTGGAAACTAAGTCTCCCTCTATTTTGTCCTTCAACTCTGCTGTTGATGTTTTCCCCCTATCTCTACTGATGCTTTTGGTCAGTTGTGTCCCGATCAGTTCAGTGTTCTAGTTCGTCCATGATCCTTATCTGTGTAAACCAAAAAAAATTAACATGGCAGTATATATTTGGGATTGTACAATTTAATCAGAAATTTTCGCTTTTCTGGAGAATGACAACTTGTAGAAAGGGTTTTCTTTTGTCTGTTATTACAGCATAGTAAACTTGAAAAATACAAAAAAATACTACAGAAAAAGTACAAAAATAACAAAAATCACACAAAAAACATTTTGCATTTTCAATTTTTGGTCTGGTGTTGATGTGGTGCAGGCATGATGGGCCGAATGGCCTCCTCCATCAAATTTTCTTATGACTAGTTCAAGGACTTAGGTTCAGGCTTCGCATGCTCATTAGGACATGAGGTTGCCTTCAGCGATGTGTATTTGCAGCACAAAGCAGTTCCGAACTTTCTTGTGGGGACAAGGCATTAGCCTTGCTGTAATTGTAATTATTGTAATTATATAATGCTGTAATTGTAAAAATGTAATAAAATAATTGTAATTATTTTGCTGTTGTCTCCTGGTTTTGGTATTTCTCTATACTAGAAACACAACCCCCCCCCCTTTCGACAGCAACCTGGGGGGTGGGAATTGTGGAGATAAACAGATAATGTCTACCCCATTTAAAATCTATCAATTCAGACATTAAATAGCGTCAATCGCAGGCACAGTACCGATCCGGTGCAATATCCACTTCATGTGTGCACAAATGCACTTAACTAGGACGTCATTATTCATCACTTTATAATCAGAATTTACCAAATAATTTATCACTCACCAGTATCGGCCGATTATAAAAAAATGATATTTTTTTCTTTTTAAAATCTGTAAGAGTCAAGTTTTCTAATTGGCTTAGCATTTCCACATGAAGACCACAAGGGGAAAACCAGAGATGTCAGGATAAGTCAATTTTGAAGAAACTGAAAAACAAAGTTTCAAGACATTGGTGGACTGTTTAATAACTGTCATATAGATTTCTTTTCCAGTAAAAGGAAGAGTGATCATTGGCTGATCAAATTAAGCATGTAGCATTTGCCATACTTCTGTGTTATTTAATTTAAGAGCAAAGAACGAATCAATGTTGCAAACTGACATCACTGGTTATTCCCTTGTTTAATAATTGCCATGCAATTTTAACCCAGGATGTGTAGCAAATTCATGCTTGTTGGATATTAGCATACATTACATGACTTTGGTGATCACAGATTATTTTTTTCAACATTAAACGGTCATTGTTTTTTTCTGTTTGATTGGTGTTCAACACGATACTCAAGGGTATTTCACTTATATGACGACGGATTCTCCATTTCTTACTCCGTACTACTTAATATAATGGAAAACCGGAAGGAAACCAAGGATAAACCACCCCCGCGATAGCCGAAGTCACCTCATGTGACTGCCTCATATACCTAAGCAGGTTGATTGGGCCGTGGGTACATCGAATGAGGATGGGTACTCAGACGCGATAACCATTAAGCCACGGCGTGGGTCCCATAAAAGTCACAATAAAGGTTTGACCAGGCTTGAACCACGATATGCACCAACTACGGAGCCCATAATATAACCAAATAGGCCATTGTAGTACTCAGAGTTTATGCTGTGAAAGTTTTACAACCTTTCATTTTTTAGTTTCTCAACTCTGAATATTATAGTGGAACAGTTAACATGAATGAAAGGGAGATAACCAGGAGTAAAGTACTGACAACTCTGGGTTTCTACTTGTTCAGCTTTGACAACACTTGTTTTTTCATTGCACGGCTAAACTTTATACCATATAAATTATGACACCCCTGGTTATTTGTTAAAGTAAATATTGTGAGAGGAAACCTTATGTTGCCAAATATTGGCAGGTGCAATAACCCTGAAATTTATAAAAAGTGACATCTCTGGTTTTCCTCTTGTGGTCTTCATTTGTATACGTGTGTGTATACGTGTGTGTATGTACATGCATGCATGTGTGTTCGCGCTGCCATCACGAGTCGCAATCTCCACTTGTGAGTCTCTAAGACTGAATGGAGCCTTTCTGGGTCCTGAAGCATCCATTTTCACCCCAGCAAGAAAATCTGACTCATGTTTCAAGTCAGCGACGATATCAATCCATGTCACCTCCAGGATCAGACCGGGTACGCCCGACCCCACCCGGATACGGTACCCCGCTGCCACTGGTCATTATCTCCCCATGCGCTCCCACCATAGTCAATCTCAGTCTCTTTCTTCTCAATCTCTTCTCGATCTTATCCTTCCTCAGTGGGATGGAGTCGGCAAATCCCAACAAGCTCCAAAGCCAGGCCGCGCCCCAAACACATGTAGATTTTCGCAACTCCGGGTGCATCTCACCAAAGCTACCGCTCTTGCCTCAATTCTCACTCCCATCGAAGTTGTTGTATCTGATGTGGTCCTCGATTCCAGCGAAATTCAGCCTTTCTCGTCCTCAGTGGGTAAAATCCATAAAGGAGTCGTTGTAAAAGCTCGGGTCTTCATTCTCAGTAGGATAGGGTCGACAAATCCCACCAAGCTGCAGAACCTGCATGTCAAACAAACATATCAAAGACCATGATACCAGGTGCCTTGTGCACCATCCTCATTCCCATAGAAGCTGCTCTTTTCGACTGGGTTTTCGCCGATTTCAAAACTGTTGCATTCGGCACAGCCCTCAATCCTTTCTGGCCCAGGTTAGAGGGAGGCAACAAAGTGTGCAACCTCCCCCTCTCAACCATGTGCATGTGTGTGTGTGTGTCTTCTTTCATAATCAGCACAAGGCTGCAGGGTAGAACTATTGGCTGAGGGTGTGGCTGTGCCACTGATACAATGCCTTCTGTAGGTTACAGCAGGAATTTGGACTTTGTCCATGGCACTGCCAATAGCCTGCCTACTCTTCGCGAAGGACACCATGGGATCTTTGACACCCACCAACTAATGTCAGCAGATGGGATGCTGATTTAACATCTCTCCATGAGATGGCACACACATTGATGAATCACACTGACGACAGTTTATAGCTGGGTCAGGATTCAAACCCAGGCTAGACAGCTCAGAGACGAGTATGTGTTCTTCTAGGTCATCCTGTCAGGTGTGTGTGTGTGTGTGTGTGTGTGTGTGTGTGTGTGTGTGTGTGTGTGTGTGTGTGTGTGTGTGTGTGTGTGTGTGTGTGTGTGTGTGTGTGTGTGTGTGTGTGTGTGTGTGTGTGTGTGTGTGTAGAAAAATTGCAATGTTAGAGAAAATAAGCACAAAAATATCAAAACGATTCAAACCAGAACATCATATTCACAAACCTTTCTTGATTCTTCCTCTTTTGAACTTCAAGTACGCAGCTCGAGGGATGTTTTCATTTTTTTCATGACTTAACTAATCGTATTCAAAATGAATGTAATGTGGTTGTGAGCTGAATTCAAGTAAAAGGTAGATTTTTCAAAAATCTTTCTGAAGAATAGATTTGGCCTTATAATTTGCTTTTTATGTGACAAACGCATCAATTTCATCAGGTAGTCATTTCCCCAGCATCCATTATTTACTCATAATTGAAGAATGTATGGTGAATTGGATAAAAACTAATTTTGATTCTGTGATTCAATTCAAAAACAAATGTGTATTTTCAATGCCCTTTAGTCATATCCTAGGAAACTGCTGTTATACATTTGTTTTATACCAATAAAGCACTTTTCCTATCAGCAATAGATTGCAATATGACAATAAAGTCGCGGAAATAAATTTGAAAGGTCGAAAAGCTCACAATTTGTGATTATTTATTAGATATGAAATACCACGGGATGGAGGAATAACACATTTCACTGTTGTAATGATAAATAGTAAACAAGAAAAAGAGCAATCAGATATTTCAGACCATCGCCAGGACTTGTCTTGTGTGGTGTATTTTGTGTGCTGTGTTTTGTGTGGCGTTTGTGTGCTGGTGTGTTACGTAATTAGAAAGAGACATAACTAGAACTGCCACTTTAGAACTGCTGGCAGTGATGACCGAATACCAAGACGTCCCGCTTTCATGCAACCCCGCTTTGATTGGACACCTGACCCTGACCCTGACCCATGACATTTATTATTATTCAATTTAATTCAGAATGGGATTGAAATAAATTCAATTCAACTCGAATGGAAGACTAAAGAGGTACGGTCCTGCATTGGCGTCATCAGAAGGAACCCAAACAAGCAAAAAGCAAAGATGAAGTCATCAGGAGGAACCTGGAGAGGAATCGCATTTCAGATGCTACTCCTCTACCCTCAAACCCATCCTGGCACAGCCAAGTGAGCCTTATTCACAAAAAAAAAACAACAACAAAATAACCCAGATTTAAAAATTCAATAATTCCAGCTGCCAGACCATGTGTCCGATCAAGTTGAAATTTAAAACACATATTTCCAATCACTACTGTGTTAAAATTTTGAAGTTATATGTTGATTGATTAAGCAGTTAAAAAGAAAGATTTTTTTTAACTTTTATGCTCAATCCAATATGGCTGCCAGACCATGTGCTTATTTGTTATTCATGAATACCTTGGTAACCCCATGGCTTGGGGAACACGTCTATGAAGTTTCCCCTCAATCTGTCCAGCTGTTTTGGAGGAGATTTTTATAGCTTCCAGAGTAAATCCAATATGGCTGCCAAACCATGTGACCTATGACATCAAATGTGTGAACCTTTTGTTCCTTATGGTTTGGCGGTAACATGTATAAAGTTTTGCCTCAATATGTTCAGCCACTTCAAAGAAGATTTTTGAAGGTTAAAAAAACAACAATATGGCTTCCGAATCACATGACCGACAACATCATCAAATTTTGTTCTGTGGACCATTTTATCCCTAAATGGCCCTCAAAAATTTTCATACTGATCAGACTGCATTCTACATATGCAAATATGACATCTAAAAAAATCACCCTCATTCTCCATGAGGAATACTTGCTTTGTGCCAAGTATTCCTCATGGGGAATGAGGGTGATTTTTTTAGATATTAACATAGGTGCTTTTCCTCCATGTGGTTTCAGAGATACAGAGGTCCAAAGTTTTTCTGTTTTTCCAACATGGCTGCCACACCATGTAACCTATGACATCATAATTATCAATAAAACATTCTGCCTGTGTCGTCGCTACGATGGTGAAAATTTTGTCTCAATCTGACAAGCGGTTGTGAAGAAAAAACATGAAAGTTCTGTGCAGACAAACAAAGACAGACAGACAGACAAAGAAACGGATGCAAATGCAATACCCTCTCCTTTGGCAAGGGTAATAAGCCAAATATGATTGAGATTGGAAGATATTTTATACACCTGATCATCAAGTTTTCTTGAAAACAAAAGGTCAGTTGAAAAGATTATATGAAATGGAAAATGTGCAAGAACTCTTATTTCAGAATGAAAGCATGTCTAACACCCTTTCGTTATGCCATATTACCTTAGCTGCTGGCCAACTGTGCTGATTACTTGAGCGTTCAACAGTTTTTCAAACCTGTTCGCTAACTGGCTGAGTAATCCGTATGCATTATGCATTCAATCATTCCTAATCAACTGAAAGTGAAGTCCATAATGCATGTCTCCTGGATTTTATCTTTACTTCCGAAGGGCTTCATGCATTAATTGGTATTAAACACGAGTCCTGACAGAGAAGGTGTACCAAGAAATCTTCAATTACCAGGTCGCATTCGAGTTATATCCATGCAAACTCCACCACAAATATGGAAATTATTTGAGTTATGTCTGTTCAGACACCAAGTGTTTCCATGATGACCAATACGCAGATGGACGCTTTAATAGTTTTTGGTTTTGTGGCTTGAAAGCCTAAAATGGGACTCGATGGTGTGTAGGTTGTACACTTATCTCTCTCTATCCATTAGGACTAATACCTTAAAGTTGATCAGCCATTATTCCTTCGAAGGTAACATCATACCCCTGAGTTGTTAGACAAGCACATCGCCAAATTTCTGATTCACTCCTTCCTCTGGCATACTAATGTGAGGTGCTGTCAGGACAAAATAAACTGTTCAATGACAGGAGAAACCGAGCTCACATTCCCTGTTAGTGGTTGAGCAATCAGACACTTTACAAAATGTGCCTTAGAATATTAAGAAGAGATGACATTGAATAATCAAAAAGCATCGTTGCTAACGATGCTCACAAGCCAGTAATCCCCTTGGTAACTTTTCCCTCACCCCTTCCTTCAAACCCAAAAGGTCAAAAGGATCATGAGGATAATCTTTTGCAGTTAAGTATTTGAACTGAAAATCGAACATCAGGTGAGCTTTTGCTCTTGTGCTCTGCAGGTGATTTCTGTACACCTCGAGTCTGGCCTAGGATGTCAGTGTCATGCATTTTATAAGCATACTGCACCAAGACAACTCCCCAGATGACTTTGTCACCGCATTTACGTTATCTTCTTGTATGCCTTCAAAAACTATACATCATGCTTCCATTACAGGCATTCCATTTTCTAATGCACCAACAGCTGAGTGATACCTTGAGTGATGCTATTATTTGTGAAGGTTTGTGTCAGTTTGGTAAGTGGACAATAGATTTTCATCACCTGAAAGCTGAGGAATATGTTAATTGCTGTGTGAATGAGGCGGAGGTGACTTTTCAGTGCGTTGGCCCTTTCAGGAAACCAAAAGAGTGACGTCTAAGGGTGTTATTGGAAGACTAACCAAATCCAATTATTAATTTAAGTATCTCCCAACTCCTTGTTCTTTTCCATCGTGACAGTGAAGCATGAATGGTAGAGACTCTTTGATGAGTGGCTCCTCAACACCTTCAAGCTACCAATGAAGGAATCAATTTGGTTCATAAAATTTGGCAGAGTCAATAACCAGAATGTGGCAGACTGTAACAAGACCTTCAAGGTTGTTTTTCTCATTGAAACCATGACATCAGTTTTCCAACCTCTGCACTCAAAATCCATAGCCATCTCAAAGTGACTAAACCAGGAAGAATATGTAACATCGATCTGTGATTGATAATTGGGAAGGCATGTCCAATCAGGAACTTTGTGTCTGGCAGGTCACCAGTCAACCATGAATGCCGATTGGTACTGCCAATCCTGGCAGGGTTCTTGCAACTCTGCACGTTATCTTTCCTGTGGATTGGCAATATCAATGGAAGCTTACACACTTGATATACCCTTGTCTTATTTTATCTGATTGTGGCAGCCAAGCAGAGCTACCAAGTATGTACTGGCTAACATGTGGAGGCAATCGGTGAGGTAAAACATTCTGGCTAATAATACATGGAGACTACGCTTGACCAAAGGAGGAAAGGATGCTATGAACTGGTTGAATTTCAATTAACACAAAAATATTTTAAAGAAAGCGTGAGGAAAAGTATTTGGTCCATTGAAGACCAGGGGTTTATTTACAAAGAATATATGTACAGCAGGGACATGCAATATCCATGTGGTGTGGCAAAAGACATTCAGTGAGACATTCAAGCAAAGAGACAAAGAGCATAACTACACTGATACTGTACTATGTAGTTTAGACACTGACTTCCATTAACAATAAAGGTGCCATGAGGATCATTCAGAATCAAAATTAAGGGCAGAATAGCAAGAAAGATGGAGCAGTGCATGGTGATTGCGACCTCTTTAGCTCACCGTGCGGGGCTAACGAACCCATGCTACCCATTCACCGAGGGAGGGGTAAAAAGGAGGAAACTGGAAAGAGGTGCATATCTGTTTTGTATTTTTAATTAATTTTCTGGAACTTGTAGTATTTGTTTTCACTCAGAAGTTGTGGGCTATGATGTGTATGTAAAGGTGGGAAAAGTCTGATTAATGTGATTTAATTCCAGGTGAAAAGGCAACAAAAGGTGAGAATTTTGAAACTGGGTGTAGACTTTCTATAGGCACTAAATATAATACTACTTGTGGTTTGTGGCCATTCTTTTAACAGTTTACATTCTGTTCACTTCTAAAATCTGGCCAGAGCTGATGCTTTAAAATTACATGTACTGTCCCGCAATGTTGCCTATGTCCATATGGGCAACATGTGTCCATGTTGCCCTTGTGTCATCGAGCTGGTAAGCTGTGAGCAACAATTCCCATTTATTTCCATATCTGCTGCAATTTAAATGCTTTATTGACGGCGAGATGCTCCATTTGAAACTGTTTGTTCAATATGTGGAGCTTTTTGATGCCTCGAGTCCATCATAAAAAAATGTATTGGTGTCAAACCCAGTGACCAATTGCAAATGAAGAGTAGTCATGCTGTTATCTTATAAAATCCTACATGTGTTCAGGTTTTGCAGTCCACAAGGCAGTCAGCAAATTATAAGCAATTACAAATTAGACAACAACTAACCTGGCACATGTGCATGACATGTACTTATGACACCTGTAACTCGATCACATCAATCACATAGACTTCACAGATGATCCAATTACATTGAACAACAAATTTGTCGGGATGGATCTTGCATGTATTTATGCTGCCATCGCTACTTTGTTTTATAATACGATCTTATATTTCCATCCCGACATCCTTTTACATTTTAAAATTGTTCCTTTTGTACCCTTTTATTAGTCATTCTCAAAGTTTGGAATAGGAGACAAAGAAGAGGAAGATAAGGGAATTTAATATAGAACATGCACTTGACTAAATAATCCATGTATTCAGGCCAGTGTAGATTGCAGGTCCAAGATCTAAAAAGGAGCACGTGTTGAACGTGATGAAAAGCACTCCTTTCACAGCAATTACAAAATGCTGCCACCTGCTGTTCTGGCTGCCTCTCATTCATTAACGCCCTGTTCCAGAGGCTGGACGCTGTCAGAACCTGGCAAGTCCTTTCATGACTGCAGCAGTAGTCAAACCGACGTATTCCAATACTGCGAGTTCAAGACATTCCAAACCATATACATGGGGAATTAAAGTTTTTAATAGACACTACATCAGCTCAAATGTATAATTTTTTTTTTTATCTCTTGAGATGAGTCTCTTCATGGGACATTATATTTCCCAGCCAACTGGATGGTTGTGATGCACATTAGTAAGAGCATGCCTTAATTTAATTGCACACCTCATGAAGGCTATTGCTGATTAATTAAATTTGTTTTTATATACAACATCTTAACTTCTTATTTTTTGTGTAAATGTTTAAAATTATATCTCACAAAATCCCTTTGTGCTGCTGGATTAAAATATATAATTTGCTGCTTAGCTTATGACACTGTATCAAAACTTTTCCTTTTCACCATAAATATGAAAGAATCTGTATAGTGCGGTTACCTCTCTGGGACCCCGTGACAATTTTACGAAGAATGACGTTTGAAGATGGAGTTCAAGGGCGTAGCCAGAGGTCCAAAAGTGATGAGGCGAAAAGAGGTGAACTGTCCTATTTAGGTATTGTGATAGGAGTGGAGATAAGAGTATTCAGAGCACTGCCTGGTAGCTTTGATAGTTTACTCCCCAGGGAGCTCAGATGGCCAGAGGGCTCAGGCCAGATCATATTTCAGGAAATGAGCGACGAGGCAACTGCCTCGTCTGCCTCAGCCTGGCTACGCCCTAGGAGTTTGGTACGTTGGAACATTATCTTCAACATCAGCTCCGACACACCGCGCAACGATGGGGAACGACCACTATGATGTGTTTTCCAAAATGGCCGCCTTGAGAATGTTACAGATTGTAGATGTCTGCCTGTTTCACCCACAGAGTTGCTCACAGTGTCTACTCTGGGGTTTTTAATGGTTTTAAATCCAACTGTTATACTTATAACACTCATAGGTATTTCGTAATACTGAATTTATTTATTTGAATATAAATACAATATTCTTCATAATATAACGAGTATGAGTCACATAATGGAGCATTGATTTGTCAGAAACTATAATCAGTGTTGACTGTGCAGACGTCACTGTTTCCTCTGTGTCACTGTCATCTGAATGAGCAGACAGACGAATCAGAATCTGTTCCACTCTCATCTCTATCGGAGGCATTCTGTTCACCCCGAAAAGTACCTGAAAGATCTTCGGGCATCATGAGTTTGGAGTGGATGACACGAATGATTGTACTGGACGTATCTTTTATCCAGCTTGCTCCAATGGCAAAGGAAAGGGGTCAGGGTTTGTGTAGTTCTTTAAAACACACACTTGATAACTGGCTCTTGACTTGAAAAGAGAGCGAGTTGGAGTCGCGTGGAAGCGTGGATGTCATTTGTTCTTCATATTATTCCACTCGTGAGCACCTGCTTGTCGCAGAGAATGTGATTGCTTGTCGGAGTAGATATAGCAAAGGGTGAAATCCTCCAGATACCCCACTGGTTAATGGAGATGCAAATCTTAATCACTGAGCATGTAGATCTGAGGATTGGTGCAATTTCCTCTGAAATGTTCATTTTGGTCTGCTATCCATATCAGGAACTGAGGTCCATTGGTGGGTCCACTGTACTCGTTTGTCTCATCAGCATGAGGATGTCAGACAGCCCACTGGTATTTCTGCTGCTTTCGTGTGGCATTTCATGGCAATAATTTCAAATTGCTGGTCGTTGGGAATACCCCACTGGTTTCATGGCAGCTTCGGTGTATGTTCCTCCCATACTTTTGTTGTACACATTCAGAAACTGATTGCGATGGAAACATATGTGGAATCTAAGATAATCCTTGAAATGATTCTCATGAAATTTATTGAAGTTGGACCTGTGACCACACTTCGAAAGGTTGAAAATTTTCAGCATTCCATTATAATCAGATAGGAGACACGACAGCATTCGTGGTTCACGATTGACAAAAATGCAGCATTCAATGTGGTCAAAAAAAGCATTTAGCCAACTTCCTGCTTGCGAACATTATGGAGGTGGATGTCCTGGGACGGACATTTTTTTTGTAGCTGCCAGAAACATACTTGTCCCAAAAGGCTTTGTGATAATGGATCTCCTGGGCACAAAAATCATCACAATCAGTGATGAATGCCAGAATTTGTGTTCGCATGACATCACCTTCGAGGTATACTGTGAGTGACTTGAACTGGTATCTAGCCTGTTTCTGTGGAACAGCAAAACAATACACCGGAGGGCATATAACTTCATTTGGCAAACTTAAAATAAATTCCACTTAAACTGATTGTAAACACACCTGAGTCAACAAATTCAGACACCCTTTTGATCTCTTTGGGTGCCTGGTATCATCAGACTGGAAACACCAAATGCATACATCCTTGTGGCGTAAAGGCCCGGTTGTGCCATCGCTCGGTCCAGGTGAAGGTTCTTTGACATTAGGTGGTTCTTGCAGCTCTTCCTGTCCACTTGCCTTCATCATGTCTTTGCTGCAAAAATCCTTCAACTGTCAGACATTTCTAGTTTGCATGCCTTGTCCATCAATTTTCGATTCAGTTCAGTAGTTCAGTCAACTCGATAAAATGAGCTTGCAAATGTATCAAAGCCAATCCCGGTCTGTGCCTTCATTTTCAAGCTTTCCTATGCCACCAAAACCTTGAGCTCTAACAGATCGTCATCTTTCACTTCTTGCTCACATATACAGTTATGCAGGTAATTTCTCTTCCACCCACTCTCCTCTGGTTGCAGCTTTATCAGTGGACTTAATAGTTTATGTTCAGTCATTATTTTCACTGCTCACTACAATACGAATTTTATAACATGAGTATGTTTCGATGGAGATGACAGACGAACAGATGCTCATTTCGATGACAATGATGTGGAAGAAAATAATGAGTGAACAGTAACGCCTGAACCGTGAACAATGATTATAGTTACTGACAGATTAATGCTCCATCCTGTGATTCGGACTGGTTGTATTATCCCTTAAGAATGTATTAATATGCAATAATATCTGTGCAAAAATGTGATAAAAGAGATATCTCCATCATGGCTATTTTGCTTTATCACATCCTTTGAGATGCCAATAAATAAATAAATTCAGTATTTCTGAATGTCTCTGGGTGTTAATAGTACAACAGGTGTTGTTGTTCATCTTTCGGCTGCTCACGTTCAGGGTCACCACAGCAGATCATCCGTTATGATCCGCATACTGATTTGGCATAGGTTTTACGCCAGATGCCCTTCCTGACGCAACCCTGGTCGCCTCTTACGACACAGGGATAAGGATTGGGTTTCGCCATGATTCCGGGATGGCCTCCACCCTCTCATCGTGTGGCCCAACGCAGAGCTCCCGTCCTCAAGCGATCCTCCAACCCAAGCCTCCGAGTCACCGGATTACAGGCGCACGCCACTACGCCCGGTATTAGTACAACAGGCGTATTTAAAACTATTAAAAACCCCAGAGTATACACCATGAGAAACTCGATGGGTGAAATGGGTAGAAATCTGTAATATGTAATATTTTCATGATGGCCATTTTGGAAAACGCCTCCTCGTGGCGATTCCTCAATGACATTCCAGCTAAGTACAAAGAATAAATGTAGAAAATGTGTAGAACAAAGTTCAGGTTGGATTTCACCAAAAGTGTAGTACAAAGTTGAGGTTGGACCGACTCCTGGAGAAACAGCCCTCCCAAGATGATTCCGCGATGCATTAAAGTCCAGCGAAAAGTCGAAAAATGACGAAAACTGAAAATAGCAGAACTGTTACATCTGATACATCTGCCGTGTGCTTTTTCTGTGACCGTGATAGTACTAAATCTGAGTTGATCAAAGTTTATTCTGAAATTGTTGACATTACTATGAGGGATTTGGGCAAGAATAGAGGATTTCCTTATGCCTGGGAAATTATCAGCAGTTGGCAATCTGTTCGCACATGATGTGCTTTACCATAAGCACTGTATTAAAAGAGAGTGAACATCATTTGGGATTGTTACATCCCAAACAGCTTGAAATAACCAGCAAGTGGCAAATGAGGGACGGTGTCAAAATAGAGGTTACAGGTGATGGGAAGCTGCCAAAAACTGGGAAAGTTTCCTCAGGGACTGCAGCAAAAAATTGTTGTCTTTGCCTTAATCACAGGAGCTATAACCCAATCCATGTTCGACGAGGGGAAGGTCGTCATATCAACCTGGGATGAAGGAGAACTGGTGAATTCTGTTGAAGATCCCAATGACCCAATAATTCAGTCGGAGTACCCCTTGAGCGGCTGTACCCATAAGGAGTTTGATACAAGGGTTATGATTCATGCAGCTGATGCTGTGGAACATGACATGGTTACAAGCGACTCATGATTCAAGCAAGTGACACTGATGTATTGTGGTGTTTGCAAATCAGAATCTTCAATGAGATTGCAGCCGATAGGTTTGCAGCTGAGATTGACATTGGGAAACATTTCCACTACATCCCACTACGCAGTATATGAAATATTTCAGGATATGACCCCTTCCAAAGTCCAGGCACTGCCTGCGTCCCATGCATTGACCGGCCCCAATACAAGGTCATTATTTTCTGCAACTGGAAAGAAGACAGTGTTTGAGAAGTTGTCGACGAGACTGGACCTCACCCCTGTCCTGACTAATGGATAGGCCATAAGATATAAGCGAGTAAAATGTCACTTATTAAAAGCTTCGTTGTTTCACTGTACTCAATCACTTGCCTGTACAGTGCAGCCATATTAACAAAGTGAGGCACATACATTTTTGCTCAGTCCTTACATGGGTTTGAATACCTTCCACCAACCAAGGTAGCTCTGACAGAGCATGTTAAGAGAGTGACATATCTAGCTGGGTATGTGTGGGGCCAGTCTATTGCTACTAAGCAAAAGTTGCCTAGTCCTGGTTCATGGAGTTGGATTGAGACAGTCAGGATGGGAACCTTATTGGACTCCTCTTCTATGCGCCACAAGGCTTTGTATGAGCTGGTTAAATGTGTGTGTGTGTGTGTCAGGTAAGCTGCACTGGGAACTGTTCATGCTACAGCAAAGGCTTACTGTGCACTGCTCATTGCAAGTGTGGTGGTACGTGCTATGAACATCTAAGTCAACCACCACCCCTAAACACCACGTCAGTGACGAAATGGCATGATGTATCACACTTGGTACACTCAATTGTATTTTGAAATAGGATTGCAATGGAATGGTTTTTAAATAAACCACAGGGATAGAAGTACAAAAAATATGTATCAGCAGATATACTCTGACAAATGGGAGAATGACAAAAGAGCAGGATAATTTAAATAGACCTTGAAGAGGACAGGGATCGACAAGGAAGAGGACAGGGATCTTTGGAATGGCTAAGAAGAGGTCAAATTAGTTGGGATGGAGAACGAGTCATCATCAATGCCCAAGACCAAGAACACTACACCAATGGTTTTAAATATGCATTTCAATAAACTAGAGATTGTCAAAGCTTTTCGACTTGCACTCCTCAGGATAAAACCGCAATCAGATGAAAAAGAAGCAAAAAAACGTTGTTTTTAAGTTACAATGCAATGTCCTCAATGTTGGTTGGTTGAGAGAAAGAAAGGACGGGATTACGTGATTGGTGGAACCATATAACATCATGAATAATGCTTAGGCAGAGATGAATAACCAACATACCGGCAGAAACATAATGCTAATTAGCTGAGGGATGGGGGGGGTTCATGATTACTTAATGTTGACTGTGGTAGAGTTGTCACACAGTCAAGTCATCATAGTCAGAATAGATATAAAGTTTGGACAAATTATTTTTGTCTGCAAAAGAATGGGATTGGTTGACCTGATGAATGTGGCCTCAATTGCACGAAGGTGAGCTGAACTGCCTCCTCGACTCAGGATTTTAATCCAGTCAACACGATATTGCTCTGCACACTGAGGATTATTCAGTAAATCGTCACCAATTGCAGAGACACAGGGAATAGTTGTACTGTGGACATTCTTACAAGCCCGGGTTTGTCTCTGTTTGGTTGACTGACCCCATCTGATCCCCAAAGGGACGTGTTGTTCAATGAGATCCTTCAATCTCAAAGATGTGCGGCCCACGTACCAAGCATCACACTGGCACTGAAATTCGTAAATAATCTTACTTATATGAGAGGCGGGCAGAACATCTTTTTGGACTGATTGAAGCAACCGGTTGGTGGTAAAATCACTTGTAGTTGAACAGCATAGTAAGAATGGTCTAGTGTCTGTTTGATCTGGTTTTCAAACCGTTGAGACACTTTACCTTTCCAAGGCAAACTTAGGAATACCGGACATTTACCAGGTCTGATTATAGGATTCTTTGGTGGGTTCAGGAAATTATATGTATATATGTACGAGTATATATGTAATCTGTTCAGGATACCCATTATCAAGAACAATAGTCTTGCTGGTCTCAATTTCAGCATGGAGTTTATCTGTGGAGCAGATCTTTCTTGCTCAATTGACCAAGATACCAATCAATCCAATCTTGTATCTCGAGGAACTGTAAGAGTCCCACCGAGCATACTGTCCATTAAAAGTATACTTACGGTAGACTGTGGTTTTACAAGCATCGGAAAATTTTTCAACTAAGACGTCCAAGAAATGAAGTACACTGGAGCGTTCCATCTCTAATGTGAACTCTAGGGATGGATGGAGAGACTTCAGGTCTACTAAGAAGACTTTACATGCTGAGGTTGACTCAAAGACAGCAAAGATGTCATCCACATACCGATAATAGATGGAAGGGGGTTGAACTCCAGGATGTAGATCTGCAAAGGCACGATTTTTACAGGAACCCACAAAGATGTTTGCCAAGACAGGGCCTCAAGGTGATCCCATCACTACACAATCAATCTGAGTATACATTCAATCATTGAAACTGAACTCAACATAATGGGTCGCCATATTCATTAATTCAATGAAGACAGACTCAGAGATCAGTGGAGGTGTTACTTCACTATGATACATAAGTTACACACAGATTTCAATCACTTCTGCCAGTGGGACATTCGTGAATAGACTGGCTATTTCATATGAGCAGATTGTGGAATTCTCGTTTAGGTGTATGACAGACCGTATGGCATTGGCGAAGGTGAAGGAATCCACAATTACATGTTTTGAGACACTGCCCAGTGCTGGCTGTAATAGTTCACGTAATAATCTGGCGAATTCATGGTGTGCAGGACCAGTCATTGAAAGGATCGGCCATAGAGGAACTATCTTTACGAGTCTTTGGCAGACCGTATATCCGAGATCTTTGCGATCCCAAAGGTCTAATTGTGTCGTAAATTTCCTTCGAGAGATATCCTCATTTGCAGAGTTGCAGTAGTCTTTTTGCCATTTGTTTCTCCAAACGAGATGTGTGCTCACATTCAGTGGTATTTCTCAGGTGTTGGAACTTGGACACATCATTCAAAATCACAGGCATTTTCTCAACGTAGTCACTCTTATTCAGAATAACCATAGAGCCTTTATCTGGTCTGCAAATCTGAATTTCAGGATTGGATCTGAGGTCACGTATAACGACCAGGCAATCACGCTGCATATGGAAATCAGACAAATCGTTTGCAATCCCACAGTAAGCGTGAGCGAGATCGGCTTGTCTGGCCTTAAGTACTTCGTTTGCGTCATTGGATACGAGTACATGCTGGAACAGCTGAGCGTACAGAAGTTCTAACTCCACAAACACCTCCTCTTGCTTGGTTACAATTCGTTAGATTGAATGTGGAACCATGAGACAAGACAAATTCTTCAGTCACAGACAGGTTACGTTCTGACAAATTTAGCACGTTTGGAGGGATTACTAATCAAGGAACCAAGCCGTTTTTGTTTCAGACGGTCAATCGCACGTGAATGCTTACGCGCCTTGCTCAGCACCTTGCTCAGCTCATTTGTCAATGGAGGCGATGTAACGACAAACACGAATCAGGTCAGACAGAGACAGAAACTCACGTGCGATGTTCCATGCATGGCAGAGAGCATGGCAGAGAATGGCCAGTCTGCGATTTGTCCTGTTAATTTCATCCTCCATAAACACATGTTCGACTGTCCAACTTGCACTGAGATGAGAATTCTGGATCCTTTTGGCGATGTAAACTGGAATCACCCTGTTACGAATGCATGTCCTCAGGAACGCATTGGACAGGATGGCAGTTCTTAGCTTTCCTTTCAATCTTATGACATTATTCACATTCGAGAATTGGAACGAATTGCTCCTTTGTTTCAAATAAACAAACATTTTATTTGTACGAATGCTTTGAAGAAAATAGTGGGATTGAGTCAATCAGACAAATGCAGGTTTTGTTGGGAAGAAACAAAGTACCAGCTACCTCCTTTCGGGATGTAAAAAACTCATGTCAGAACAGCTGTACACAGAAAGACATGACAGCATCTGTAGAGTAAGCCACTGACACATCCGTTAACATTTCACCATCCCGGTCCCAGAACAATCATGGAAACAAAAACCAGATGCAATCCTCGAAAATGAGCATCGAATGCTCATGTGTCACAAGATGATCCAATCAAGTGTGGACATTGCCAACAAAGCATTGTGTCTGGACATGGTGCTGAAACACAAAACGGAGAAGTCAGCATTGTTGATCGAGGTTTCAGTTCCCAATGACTTTGGACTAAATACCACAGAAATAAGGAAAATTACCAAATAAGAGGATCTGAAATATGAGGTGCTGAGGACGTGAAAATTGAAGAAAGCTGAAATTGTACCAGCGATAGTTGGAGCTACAGGGATAATGAAGAAAACCCTTACTGAGCACTTAAAAATAATTCTGGGGAATATCACTACAAACGAGCTACAAGTGGAGACTGTCAGTGGTTCAGTGAAGATTCTGAAAAGAGGCCTTGGAACAAGACGAAGTGAAAAGAGGCCCGATACATGAAAACAAGCTTCATCTGTGAACATTACCTTTTTCAGGTAATTTTCGTCATCATCTATGTGACTGAGCACTTCCAAGGCAAACGCCTTGCATTTGGGTCCATCATTTGGTTTGAGTCCCTGCAGAATTTGAACCTCGTAGGCATAGAGCTTCAGTCTTTTATGCAAAATCCTGTGTACAGTGGTGATTGGTAGTCCCATTTCTCTGGATATGCATGAAATTGATTTTCTGGGACTTTGTTGAAATGATTCACACACTCATTCAACGTCTGCTGCACCTGTACTTTGTCGACCAGTACTTTTCTGTTTCTGACAACTTCCAGTCTTCTTAAATCTCTTGTACCACTGTCTGATACTAGTCCATGATGATGGATTCCTTCCATACCTTGTACGGAAATCACGCTGAACTTGTGTCGCATCTCCTCTCGATAAAGCATTTGACGCACTGAGCTTTCTCCTGTGGAGCCGCCATTTTCTTTTACATTAAACCACCAGACCTGAAAATAAAGAAAACTTTATGAGTTTATGCATCATATAAAACAGAGGGTCTCGTTTGTATCATTTGTGGTGCTAAATATATAAATAACCAAAGTTGTCCGGGTCTTCTTGGAACACCTTGCAAGTATGCCACACCTTTTCCCAACCCCAGAATCCACAATGCCGGAAAGCAACTACATAATGTCACCTACAGACAAAATTTTGGTTAAAAAAAAGAAAGATTTTGTATTGCATGTGCAAATATTTTTACAACACAAGTCTACTTTTTCATGCACATGTTTAACCAATCCAGCCTGCAGTGTTTAGGCCCTGGTACACTGAATCCTGGGGCGAAGCGGTTTCAGTCAAGCAGCTTGCTTTTTCAACAAGGAAAGCTTACCTGACTGAGTACAACTTTAGTTCATTCCATAAAGCTTGCAAAAGGTTTGTCGATCTTGAGACAAGCCAGAAAACACCAGCTTGCAAATCTCAAAGCTGAACTCTCAAACTAGTCTCCTTCCTCCAAATCATGGTGATACCCTCACCTCAAATGGCATTACTGCAGACTCTGCCCAAGATAAGGAAGAATGTCTAAGCTTTGTGTTTGCCTCCAAATTTCAGTTACCCAACCCATCCCAATCTGTCCCCATTTTGACCCCTCACACCCACAGTCTGCTGGATTTTGAATCTTCATCCAAGAAGGTAAAAAAGTTATGTCCAGTCCAAGACTGCTATGGCAATGGGTCCAGATGGTATCAGTGCCCATCTTCTCAAATCCTGCAATGCTGTTATGGCCTCCTCTTTTTCTGGCCAATTCAGTCTGTCTTCCTATGGCCACCTCTCCATCAGCCAAGAAGTCAGAAAATCACTCCCGTTTTACAAGACTAATGCAAAAACATCCTATCAATGACAAGCAAAGACTGAACAGAACCAGAACCTTCCAATTACTAGCAAAGCTAGGGAATACATCATTGCTGGAGATGTCATCTTTCCTGTTTTCAAACACCCTGAATTTTGACAATCCATTTATATTATGTCCCAGTCACTCAATGCTGGACATGCTTCTGCTCCTCTCTCAGCAATGGCTGGAGGCTGTAAATCTCAAACAAGAGATCAGGACCATCCCCTGAGATAAATCTCGGGCATTGGACAGTCAGACATCCTGCTTTGCTTGTCAAGTGGTCTGCCTGTGGCATACAAGACGGTCCTCATTCTTGGTTTTCTGCTTGCCTCCACTCACACAGTGAACATGTTGTTATCAATAGAAACATCTCCTCCCCTCCAGCAGTGGAGGCTGGAGTTCCCGAATGCAGTCTTGGGTTCAATCCTGTTCTTCATCTCCATAAATGACCTCTCCGATGGCAAGCTCTGGAAATCCCTCTCTTGTCTTTTGCGACAACTCCACATTGTGTCCGACAGTAACCCCCACTAATGCAAGGCAGACTGCACCCTGCAGCACTCTCAGTAGATCTGCAGTTGATCGAGTTATGGTCTGATAAACAGAACATGTCCAATCCTGGAAAATTGCACTGTCTCACCTTCTCGCTTCAGAAGGTTCATCAAACTACCCCACGTAACTTTTAATTGGCAACCACTGGAAAAGGTTCAGTACCTTGAACCACTAGGCCTCACCATCAGTCATGACATCTCCTGGGACAACCACATTACAAATCTGTTTTCCAAAGCCATCTGCAGACTGTTGGGTTCTATGGTGTCATTGGAATGTCACATTTAGCCTCTGAACCTTTTTTTGAGAAGGGAAAAATATTTGGATTACTGTTTTTAATTAATCATTATTTCTTTGTCACCTTCCTCCATCACTACACTTGCTTCTCTTCTTCAGTTCACCACTTGAGGCATCTGCTTCACCATAAATTATGCTCCAACTGTGTTTGCAATAAACGAAAGGCATTTACGATAAAATCTCACATATGACTGAAACTGGACGATTGCTTCAACATGTCAATTTGGTTGTGCTCTTACATTTTCACTTTGTGATCGTTTCATTACCTATTATGCATAATTTGTTTACCTCTTGTCAAATTTCTCGGATTTCATTAATTGTATTTTCTGAATTGTACATAAATTTTACATCAGTGTGTTATCTGTCGAAGGATAAGGTGGGAGTGGTGGAATGCCATCTTCTCTTTTTCAGAGCAACAGTGCACTCAGGGTAAGTCTTGAACTATTCCATGATGAAGAATCAATCATGGACGTATCATCAATCCATCAGAGGGCACAGAAATTTTCCAATCAACATTCTTGGGCACCAAACTCACATCAGTGATGAAAATGCAACAAACAAGTGATTGCCTATTCCACTGCAAATCCACGACATATACAGAAAGGCAGTCATCAGTCCGTCTACAGACTTTACATGGACAATGATGTGGAATAATTTATTTACATGATTAATGTATTTATATTTACTGAAGGACAGCTTTGCAGCAGCTTGATAAGTAGCAGAGCAAAATGTCATCAGCACAGAACACATGCCTCATGAACATTTACAGGAAAAAATGATGAATATTTCTGTGTCGGTTTGAAAGAATATCCCTGCATCCGATTTAAATTAGAGATGACAGCAGAACTCCCCTTCACATGAGGTTCCAATTTGAGGAGTCAGGATGTTTCAGCATGATATCAAGCTTTTTTTGGTGAACTCAATAACAGCCACTTCTCTCATACATAGAAAATATTATTACAAACGAAAAATCGCACTTATTGACCAATAGATGTTTGCATATGGGAGTACAAGATCATATATCTAATATGGAAACCTCTTTCTAACCACTGACACTGACTGGCTGGCTGGTATTAAAGATCGGTACCTTCTTGGTAACATAAGAAGCTGAAATTTTGCTCGCTGATGCACATCAAATTCAGTACATTGGAAAAAA
>NC_140965.1:59980575-60003075 GCF_056783735.1 Eptatretus burgeri
TGATCTACCTAACCATTTTTCAATCTTTACATTTACCTCCAACCCCTTTAATCCAACTGCATCTGCGCATGTTAGGCAAACTGGATTTTGTGTATTGTCGAATGACAACCTGAACAGATTCAAAGAAAGTCCCGCACTTACTGATTGGCTTGAGGTTTATAATAACAAAGATGCAAATTTAGCATTTAATAAAATCATTAATATATTTATTAACTGTACTGCACAACACTAATATACCATTGCAGTTTCTCACTCGTGTAAATTATAAGAAAGTATCAAGATGTCATTGGATTTAAAAATCTCTCCTCAGATCAATAAACAGGAAAAATAAACTATTTTACAAATACAAAGCAAAACCAACTGAAAAGACCAAACATAAATATACTTGTTACCGCAACATTTTAGCATCTTTACTCCATAGAGCAAAAACGAGATATTATTCTTGTCAACTCGATATCTTCAGAAATGATGTCAAAGGTATATGGAAGATGATCAATAACGTCTTAAAGAAAAGTGAGAAAAAAAATCAGTTTGTCTTGAGTGATATACTGTACATGTTATTAGAGTCCACATACAAAATCCTCCAAACATAGCCCATGCATTTCATTATATTTGTTGTGAATATTGGCCCATATCTTTCTCCAAACATTCCTGTCTCTAATGTATATTTTCATACTTTCTTGAAGCACCCAAATCCACAGACGTTATTTTTCTCACCTCTTCATGAAACAGAGGTTATCGATATTATAAGTAACTTTAGGATGAAAAAGAGTTTGGGTTATAACGATATTACCAACGTTCTTCTTAAAAAGGTTATTCAGGAAGTAATTATCCCAGTAACCCACATTCTCAACTTGTCTTTAGTTTATGATATTGTTCCAAATAAAATGAAAATCGCAAAGGTCATCCCTATAGTGAAGAGAGGTGACCAGCATGACTTGGGCAACTATCGCCCAATATCACTTTTGACATCCTTTTCGAAGATTCTTGAAAAAATAGTTAATTCCCACGCCATTAAATTTTTAAGTAATTGTCAAGTTTTCGCTCAGGCTCAATCACTTTGTTTTTCACCAAAAACATTCAATTACACACGCATTGCTGTTATTCATTGATAAAGTTCCCTGAGCTATTGACAATATGTCACACACAGTTGGTATTTTCCTGGACTTCCCCAAGGCCTTCGACACAGTTAATCATGAAATAATATTATATAAACTATTCCACTATGGAATCTGGGGAAAGGCCTTGGAGTTGTTCAGGAACTATCTTTCTGATCTTAAACAATATGTACATACCAATGGTTTTGAGTCTACTCTTCAGTCAATTTCCCTCTTAGGTTCACTCTTGTTTATTTTATATATCAATGATTTTCAAAACTCATCATCAGTTTTGTCATTTATCCTTTTCGTGGACAACTTTAATATATTTTGGTCTCACTGTCGTCCTGCATCTCTCTAAGATATTGTGAATACTGAACTGTGATTTGTTTTTGATTGGATCAAGGCCAACAAATTATCCCTTAATATTAACAAAGCAAATTTCATGTTATTTCTTAATTCTATCTCATCCTTCCCCGATCAAGTATTAATAAATGGTCAGAGTATAATACAAGTTGACTCAACAATATTTATTGGTGTTTATATCGACAGTAAGCTGTCTTGGAAAATATAAATTGAATTTTTATGTAAATTATTGTCTCAAAATGCAGGTGTTACAAACAAACTAAAACATTTTGTACCCATACATGTTTTGTGTATACTATATTCCACCCTAATCTTGCCATATTTGAATTACGGTATATTTCCTTGTGGAAACAGCTCTAAAGGCCACACAGCCAAACTTATTATCGTTCAGAAACGGGCTGTGAGATAAATCCAAACAATGTTGAATTTTACTCACATACAAGTAAGCTGTTCTATGATTGCAATAGTCTTAATTTTCATATCGTCTTGGAATCTTCATGCACCAACTAACTTAAGGTAATTTACCAATACACTTTCACTCCTCTGTTCTAACGTAATTGTGTTATACATTGTTGCATTATGAGACAACATGTTCACTGGACCTAAACTCTGGAACAGCTTAAATGCTGAACGAACTGAAACACCCTCAATCAATAGTTTTAAGCAAAAGCTCAAGTGTTACATTTCAAAAGTACATATGTAGATTTTCAATGCCCATTTGTTACTGGATTATACAGGTGGTAATTAGCTAGAGTTAAAGAAGGGTTGAAAGATGGATTGATAGATGGAGAGATTAAAGAGGGATTAAAAAATGGATTGTTCGAAGAAAAGACAAAAGCTAGAGAGTTGAGAATCGGGGGACCTGGGACATTACTCAGAGAATGAAACATGCTAAACTTAACGCCATTTCCCTGTCCCATCCATCTAAACAACGGGTGGGAACTGGAAGTCTATTTTACATGCAGATTGAAGACACATCTTATTCTGGGAATGGAAGTAGTTCAAAGGTCATACTGGCATCGCTTTCATACCAATCTCGCTTTCATACCAGTATAACTATCGCGGATCACCGACCCAGCACAGGGTTTCTAAAGCACACCCGATTCATATGAATAACAAATTGGCAATTGCTTTAAAACCAGCCACGAAGGCAAAGAAAAATGCAATTGTTTGGATGGAGCTGATGAACTCAGATGCTGAGGTTTAAAAGTTAAAACCTACTGTACTTACTTCCTGGTATGTCTTGACATCATATATTTCACTATTCCTGTTCCATGTTTAGCCGAGACACTGAGTGCATCAACACTTTTTAAAATCATAGACAGTATTTAGAGATTGTAAACTCCTTTCTTCGATTTGTTGGTGATATACTGTTTTTTTTTTTTGTCAAATCATTTTTTTTCGATATACCACTATATTTAGAATTCCAATACCTGTATATCGATATAAGAAATTACATCAAAATAACCAGTGTATCAATATATCACCAGACCCAAGGTCGTAACAAAGAGTGATAAATTTAGTGTTCTCCTTGTAGACCACATGGCTTCTCATATAATGTCCTTCCTTCATGGTTTCAATGACCTGACATATTGCTTGAGGCAGTGCTGGATTAACCATTAGGCAGACAAGGCATGTGCCTTTGGGCCAGCCAAAAATTCAGGCCAAAAATTCTTTTCACATTAAATATTTGTCTTTTTTTGTATTAAATATTGGCTGCTCTTAGAGCACCCTTATTCTGGACATTTCCATCTGTCTGTCTGTCCGCGAAACTTTGGTCAAGCCTATGGGCTAAACCACTCAAACGATTCCAATGAAATTTGGTAGGTAGGACCAATATTTCTGGGAATCGTGTGCTTTTGAATATGGGACCCAGGGCCCTAGCAACGGTATAGCAACGGCCCTTTAAAGTGGTCAAAAAATCGAAAAAAAAAAAAAATCGAAAAATCGAAGCTTAGAGTTCTGTGTGCAATCTATCTCGCTCCCTTCATGCCATTTTGCAGCCCGAACAAAAATATTTGTAGGAGGAGATAGGTTTTGGGCGAGTACATGTGGAACATTTCAGAAACGGTTAATTGCGAATATCTCTAAGAGAAAGAGTCTAATTTTGATGAAACTTGCGTGAAATGTGTACAATGTGGCTAGCATGTACACAAAAATGAATGGTTGCTATGCACACCTCCGTTGCTTAGCAACAGCTAAAATACTTTATCGTACATCGGACACTTATTGTGGACTGTACAAAAAAAATCAATACCTCCGAAACTGGACCTCCAAGGGACCTGTTTTTTTTGTGCCCAGGAGAATGTCTTACAGAATCATATAAAAAAATAAAATCTTTAACGAATAGATAAATGGAATTACCAGGGCTGCCATTTGTTAGAGTCTCTTTGGAAACATGCCTGAAATTTCACAATGCGGGTTTCTGGGCGCAAACTAAGAGGGCTGTGATAATCATATTTATTGTGCTAAATTGATTGATAGCATGTACATGAATATCGGCTAGTCGCGTCGGCCAGCTTTCCATCTAGAGCGAGCAGCCATGTCGCCTACCAGCTTGTTTTGTTCTTGAATCAGTTCCTCTTTTGTCTGGGGTCCATTTCCATGAGCCCGAGATCTAATTTAAAATTTTCAGGCCATTTTCTAAAATTTCAAAATGTGCCTTAGGGCCAGCCGAGGCTTAATCTGGCACTGGCTTGAGGGTCTACTTTACGTCCAAGTCCAACTTATTGTTATGTTATGACTAAAAGTCTCTTTGTAGGATCCGAATCTCTTACAAGCTCAGCTTTTCTTTAAAGTTCCTCATATTTTACTTTGATTAATTATAAATGTCTTATTTATCTCAGTTCATATTTATTTCACTGTACATTGTAATTGATTCAATTTATTTCTTTGCATTATTTTGAATTTGACTGAAATTAGTATGAAGTTTTTTTTTTGTCATGAAATGTGAACAATAAACAAACAAAAAAAAAAAAGGAGGAAAAGGAAAAACTGGCAAAACCTTCACCTTGTCCTGAAACAAGGAAACCTCTTCACAGGACCACTGTGCAGGAGGTAGTAACCAGGCCAGGAAGAATTTTTTTTCCTACCCCCATTATCAACATCATTTGAAGGATCTTTAATTTTGCTATAAGAAATTGTCACTGCTACATTTAATGTCTACACCGGATGGGTCTTGTGTTTGTCGTGATTGGCAGCAAGCTCCAGTTAAGGAATGTTGTTTAATATGCAGCTGCTGGTTACATCATTTCTGGAAGCATAGCTGTGCCAGCTGATGCAGTGCCCATTTCCAGTAAGCTGGTACTCATTTTGTCAACCTCAGAAGGATGACAGCTGAGTCAATTCACCTGGTGTTATTTTAACAGCATGACAGGGGCTCAAACTCAAGACCCTAAGATATCAAGCCAGCCACTTTAACCCTCAAGCATAATTATGGAAGGCATAATTATGGAATGTCATAATTATGGAATTATGGAATGTCATAACAAGGCATAATTATGGAATGTCATAATTACATCAACAAGGTTAGGAAAGCTTTTAAATTGGTACACACCATACATTAGGCAATTTTTAGTGTATATTTTAATTGGAATGGTCATGTCAAAAAAAAAAAAACACTTGCTTTTACGTTAAAATAATTCATCAATCCCAGTAATTTCTGGTGAAACTCCCAAAGTCCAGACTCACTTCTCACCGACATTCATTCGTTCCTCTTTTTCCCGAAGTGTCAATCCAACTTCCTCAACACATGATTACAATGTCATTCTTTCCCCCCAAGGCTTCAAGGCAGCTATTCGCAAAAAAGCTCTGGTCATCCCCCTTTCACAACCATTATCTTTTCTACCCACATTAACCCTCCTCAAGCCCAGTTCTTTCCGAATTTCAAATTTTTCCTTCCACTTCTGTGATTGAGAGTTTGTGGCTGTATCCACCCTCATTCTTCCCCAGATCCATTTAGCATATTCAACTGAAACTTGGTGCATGGCTTTATTATGATAAGTTGCAGAATAAGTTCGAGTTTCATGGCGTTTCGTCAATTTTTCACAGTTATGCCCTTTTTGGACTTAGAAAATATCACAACAGTAGGGGACATGTATTGCAAAGCAATTATCACTCTTCTTCAGTCTAATTTTCAGAGATGTGTGAATAATAAGTTATGTTCCTTGTTACCTTATCAAATAACTGACCAAACACAATCACCAATTTAATATTATTTGGGGGACTATCTGTCACACATAAAACACACAAGAGTAAAATGGTTAAAGTTTATCTGCTGTAAAATATCACAAAGTGCTGATATTGGACTGCAATGACAATGAGCATGTGTTTCACTGCAGGATATCTGTCCTTGGAGCAGATTACTCAGATCATCCCCCTTCCAAAACCAGGATCTTTTTGACGTCCATTAAACTACCTACCCCCCCCCCCCAAAGAATGTTTCTTCTGTAGCTACCTTGTCCACCCCCTACGTACTCCCCTACACCTCATCATTAACTGCATCCCCTGTTTGTCTATCAAGGTCTATTTTCTCCCTGGCCCTGCTGTTAGCATTTCCCCCTGCTGCTCCTTTTGTTATATTGCATCCTGATTCATTCTGTGTTCTAGCTTTTCCATCAGCCTGTATACAAGAAAATTCCCCACTTATTTACGATCGGGTTGCATCCAGGAAGTGTGGTGACTCTGGAAGACTTTGGAAGTCCATCATGTATGTCGCCAACAGGCCCAACAGATGGTGTCAGTGTCATTTTGGAAGCATCTGCCAGTATTATAGGATTGTACATCAAAAAAATGCTCAGATGTTCATAGGATGTAATGACATTATTCAAATAGGGGAGAGTGTATGGGGTATTGGTGAAAATGGTGAGGGTTTATTGTCTGTGGTAAGGATACTGAGGTGGCACCCTGAAGATTGTGGGTTGAAATCCTCCTGGATGAAAAACAACAGCTTGTATTTTAAGCTTCTGGAAACCAAGTTAGTCGAAGGAGAATTACAATGTCAGTAAAAACACAGTTGGTTGTGAATGACCCTTGGGGGAGGATGAATGGGTGATCTGCCCACCCAGCCAAGTCTGGTCTATGTGAGACAGTATGCACAATCTAATTGACCTAATGCTCTCAGATAACTTTGGATTGGCAAGAAAACTATATCTATTCAAAAGGCGGCTTTGTTGAAAAGTTGGCCAAAACCAAATAGAAGGCTGGATCATGTGACTACATGAAACATTTGTAATCATTCGGAGTCCAACAAACAAAGGTATTAAGGTTTATGCACTCCCAACCACTCAAATTACTTAAGTACACACTGACAGTCAAATACAAGAGAGTGAGAAACATTGATATAGAAACATCAAAAATTTAAATTGTTTTGTTGAAATGTTAAAATTAAAAAGGAAGTCTAAGAATCGACACAAATAAATGTGTGTGTGTGTGTGTGTGTGTGTGTGTGTGTGTGTGTGTGTGTGTGTGTGTGTGTGTGTGTGTGTGTGTGTGTGTGTGTGTGTGTGTGTGTCCTCCATAACTCCAAAACCATGAAACCTAGCACCCTGAAACTTTGCATGCATAGGAAGGGAACTCCAAGGATGTGCATGAGTGAAAATTGGGTGTTTGGATTAATTAAAACAACCCTTTTGAAGACAATTAACGGCCTTATTTAATTATATCCTTCATCAGGCACATCCTCAGCCACTTCGCTCTCTGGGGTCATAAGGCGTATCCTGGGTAACCTCGCTGAGGTCTGAAACCACCATGGTTTTGGCCTGCTCAACCAGTCCTTGACTTGGAATAGGCTACAATGATTTCTTAATGATAAAGTTTTTTTTTTCACTTTCCTCACTCATATTATCGAATGACTGTTCATTATAGCTACGAATTGATGGGTACATTTAAATGTTTATACATGCCCGGAGATGCCAGCAGTCGTGGCTTTGTTTCATTTCCACACATCCGATAACCTCAACAATCTCTTAAACTAGGCTGAATTACAAAATTTAAGCCACAGAATTGAACTTAGCAGCAGTTACGACTCCTAAAAAAAGTGTTCATTTGTCCAATTCGGATAGTGCTTGGGCATCTCCAGGAGGTGTTTAATATGATAGATGATCGCTTGCCAAGCTAGCCGTTCCTTATCAACCATTTAATTTGAGTGCTTCCTTGACTGCTTAAGCCACTTGGTGAGTGCTCTATAATATTCGCACTGTCACTGAATACTTTATGCATATCAACTTGAACAAAGTACAGGTGCCACTCACCTGCATTTGCCACATGTTGTTCTGCGGTGCAACAGGTGATGGCTGGCTCGCTGAAAATGTGAAATTTTATTTTACACGATGTTTCCCCTTTTTTTACTTACGAAATCTAAACATTTTGTAAGTATATTGATGACTTCCGTTTATGTTTGTTTGTTACTTATGAAATCTAAAGATTTCTTAAGTATATTGATGCCTTCCGTTTCTGTTTGTTTGTTAGTTTGTTAGTTTGTTTGTTTGTTTGTTTGTAGGCACGATAACTCGAGAACGGAAGAAGCTACCAATGTCAAATTACACCACGTGATTCAGGAGGGTGATGGCTAGTGCTGATTAGATTTTGGTCAAAATCGGTCAAAGGTCAATATCACAGTGAGGTCAAACATCCAAAACATTCGATTTTTGATGGTTTGGTACAGAATCATCGTAGAAACTTCTGGTTTGTGTCGCTACCTTCTCCAGAGACAGCTTTTATTAGACAAGGTCAGAGGTAAAGTTGATGACTTCGTAAGTACCAGTCTATGACTGCTTGTTTGTTTGTTTATTTGTTTGTAGGCACGATAACTCGAGAACGGAAGAAGCTACCAATGTCAAATTACACCACGTGATTCAGGAGGGTGATGGCTAGTGCTGATTAGATTTTGGTCGAAATCGGTCAAACGTCAAGGTCACAGTGAGGTCAAACATCCAAAACATTCGATTTTTGATGGTTTGGTACAGAATTATTGTAGAAACTTTTGCTTTGCGTCACTACCTTCTTGAGAGACAGCTTTTATTAGATAAGGTCAGAGGTCAAGTTGACGATTTCGTAAGTACCAGTCAATGACTGCTTGTTTTTTTGTTCTTCCATTGCATGACCCATCACTTTGGCAGAGATAAATACAAATTAAAAAAAAACGTTTCGGCTTTAAAAGTTTATTCTACCATTTTGTGGATTGCTTGGTGAAGCCAATTGGCATGCATTCTTCAAGTTTTAAATCAATGGCGATACTCGGGTTCTGTACCGGAGGTAGGAAGGAAAAATAAATTATATGATCACAATGGGTAAAAAATGTTTTCAGTTGTTATGAAATAACGAATCACCACATAATGGCAGGAAAGCCGAGAGGTATGCATGCTCGCTCTGTGTCACCTGGGTTTGAATCCCGACCCAGATATAAACTGTCATCCTGGTGTTTCACAGGCAAGGTGATTCATCAATGTGTGTGCCGTCTCTCAGATGGACGATAATCTCAACGTCATATGTGCTGAAATCCCTCACCCCTCTCCCTCCCTCACCCCTCTCCCTCCATCACCCCTCTCCCTCTCTCATCACTCTCCCTCTCTCACCCCTCTCCCTCTCTCACCCTTCTTTCTCTCTCACCCCTCCCCCTCTCTCACCCCTCCCCCTCTCTCACCCCTCCCTCTCTTACTCCTCTCCCTCTCTCAGCCAGCTGCCTCTCTCACTCCTATCTCAGCCATCTCTTTCCCTCCAAACCATACCCCCCCCTCTTTAACACTCCTCTACCTCTTTCCGATCCCGACCCCTCCACCTTTGCCAGGTAGATAGCATGGGTTTTAAATGCTCACGCCCCGTGTGTGTGTGTGTGTGTGTGTGTGTGTGTGTGTGTGTGTGTGTGTGTGTGTGTGTGTGTGTGTGTGTGTGTGTGTGTGTGTGTGTGTGTGTGTGTGTGTGTGTGTGTGTGTGTGTGTGTGTGTGTATCTCCATCTGCAAGATTTAGAAAATGGAATGGAGTCCTCCCACGACAGGCTCAAAGTATCCACCTTTATTTCGGTAAGGCGTCATAATTCACGGACCAATCTGTGAAGTTTTCTGCTCTCAAAGTTTTGCATTGAGGGATCTCTTCAGGATCGCCGCTAAGTCCCAGACAGCTTCCAACTGTAGTTTGTTTGTAGTGATATTTTTTATTACTGGTTATTTTATTACCAGAAGGATGGTTTTTAATATATCTGTGAGGTTCTTTGTCATCATTCCCATAGCTTCAACTATCACTGGTGCAACTTTGGCATTCTTCAGCTTCCAGGATATTTTCGCTTTATTCTTCAGGTCTTTGTATCTGATCATTTTCTTGAGTTATCCATCGTTGAGTCCAAAATCACCGGTATTAACACCTCAATTAGCAAAAACTTCTTCTCTTTTTTTTTTTTTGCACCGAAGTATGACATCTGGTCGCAAATATTTGTTTTCGATGTTCACGCTCGATGGGATCATAAGACCATATGTGAGTGGTACTTCAATATTTTCAGTAATTGCTTTTGGTTCATGTTCCCACAAATTTTCTGTAATTGGAATATCAAAGTTCTTGCTGATGTTCCAGCAGATTACTTTACAAACCGTGGTGTCGTTGTGTGTACAGCTGTTCTGACATGTTTTATTTTTGTGTGTTGCATCATTAAGCATAACATATGCATTATGACAATCTCTTTGCTAATGCCAACTCTACCCCTCAACTTTCTCTTTTTTTTTCTACCTTTCCCCCCCACCTCACTTTCTGTTTGTCTGTCTGTCTTTCTGTCTCTCTCTCTATCTCTCTCTCTCTCTCTCTCTCTCTCTCTCTCTCTCTCTCTCTCTCTCTCTCTCTCTCTCTCTCTCTCTCTCTCTCTCTCTCTCTCTCTCTCTCTCTCTCTCTCTCTCCCCCTCTGTCTGCCTCTCACTCTAACCCCCTCCTCACATCCCTCTCTCCCATAGTGTATAGCAATGTTTAGTGAGGCATCGTTCTCCCCACTCCCCCCCCACTTCCTTGCTCTCCTTCCCTTCCAAGCTTCCCCTCCCTCCTCCATATGTCCTCTTCCCTCCACTCCCTTCCCTCCATCATCTCCCTTCCATTCCCCACGTCCTCTCCCCTCTTCTCTCCTTCCCTCTGTTCTCTCCCCTACCTTCGCTCCGTTCTCTCCCTCCCTTCCGTCCATCCTCTCCCTCCATCTCTCCCTTCCATCCGTCCTCTCCCCTCCCCTTCTCTGGAACTGCTTAATCAATCGACATGAAACTTGACAATTATGATCAAGCAGTAATGGAGAATATACGTTATAAATTTCAACATGATCAGACACATGGTCTGGCAGCCATAATTATTATTATTATTTGATTTGGGTTCTTGATTTTTTATTTATTTATTTATTATATTTTTTTGAAAAAGGCTCACTTGACTGTGGCTGGATGGGTTTGAGGGTGGAGTGGCAGCTGAAATGCGAATCCTATCCAGGTTCCTCCTGATCACCTCATCTTTGGTGTTTGCTTCTTCGGGTTCCTTCTGATGACTCCATTGTGGGACTGTACCTGTTTGGTCTTCCATTTGATTTGAATTGAATTTACTTTAATCCCATTCTGAATTCAGTTGAATAATAAAAAAACGTCATGGGTTAGGGTCAGGTGTCAAATCAAAGCGGGGTTGCATCAAAGAGGGATGTCTTGGTATACGGTCATCACTGCCAGCAGTTATAAAGTGGCAGTTATAATTATGTCTCTTATTACCTCTGCCACTGAAGGTGAAGGAGGTTATGTTTTCACCCATTTCTTTCTGTTTGTTACTTGCAAAATCGAAGATTTTTCAAGTATATTGGTTGGTCGATTTTGTTATTCTGTCTTTTTGTCTGTTTTTCGCCTACAGGTCACAATTTTAAACCAATCTTCACAAAACTATACCACATGGTTGAGCTTGTCATAATGAAGAAGTCTATTGTTTTTGAGGTCAAAAGGTCAAAAACTTCGGTGAGATTTCTAAAATCCTCAATTTTCATCTGATTGACTTGAAATTTCAAGAGGATTTATATTTCAGGTCACTGAATTCAATCAGGGAATTATTTTTGAGGTCAACATGGACCAAAATGTCAACATCGGCCCAAGGTGAACAACTAAGGTGGTATTTCTAAAATCCTCAATTTTTATCTGATTGACTTGAAATTTCAAGAGGATTTATATTTCAGGTCACTAAATTCAACGAGCCAATTATTTTTGAGGTCAACATCGAACAAAAGTTCAACATAGGCCAAAGGTCAACAACTTTGATAAGAATTCTAAAATACTCAATTTTCATCCGATTGACAATTATGGGAGGAGTCGATGTGTTTATATAATCCTAGCCACCTGGGTTTAGTTGATTATGTCAGAGCGAATTGGTTATTCCCTCCATTCGCAGGTGAGAGATGTGGGTGGGTCTCCGTTTTTCATATTCATATTGACTACTTTTGACGCTTACACATGGTACATGCTTGGGAGCTTCATTGTTATGCATTTCTGTCTACACTGTCACTGATGATTTGCTAACAAGAGATGAAACCAGTCCGACAGCTGAGGGGTGTGTTGCATTGGGATTCTCGTGTATGTGCAATTTGTGAATGTCATCATAGCTGTGGAGGAACTCTGGGAAGGCTTTGAAACAGCAAAGGGATTACACTGGACAGCCTTCCACGGTTGTTTTATGCAACATCTTTGGCACGAAGAGCATGGGAGGAGTATATATATATATATATATATATATATATATATATATATATATATATATATATATATATATATATATATATATATATACATACATACATACATATATATATATATATATATATATATATATATATATATATATATATATATATATATATATACATACATATATGCCTGGTGTTGGCACAGTGGTTAGGGCAGCGGCTTGGGATCCAAGAGGTCCTGAGTTCAAGCCCCGTTGGGCCACTGAATTAATACACCAGGGGGTTGACTCAGCCTGTCATCCTTCCGAGGTCAGCGAAATGAGTACCAGTATACTAGGCTGGTGTATACCCCGGTTAAAATAGGTGTACCTTATCCCTGTGTCATGGGAGGCGACCAGGGTTGCGTCAGGAAGGGCATCCGGCGCAAAACATATGCCAAATCTCTATGCGGATCATACGGATGATCCGCTGTGGCGACCCCTAACGGGAGCAGCCGAAAGAAGAAGAAGAAGAAGATATATATATATATATATATATATATATATATACATATATATATATATATATATATATATATATATATATATATATATATATATATATATATATATATATATATATATACACACCTGGTGTTGGCGTAGTGGCTAGGGTACCGGCTTGGGATCCAAAAGGTCCTGAGTTCAAGCCCCGTTGGCCGCTTGAATTAACACACACCAGGAGGTTGATTCTGCCTGTCATCCTTCCGAGGTCGGCAAAGTGAGTACCAGTGTACTGGGCCCGGTGTATGCCCCGTTTAAAATAGGTGTACCATATCCCTGTGTCGTAAGAGGCGACCAGGGTTGCGTCAGGAAGGGCATCCGGCGTAAAACCTGTGCCAAATCACTATGCGGATCATATGGATGATCCGCTGTGTCGACCCCTAATGGGAGCAGCCGACAGAAGAAGAAGACAGATATATATATATATATATATATATATATATATATATATATATATATATATATATATATATATATATATATATATATATATATATATATATATATATATATATATATATCTTCAGAGTCAAAGATGTGCTCATTAAAAAGAAAGATGAGGAAAGAAAGAGCAACATGAATATGTTTTCTTTCTTTTTAGTTAATAGAAACACATCAATAAACAGTTATGTGGTGCACATTATGTCTCCATAACCCTTTGGAAAATTAAGTGTACATAGTGGATACAACAGCAATAAGGAACTGCTGAATATGTGATCAAATAACTGACCCAATGAAGCACTGGAGTATCAGAAGGATCCAAAATAGACAAAGATGGAGTCAGAAGGAATTTTGTTATGGGTTTCAGCTGCGACTCCTCTGGCCTCAAAAACATCCAGGCATAGCCAGATGCACCTTACAAAAACCATTTGCGAGATTTACCCCTACCTAGACAAATAAAAATAAAGAAAGGAGGGATGGAGGTCAAGAAGAAACCACGCACACACGCACGCACACACAATACTTTAACTACTTCTTACCTTTCCACCCCAGAATGTACACAGGAATCCACAAGCACACAAATCAATACACAGACCTTCTATTTAAAACGAGGTTCCCTTTCTGGTCAACACTAAATGACACATTTCTGCTTTAATTCATTATATATATTTAAATAAATAAAAAATTCCCTTTTTTTGTTTCTTTTAATTATTTCACACAACTTCCTTTTCCCTTCATTCCTATCTGGGACATAAAACACACACACACACACACACACACACACACACACACACACACACACACACACACACACACACACACACACACCACACACACCAATAGCACACAAATCAACACAGGCTCTCCATTTATAATGAAGTTCCCTTTCCAATAAATACCAATGAGACGTCGGGTTTGAACAATTAATTATATCAAAGAAAATTACTTTTCTTTTTTTAATTGTTATTATTTCACACAACTTTCAATGCTACGGGAACCTGTTTACACAAAAACTAACCAAACTTAAACAAAAGATTACAATAACTTCTAAAAACATTCTCACATGACCGAATCAAACTCTTCGCACAATAACCCCTCTCTAACTTAATGGAATACGTATTCTTAGCACAAACCACAAAATCATCCTTTACGGAACAAATTCTAGCAAATCCATGACAAATCACGATTCTATGACAAATAATTATTATCAGCACAAACAGCTATATAATCATCATATATCCAATCGCGATCTGCTACTTCCGTGGCGGATACCAGCCAAAAAGTCCTCCATTTGCATTTCAACCAGAGCGAGTAGAGCTGCAATTGCAGCAGTCAATGTGATGGCTCAGAGAGAAATCAGCATGGAAATTGCTTCTCTTCGGTGAACTTGGGATGTTTTTAGGCAGCAGTGACTGATGGAACAGTCAATATATAAGCTCGAAAAGACAGAGGAATCATTATGACTGTTTCTAAATCTGCATGCATCACAATTTTTAAATTATCAATGTCATATTCTTTGGTGCATAATTGACAGTAACACATATTTGGGCAATTAGGTGGACACACTGTCACCATCATAATTACAGATCCACACTTAAGAATAAGCTTTTAAACTTTTTCTTACACATGCTATTAACTAGCATGGATCCCAGAAATGTTTCTACATATGCAGTTGTACAATTACTAGCTTGAAAATGTACACTACATAATAGATTGGATAATGCACACTGCATAACACATTATTCAACCTCCAGGGATATTTGGTTTGTTTCAGCAAATCCTTTGCTTTAGCGCAATTTAAACGTTGGTGTGAACAAATACATTATATTCTCCTGACTTAGGTGCGATGTTACGACTTTCTGACAACTGGAAATTGTGCGTTTTTGAGGTGTTGCATTTTATTAATTATATCCTCATTAAATGAGCAATCTGCCTGGCACTCATTCTTTTATCCATTTTCCATGTGTTTCAAAGGTAAGAAACCTCAATTGAACCACATGTTGATCCAGTTTGTTTTGACTTCTTTTCAAAATCTGTTTTATCTCTGAAGATGACCTATATATAGTGTGTATGCCTATTAAATTGTTGCCGATCTTTCTTTTTCAGCCTGTAACCCAGTGCAACATTCATTTTTATGTGCTACTTTCACAACCAATTACATGCGAACAGAACAAATGCATTGCAAAATGTGGATTATTCCATCACAATTAATATTATTGGGTTAGTAGATAAGAGTCGGAAAGTTGTGATCGAGACATTCGAGAGATTGTGGTTTAAAATCCAGGAATATTGTGAGATTCGAATTGTTATCTAATCTAGTGTCAGTATGGAGTCATTCTCATATAGAAGCTTTCAGATGCTGCAAGATACAGACTTTAAAAAAAATCTCAAGGAATAGTAAATATGGCAGAGTAAAGCAATATGCTCCTGACAAGAGTTGTTGCTCTCTCTGAAAATGTGTCATTGGGATACAGAGACGTTGATGAAAGAGTGGAGGTTAATAATAACAATAAAAACCAGAAGGGCACTCGGTGGAGCGCGTACCTCCAACACGTAATGCCTGATCCACGAGAACATATCAGGCCCAGTACATTTTTGAAATATCATGCTTTTCAGTACTATATCGTTTTTGGCCCTGTCTCTCAATGGTGAAGAATCACTATAAAATTTCTCGTAGTCGGAACCGGATTCGGATCTTCACCAAAATTTAATCAATTTGTGGTGGTCACACACACAACCTGTCCAGAAAGTTTCATCCGAATCTGTTCACAACTAATTGAGATGTCATGCTACATATCAGTTTCGCCAGATTTATCAATGCTGAAGAATCACTTTAAAAACTTATCAGATCCGGATCCGGATCTTAAAAATTGAATCAATTCTTCCATGTCACACACCCAAAATATCCACCAAGTTTGATCCGAATCCGTCCACAACTTTTTGAGATATCATGCTATATACCGTTTTTGGCACGATCTCTCAATGGTGAAGAAACATTTTAAAAAATTCTAGCAGTCGAATCCGGATCTGCATCTTCACGAAAATCTAATCAGTTCGTCCTTGTCACACCCGAACCTTTCCACAAAATTTAATTCGGATCCGTCAACAACTTTTTGAGATATCCTGTACACAGACAAACAGACAGAAAGGGGGTGAAAGGATAACCTCCACCTTCGGTGGCAGAGGTAAAAAGTCGAAGCAAGTTATCCTGAAAAATGGCAAATGTTTTTCTTCTAGTTGTTTGAAAAAGTTTTTCTTTTTTGGTCGACCTTGTCGAGGCTCGTGTGAGAGCTAACACACAACACATAGCAAGGGGGGAATGAGACAAGAGGCGAGGGAGAGGGACGGACAAAACAGTGGGGAACAGCGACATGAGGATATCTGTGGAAGGGAGAGGGATGGGGTGGGTAACACGGGGTGTAAAAGATGGACATTGCAGGGACTTTCAGGAAGGAAAGCAAGGAATTTGAAGGAGGTGGGTTTGGGGTGGATTAACAGGGGAAGAAAAGATCGAGGATTTGGATGGGGGACGATAAGAGGTGGTGGGGAACAGCTGTTTGAAGGCCTGGAGGGAAGAATGGGATTGCACAGAGTGAGGGAGTTCATTCCAAAGGTGGAGAAAAAGAGGAATGAAAGAGTGAAGGTCAGCAGTGGTTCGTGATTTTGATAGTTTTACCAGAAGGGGGTTGTTGGAAGCCATTGAGCACCCTGTCGAAATATGGTTGGGCCAAATCAGAGACAGAGCAGGGGGGCGAGCCCAGAGAGTAGATGGTAGAAGACAGAAAGACCATCGGACCTGCCTGCGGTGATTGAGTGAGAGGCCCAAAGACTCAGCCTCATCGCGGGAGATGCCAATGATCCGAAATGCCTTGGTTTCCACAGCGTGAAGCCGAGAAAGGTGGGAGGCAGAAGCACCAGCCAAGAGGGGAGAGCAGTACTTCAGTAGGCTGTGGGCGAAAGCTTTGTATGTGGTCAGGAGCTCATTTGGGCCAAGGAAGGACTTTGCACGATGGAGGATTCCCAGTCGGCGACTGGCTTTGTAGGCCAGGTTGGAAATGTAGCTTTCCCAGCAAAGATCCCGGCAGATAGTGAGACCCAGAAGCTTGAAAGAAAGGACTTCTTCCAGAGGATTGTTGAGAAAGTGAATGGTGTGTTGGGGGGGGGGGGGGGGTTCAAATGGTCTTTTCGGAGAGACAAAGTGAGAGTGTGAGATTTGTCCCGATTGAAAGACATGTTTCATGTGTTGGACCAGTTTGTGATTTTACCCAAATCTGCAATGAGCGAAGAAGCTGCTGCCTGCCAGTCTGAGGGATGACAGATGGTACGGCAGAGGGTGGAGTCATCAGCAAAGAGATAAAGAGGATTTTCCAGAGAGTCGGAGAGATCATTGATGAAAACCAGATGAAGAACAGGCCGGCCCAGAATGCTGCCTTGAGGAACTTCAGCCTGGAAAGGAAGAGGGGATGAAAGAACTCCATTTAGGGCCACACTTTCACTGCGACAGGAGAGGAAGTCTGCGAGCCATGAGTGGAGATGGCCTTGGATATCACAGGAAGAGAGTTTAGTGAGCAGGGCAGGGTGCCAGACCATGTCAAAAGCGCGTGATATGTCTCGAGATAGGGTCTGATTTCATGTCCGGCGTTGAGAACCTCCATCCATTGTTGGGAGAGCAGAAGCAGAATATCCAGGGTAGAATGACCTGGTCTGAAACCAAATTGATGATCAGAAATCAAGCCATTGAAGAAGAGGAAGGATTTAATGTCTTATGTGATGATGGATTCCATAACCTTGCTGATGATTGGGAGAAGGCTGATTGGTCTGTAGTTGCAGGGATCTGTTTTTGCACCTTTTTGTGCAGAGCAGTAATGTTTGCTGATTTCCAAGCAGATGGCTGATGAACTTGAGCAAATGAGAGGGTGACTGGAACAGAGAGAGGGTGAGCAAGAGCAGAGGAGCAGCTTTTTAGGACTTGTGGGCTGATGCCGTCTGGACCAGTTGCAGAATCTGAGTAGAGATTTGACAGCAAGCTCTTCACTTTTTCAGAAGAAAAGGACACAGAGTACAGGGACAGTTGGGTGTAACTGGGTAAGGTGGGTAGATAAGTGATGGGTTTTGGGCACAAGATTTAGATGCAACCACCGAGTTTAGGCATTCAGCCTTTTCACGTGCGGCATCAGCAGTGCGGCCATTTGAGGTAAAGGAGGGGATGGAGGGGGAACATACACCAGAAACAGATTTAATTAGACACCACCAAGATTTGGAGGAGGGAGCGAGGTTTGAGAGTTCAGATCTAAGCTTAGAAACACGTTGTTTTCTGGCTCTCCTGAAGGTAGATACACACTTGTTCCGAGCTTTATGGAAGGAACTGAGATTACCCTCAGTTGGGTTTGCTTTCCATGAGGCAAAGGCAAGTTGTTTCAGGACAACTGCCTCGCCACAAGCTTCAGTAAACCAAGGACGGGAGAAAGGGTAGGACAACTGAAGACGAGAGGGGATAAATCTGTGCATGAGGGAGAGCAACTTTCTTTGAAAGAATTCCCAGGATGAGTTGATGTTTGAGAAAGTAGTGATAGGAGACCAGTCGTGAAGTTTGATGGCTGCTTGGAGATCCTGCCAGTCGGCTTGAGTGAAATGCCAGACTCGACGGCGGTGAGGTGGTTCTCTGATAACAGCCAGAGAGATGTCCACTTTGACAAGGACATGGTAAGAAGAACCGATTGGAGTGGAGGAAGTACAGCAGATATTTTCAGGGAAATTTGTCTCTATCAGATCCAGAAGAGATGGAGTACCGTTGGTTGAGATCCGGGTCGGGAAATTGCCAGGTTGAGTCAGTCCCAATGAGTTGCAGAAAGCTTTTGCTGAAGTGCCATGACAGGTGAGAGATGTACCCACACCTGTCCAACTGGTATGATGACAATTGACTTCACCACATATGAGAACGAGAGAGTTTGGATGAGAATATAGAAGTTGGTCGATATTTTTGTTTCGTGAGGTGCATATAATGAGGTGCAGTTCGGATAGTGAGGTGTAGTTCTTCTCTTTCTTCTTCTTCTTCTTCTTCTTCTTGTGCAGACTGTGGCTGCTGGTTGCATCATTGGTTGAGGGAACAGCTCTGCCACTGATACAATTCCCTATTAGCAGTACACTGCTCCTCATTTTGCCAACCTCAGAAGGATGACAGGTTGAGTTAACCCCACCTGTTGTTAATTCACCAGCAGCATTGGGCTCAAACTCAGGACCCCAAGATCCCAAGCCAATCACCCTAATCACAAAGCCCAACACCAGGGGTTAGTTGTTTGAATTATATAGCCCTATGCTCTCCTTGGCTATGATCCTCTATGTTGGCTGGCAGGTGAACCTCGAGATGTGCCTTCTCCATTGTGAACAGTTGAACCTCGGTCTGAATCTCGGCCCAGCTATAAACCGTTATCCTGGTGTTTCCCAGGCAGGGTGATTCGTCAATGTGTGCGCTGTTCCTCGGATGGGCAATAAACTGGGTGTCGCTTCTGCCAGCATTAGTTGGTGGACATTAAAGATCCCATCCTGTCCTTTGCAAAGAGTGAGCTATCGCTGGCACCTTGGCCAAATTCCAACTTCCCGCTCTAACCTCCAGGGATAATTGCAACAGCTGTGCTCCTGCAATAACTAATGCTAACCCAGAGCCATGTGTTGCATACTGTATGAACGACGAGAACCCGATGCTTCATTTGAATAATGAATTTGATTGAAAAAAACAGGATTTCCATGAGTACCCAGAAAACTCAAGGTTTGAAATTTTTAACCGCTACACAAGATGAAAGCTTCTCAGAGCAAGGCAAATTATCAAACTTTTATCAACAAAAAAGTTACCAAAACCCTCTTCCACAAAATAATGCAAAAACATAAAAATCAAATCAATTAAGAAGCTGGGAATTCCACTTCAAAACATGTGCAAGCAAGGAAATGGTATAACTTTAAAGCAAAATATGTCACAGTTTTTTTTTAATATACAGTTAAAGCTCATGGAAGAGATAGAATACAGAATACATTTGAACACAACAGAACAACAGGAACAGTAGAAAGGGGTGTGGGGTGGGAGGATACACCAACAGCAGGGATGTAGGTACAGAAGGAGACTTTGACAGTATGAGGGATGTGGGGATGAAAGAGTGGGGTAAAAGAGGATGCATGGGGTGGACATGATGAATCCAGAAGCAAACTCTCAAAAAGGAAAAACTGAAAATTTGGAAGGAGATGGACTTGGGGGTGGGGGGTTCACGTGGGTAGAAAAGACCATGGTTTTGAAGGGGGCGTGATCTGAGATTGTGATGAAAAATGTAGAAGTTGGTTCCAGAGGTGGGATAAAAGAGGAGCAAACTAATGGAGGTGATCAATGATTCCAGAATTTTGGAGTTTCACGAGAAGGGGGTTGTTGCTGCACCATGTGCACCCTGCAAAACTTTGGGGGTGGGGCAAATCACTTCGAGGGAAGAGGGTGCAAGACCAGAAAGAAGGTGGAAGAAGACAGAGAGACCACCGACCTGTCTGTGATGGTAAAGTTATAGGCCCATAGATTCAGCTTAATCGTGAGAGATTCCAATAATCTCGCAGGCCTTGGTTTCCACAGCGTCATTCTGTTACTATCCTTTAACAAAAAGTAAACCGCCTCAAACTGTGGGGTTCAGAGAATGTTCATTCTTTATAAAATGGTATAAAAAATGAAATTATCAGAAATGAGGATGGGACTGGTTGAGCTGGAAGTGATGCTGTGAATTGCAGGGTACTTTAGCATGCATGTGGGAGTAGCGGAGCTGGTGAAGAGGAATGTGTTGGTAAATTTGGTTGGCGAATGAGGAATAAAGAGGGTCATGAGCTGGTGGAACGGGTGGCGAGGACCTGGCTGGCCATAGTTGGTTCATCTATCAATAATTCCAGCAATCTCTGTGTGTCTATCTGTCTGTATGCGACTGCCGTTTCTCGATAACCGCCGATCCGATCTGATTGAAACTTTCCAGGAATATTGTCGGGGACCCACGGATGTGCCTTTTCGAGATTTGATATCGATCGGACGAGCTGTTCCCAAGTTACGGCAATTTTATTGCTTTTTCAGTGTTGAAAAGGTGTATATATGGCAGCTGAAGGTGTCGTTCCACCTTCTCACCTTATCATGCCATTTTTCCCAAATTATTAATAACCAGACGATCACCAGTCCGATCGGATTGAAACTTGCCAGGAATATTGCCGGGACCCCGCGGGTGTGCCTTTTCAAGGTTTGATATCAATCGGACAAGCGGTTCCCAGGTTACGGCCATTTATCTGTCAACCAATGACAGGACACGGTGCTATGACGTCACGAATGACGTCACAATGAATGTTTATTTAAATGTTTTTTTGCACGATTGACGTCACAATTCTTCTTCTTCTTCTTCGTTTGGTATGACGTCACAATCGACACTGGGGACCTGAGTATGTGCCTTTTCAAAGTTTGATATCATTCTTCCTCATCCATTTCAGCTGTTTCCAAAGTGTTTCCCTAGGTTTCAAAGCTGTTTTTTCCCCAAGGTTTGAATTAATTGTTCAAATTATTAATTAATCCCAAGGTTTGAATTTTCGAAAGAGAAACAGCTGTTTCCCAAGGGTTTGAAAGCTGTTTTTTCCCAAGGTTAGAATTAATTGCTGTGCTTGGTAGACATTTGTGAATACATTTACAGAGAGAGGGGCGAGAGAGGAGGGGAGAGAGGAGAAGGGAGAGAGGAGGGGGGAGAGAAAAGGCGAGAGAGGGGGGAAGAGGGAGGGTCAAGAGAGGGGAGGGAGAGAGGGGGGCAAGAAAGGAGGGGGGACAGAGGAGGGGGAGAGAGGGGGAGAGAGGGGGCGAGAGAGAGGAGGCATCACAATTCTTCTTCTTCGTTTGATATGACATCACAATTGATGCTGGGGACCTGATACTGCAGGCACGAAGCTGCACATACTGGCGCGCACATACTGGCATGTACCTATGGGCCCGCCCCTACGGGCCCGCACTAGTTCTTTCAAAAGCGGGAAAGCCACAAGATCACCAACAGGAGTGGACAGCACAGTGCAGAGTTGGATTTGGTGGTGGTAAAGAAGTTTCAGTTGTGGAGGGTTAAGGATTTTAAGGCTGTGGAGGGAGATCATGTTACCACCCAGCACAAACCTGTCGTGTTTGTGGTGCAGATGGAGCAAAGGAGGGAGGTTATAAACAGGGAGGGTCAGAAGATTATTAGGTGGGGGAAGTGTCGGGGAAACGTTGTCGTTGAGTACAAGGAGAGGTTGAGGGCGAGATATGATCAACTTATCAAATAAGTGGAAGGCTTGGAGGAGGAGTGGAAGAAGTTTGGAGAGGCATTGAGGGAAATTGCAGAAGTTTTGTGTGGAAGGATG
>NC_140965.1:60015575-60035575 GCF_056783735.1 Eptatretus burgeri
CCGTGTAATTTAATTAGTCTGTGAGTGGACATCATGATTCCAAGGCTTGGCATTTTTAGCAGGCCGAAATATAATAGCGGCTTAAAGCGCCATGAGGAGGCATGCCAGTTATAATCGAAGTGCACTCGGTAGAGCGCATACCTCCACCACGTAATGCCTGATTCACGAGAACATATCCGGCCCAATACATTTTTGAAATATCACGCTATACAATACTATATCATTTATGGCCCTTTCTCTCAATGGTGACGAATCACTTTAAAACTGAAATCATTCTCAAATCCAGATCCGGATTCACCAAAATCCAATCAATTCGACCTTTCCACACACCCAACCTGTCCACCAAGTTTCGTTTGAAACTGTCCTCAACTTTTGAGATATCGTGCTATATATCATTTTTGGCCCAATCTTTCAATGGTGAAGAATCACTTAAATAATTTTCAGATCCGGATCCGCATTCGGATCTTCACCAAAATGGAAGCAATTCTTCCTTGTCACATACCCAACATGTCCACCAAATTCATCCGCATCCATCTAAAACTTTTTGACATGTCGTGCTATATATAATTTTTGGCCCCATCAATGGTGAAGAATCACTTAAAATATTCGAGCAGTCGGATCCGGATCGGGATCTTCACCGAAATCGAATCAGTTTGTCCTTGTCACACAATGAACCTTTGTCAAAATTTAATTTGCATCCGTCCACAACTTTTTGACAAACAAACAGACAAACAGACAGGAAGGGGTGAAAACATAACCCCCTTCACCTTTGGTGGTGTGGTGGAGCTAATGAGCACGCAGAATGACGGTGCGTGAGCGACCGTGGTTGTCAGAGAAAGTTCTGGATGGAGGTGGGTCGGGCGCTAAGGTTGAACGGGCGGGTATGGTTGAGCAGGGTGGTGAGCGCTGAGGTGAATATGATAATATGAATGCTGTTGGCAGTTTAGTTAAGTATCCATCAATTTTAATGTGCTGCATTCAAACTATATTCTCTTCATAAGGTCTTATGTGTATAATCTATTGGTAGACGTGTTAAGTGCACAAAATAGGGTGTTGACTTCAAATCGTGATGCAAATGTTCCCTTTGGCATGGAAGTTCCTTAGGGTCATAGGAACAAATTTATCCAAAGACACACGTCATATCTCAAAATCCAAGATGGCCGCCGTCGACCATTTTGGAAAACATGGCCCAGTCATAGCTCATGAACCGTTTGTCATAGAAACTATTATGACATGTTTTCTAGCTAAATTGAGGTCGCTGAATTCATTTCCGGCATCAGCTATGCATTTCAGATGCATTTAAAGGTGAAATCCAAAAAATAATACAAATAAATAACAAATCTTATTGTTTTTCACATACAGAAAATTTGAGCTAATTAGATTATCCATCGCAAAATGTCGTAATTACACAAGTTCTTCATCTTCTCCTCTCTTGTCCGGGTACTTCCTGCCAGTGTGGGCGCACGAACCTTGACATCTGCGGAGAAGCGTACAGCGCTGTCTCTGCAAGCAGCACTTATATGGAGCTATACATTCAGTCTTCCACTTGCAAATGGACCGCACAGTCTTCTTCCCCATCTCATCTGGATTGAGGATCTCATCAAGATTCGCAACTTGTTGTGTGTCTGACGAGAAGTGCTGGTGAATGCTGATGCATGTTCTGTGGAGGGCTGATGTTGCCGTCGTAGAGGATGGATTATGGTCAATGTTGTCAAAACCGCCTGTGGTGAAAACGTGTTTAACTGCCTGAGGGGGGACCACCACACCAACCTTCTCCCAGTGACCAATGACTGAATTCGCAATATCTGTACTAAACACTCTCAAATGGTCATACGAGATGCACAACCCTCGCTGATGCAAATCATCGATTAGAAATTCACGGCCAGTTTGAAGATGTACCTTCATAGCCATATACAGCGAAGCTGGTGTTTCCCTGTCTCTATTGTGACGTGGAACACTGTCACGTTTCTTGGATCTGCATGCAACTGAGTTGAATATGATCTGCTGCCCAATTGATGTTGCAACATTGGACTTCTTAGATCCAGGAGATGGCTGATCGATAGATGGTCCATCAAGAAGCATGTACAGGAATGAACGCAGAGTGGTTGGGATTGATTCAGCTTCAGAAGAGGTTGAGAAGGAACCCAGAAAAACTTGCCGCATTTGAAGATATTCTCGACGGAGGATCTTGGCTGCTTTGTGCAGGGTGGAACATCAGTTGATGTTTTGTCTTTCATATCAACTATAGCTTTGGATAGGATAGGTCATCGTCGAAAACAAGACACCAGCAACGGTTAATCTTTACTGCCTTGATGTCAGGAATCATGCGCTCAATGTCCTCTCAAAGGCGTGTTGTATTGCATCTGATGTCGGGAAAGCCGAGAGCAGCAATACGCTTATCATAAAGGGTCGTCAAGTGAGCCATTGCTAGCGACTCCCCTGAACCACGGTTATCTTCAATAAAGTCAAGTAACTCATTGAGAACATGTGCTCGCATCACCTGCGTGTTATGACTATCAGTGATGTCACATCCGACCGTCTCCACTTTCCTATACAGCCGAGTCAGGCACGCACGATGATAGATGGCATTGATTGCGATCAAGTCACCAGCGGACAGTTTAGAAAACAGGCGTTTGTCGCCCAACAGCTGAGCACAGTCATTGATTTTTTTTTATCCAAGCCAAGTGTAGCAGCTTTTCTGAGCTCTTTCTTGTTGCCTACTTCATCACAAAAGAGACACGGAGTGTCAACTGCTTCGCTCAAAGATGTAGAGGGTGATGTCTGTGTGACTGAGCTGGCTGCACGAGTTTTTACCGGGCTAAATGACACTTGTCCTTGATGCTTATTCCTGGCTCTCTGCACTTTCTGATTGTCGACAGCATTCCCGCAAGCTTTGTGCCACACTACATGATTAGACATCATCAGCTGCACTATACTCTGAGTATCACTGTCACCAGTATTCTCTACGAATACAAAATCAGGCAGCTCACCTAATTCATTGAGTTCCTGAATATTGTTTACAACCTGTCTGAAAGTCTTTCAGGATTGTTTCTCAATTTAGCAGATGATGAGGGATCCGAAGTTGGATTATGAGTCTCATCTGATTGACATATAAAACATAGGCTCCAGTCCATCATGGGAGGTGAGTAGGGTAAGAATACTGATTCTGGCTCACTTTTCCCCATGTAAATGAATGGGGGATTTTCAGCGATTCCCTTTTTTTTTTCCTTAAAAATAAACCCCCTTTTTATCCCAAGGTATATTTATTTGTCTCCCCTTTTAACTTGGAGGTTGAACCTCATTGAATTGAACACCTGGGGGTTGAACAGCTCACTCATTGAACCTATAAAGATTTGTTCATTCTCAAATTCCTTCAATAGTTTAATTTTCTTTGCACAATAATCCCCATCTAAAATATTGACAAACAAAATATTTGAATCTTTATATTTTTGAAGATACCCCTTTTGTGTCATTACGAAATGATAAACTTCTCTTAATGCTCTTGTTTGACCACCTCCTGAGCCACAGGTTATTTTTTTGTTAAGCCCCGCCCACTTTTGCTAAGCTCCACCCACTTTTTGTGAGGTATTTTTCTAAGCCACGCCCACTTTTCCTAAGCCCCGCCCACTTTTGCTAAGCTCCGCCCACTTTTCCTAAGCCCCACCCACTTTTGCTAAGCTCCGCCCACTTTTCATGAGGTATTTTTCTAAGCCACGCCCACTTTTCTAAGCCCTGCCCACTTTGCTAAGCTCCGCCCACTTTTCATGAGGTATTTTTTCTAAACCACGCCCACTTTTCCTAAGCCCCGCCCACTTTTGCTAAGCTCCGCCCACTTTTCATGAGGTATTTTTCTAAGCCACGCCCACCTTTCCTAAGCCCCGCCTACTTTTGATTAGCCCCGCCCACTCTTACATCATTTCCAGTTCATCTCTGACTCACAAAGAAATCACTAGAAAATTACAGGATGTTATGGTTTTGAAAAATTTCCCAATGAAGGCTTGCCTAGGCTTGCCCAGGGAATTTCCAAAGGAAACCACACCCACCAGTCTTTCTCTATAAAAGCTTCAAACCCAGGCTCCATTTTAAACATTTGTTTTTGCTGGCAATGGTGTGCTGTGTGCTTGTCTGGAACTCTCTGTCTTGTATGGAACTAAACCTTCAAGTTGATGAACTGGATTCAAACCTCTTATCTGTTGAGGTAAGATTTTTATTTTCCTATTTTCAAACTTTGATTGAAGCATACTCATTTAATAATTAAATAACTTAATTAATACATTATTATTTTCTCTCACAGGAAATTGTGTCTGAAATACGAAATGAAAATACTGCTTTTGCTACAACTTGGGGCGAAATTGTTGACTTGGTTGAAGACCTTGTGAGCGACCAAGACCTTGAGTGGGATGACTGGTGTTCCTTGGAACTCTCTGTCTTGTATGGAACTAAACCTTCAAGTTGATGAACTGGATTCAAACCTCTTATCTGTTGAGGTAAGATTTTTATTTTCCTATTTTCAAACTTTGATTGAAGCATACTCATTTAATAATTAAATAACTTAATTAATACATTATTATTTTCTCTCACAGGAAATTGTGTCTGAAATACGAAATGAAAATACTGCTTTTGCTACAACTTGGGGCGAAATTGTTGGCTTGGTTGAAGACCTTATGAGCGACCAAGACCCACAGAACGAGTTCGTCCTTGATGACCCAACCAAAGAGTTATACCTTGGAGACCAGCAAAATCCTGAAAAAGAGTTTTACAGCAATAGTACTCATTGTGAGTTATCAAGACAATACCCACTGAACAAGTTATACGTTGATGAGCCAGAATACAAGTTTTACCTTGGAGACTCACAAATTTTGAAAAAATCAGTAAATGAGTTCTGCCTTGATGGTTTAAATAACTACCTTGGAGACTCAGGAAAAGGGTTCTGCCAAGATGGTTCTAAATATGGGAACTACCTTGGAGACTCACAAATTTTGAAAAAATCAGTAAATGAGTTCTGCCTTGATGGTTTAAATAACTACCTTGGAGACTTGGAAAGTTGGGGTTATTTTGAAGACTTGAAATGCTACCACTCTTTGGGATTTAAACCTATCAAGAAAGTTCTTACTCCCTCTTTCTATGTCATCAAACCTGAAAGCCTTAAAAGACAGAATTGGAAGAAGAGAAAAAAAAAAAAAACGTAAAATATATATATATATATATATATATATATATATATATATATATATATATATATATATATATATATATATATATATATATATATATATATATATATATATATATATACATATATATGTGGAAATCTCATTTTGAAAAAGACATTGTGTTGGGTGAGGATTGAGTTGGGGTTGAGATTTTGAATGTGAGGGTTGGGGTTGAGATTTTGAATGTGAGGGTTGGGACACACACACACACACATACACATCAACAAACAAAAGTTAAGCCTTGACTATTCAGTTGAGGATTCTGTGTTTGGGGTTCACAGATCTAAGAACGTCCACCCCTTGACACACATTATATACTGTTATACACCTCGGACTTGGCCCTCGAGTGTCCACAACGGTGTATAGTAGGAGGGAGTGAAGCGCCAACCTATTGCTCCCATTGCACACACACACACACACACACACACACACACACACACACACACACACACACACACACAAACAAAAGTTAAACCTTGACTATTCAGTTGAGGATTCTGTGTTTGGGGTTCACAGATCTAAGAAAGTCCCCCTTGACACACATTATATACTTGTACACCTCGGACTTGGCCCTCGAGTGTCCACAAAGGTGTATTATCTGCTTAGTTTTGTCTTTTGTAATTCCTGTGAATAAAATGAACCTAAAATCTCTTCCCCTTCCAAATCATATATTTTATAAGTCCAAGGAACTGTATCTATTACATCAACAATTTTAAAAAGTTCTTTCGTCCATCGTTCAGTAAAACCCTTTTCAAAATGAGATTTCCACCTATATATTCTTACGATATCACCAACTTTGAACTTAGTTTTTCTGACATTAATCTCTTTTTCATATTTTAATTTTGTAAATGTTTCTGATGGTTTCATATTTGTTGACGTGTGAATCGTGTCATTATACTTATCCACAATATCCTGAATAAAAGATGACCATTGTTGTGAACCGAGTTGTGTGAATTTTTTATATAGTCTCTCTTTTAAGGTACGATTAAAACGTTCAACAACAACTGCCTTCCCTTCATGAAAGGTACTGTATAATGTAATAGTTATTTTTTAGAAAATTCATAAATGTCTTGTTATAAAACTCTCTACCCTCATCAGTCCACAATTTTTTAGGTTTTCTCTTACTTTTATTAAATATCTGTTGAAAAGCTAACATAAGAGTATTACCTGTTTTGTTTTTTAAAGGGACAACCCACGCATATCTAATCCTCAAATCAATAACGGTTAAAGCATACTTGTACCCCTTATCATTATTGAGTTCAATCAAATCAGCAGACCAGATATAATCAACTTCCTTGGAATAAACTTTCCTTCTCTGAAACTTTGTGAATATTGGTTTATGTAATTCATCAGCTAATTGCTCTTCAGTCTTAATGGCATCATTAGAGCCGATAAGTTTTTTGAATTTCCAAGTCCAAGTTTCAATTTAGCACTAATCATCTTCTTCACGATGAACCTATCAACTTTTTCTCTCAAGGTTGGATTTTGTATCAGAGACAAATTATACAACATTTCTCTATCGGCTTCATGCTTTTCTTCCAACGTTGTGGTATTCCCATAATCAATATCGTGTCTCATGCACACTTCATCAACTCTATTGATTGGTTTACTCCAGGATTTAGGATTGTCTGCCTCATCTAATCTTTTATCCAAGTTTGTGCCTGGACCACAGAAAGAATACCCTGGAAGATGTAATTCCCCTGGTATTCCAGTAGTTGTAAATTTACTTCCTGATAAAAACTTTTGTATATCTCCTCCGAGTTTGTGTTTGGAGATAAATTGATTTTTTTTTTGAACCACACACCGAACATATACCTTTTTGTATAACCCTGTTATTTTTACTTTTAATATATGAAATATTTTTAGTATTAGTTTTCTTTTACATTTGAGACAATAACTCATTTATTTATAAGAAAAATTCCTGCAGAGTGCAAAAACCTTTTAGTTTCCAACATGCACATTTGAATCTTAATTTTTAAAACATAAAGAATCCTTAGAAATGCCTTCACTCTCTCCTCCATTTATTTAAGAAAAAAAAAATGAAAAACTTGAATTAAAATCCATATCTTGTCGATGCTAATAGTCTTGTCGAAAGTATTGCAAATAGACTTGTCAATTCTTTGTTTTCCTCCTCGGTGGGTTGAGTTATTTTCTGTAATACCACCAATCTTTTTTAGATCTCACTGGTTTCCATATTTTGATATTTATTCATTCTCTCTCTTTCCTCCCTCTCTCTCTTCTCTCTTTCCTCCTTCTCTCTCTTCTCCTTTTCCTCCTTCTCTTTCTTCTCCCTCTCTCTCTTCTCTCTTTCCTCCCTCTCTCTATTCTCTCTTTCCTCCTTCTCTTTCTTCGCCCTCTCTCTCTTCTCTCTTTCCTCCCTCTCTCTATTCTCTCTTTCCTTCTTCTCTCTCTTCTCCTTTTCCTCCTTCTCTTTCTTCTCCCTCTCCTCCTTCTCCTTTTCCTCCTCTTCCCTCTCTTCTTCAACTCCTTCCTCATCCCTTACTATCCTTGAATCGTTTACACCCCATAGAATATTATACATATATTCATCAGGATTTCTTGTTATTCCTGTATCCAAAATAATTTTTTACAACAGGAAACCAATAAAATTTCTTTTGAATTTCTAAAAGAGCCTTACCTTTTCTTAACCTTATAATTTTTTCATTATTTAACATTCTAATTAAATCTAAAGTTGTCGGTTTATCAACATCAGCATAATGCCAATCTTTTATTGAAAATACCTCATTCTTATGTTGTAGAACATATTTATTAAAATAACGAATACCCTTTTCTTGAAGGTATGCTTGGACACAGAAATGATAATTTTCTTGAAGCCTTCTTGCTGTCATTTATGTATTAGAAATATATGTTAGAATAATATTATGGCACGAAACACCTCCCCATCTTCCCATAGTTAAATCATTTTGTATTTCCTTACTTATTATATATAATCCTGTTTTTTCTGTTTTCATGAGATAAACAAGGGCAAAACCATTATTATATTTACCCTTATTAAATTCTTTTATTTGTTGTTTACTAATCGTGGCTCCACAAAACTCATTCTCGATACCAAGTGCATAATATTCTTCCTTACGAGACTGATTTAATTGTTCCAGGTCTTCGAGGTTAATTTTAAATGACCAATTATACCCTAAATCATTCATATCATACCTCCATTGTTCTATTCTCATACAAACGATACCCCCTTCTTTATAAAAATTTATTTTAATTCGAACTGTGAATTCTGTATGACCTGGAGATAATATCAACACTTCTGTATCTTTGGAATACACAGCCATTTTATTTAAGTATATATATTGTGATAAATCGCTTAATCTCACCAAGTCATTCGCGTCAGTCGGGCTTGGATAATTTTTTAATTTATAAGCATTTTTCATGTTAATATTTTTGTTTATATTATATTTATGTCGTTCAGCCTGTGCCTTTGTATAATAATTTGATAAATCAATATCCAGTTCTTGAGATACACCAAAGATAGAACCATCTTTACCAACATAAGTCATTTATATTAGATTAAAAATAATATCATAAAATTTTTTATTTTTGTTGAGTTGAAATAACACATATAGACATAATTGACCACAACACTTGGAATTTAATTCTTGGACTTGAAATGTTTGATAAACACCATTCTGTAAGAATTTTATGACTTCAACAGGTGGTGGAAGACCAAAACTATCAAAATAATATTTGTCTTGACTATTAAAAATACAAACCCAATGAGAACCGTTCCCATCATTATCTTCTAAGTTCATAATAATATTCTTTGTATGTTTCGGCACATTTGTTAATTCATCTCTCATACAAATAACCACATTATGAATTTTTAATTTCTTACAATATTTGGCAAGTTGTAAATTTGATGTTGTATTCTTTCCAAATTCTTTCAACCACTCATCAATGCTCATTTATTTATTAGAAAGATATAATCCATTACCTCTTTTCGTTAATTTTACACCTGCTTGTGCTATAGAAGAAAGCATATCTCCAACTAACAATCTCGCTTTATCAGGCAGACCTTCAAGTTTTTCAGCAAAATCTACAATTACACCACCACTTCCACTAATTTGTTTCTCCAACTCTTTGTTATGTCTTTCCAATTCTTTTTGAGCCTGGAGTTGAGCCTTCCTTTCGTTGGCAGTTTTCACCGCTGTTGAAATACCACCCGTCAAAGCTCCAACCGCACTTAAACCAGCAAATAAAGGAATTAGAAATGGGAGAAATCCTCCACTCGTCTCTCTTATTGAATATTTTTCAACATTGGTTTTGTCATTTTAATTTTAAGTGAGCCAGTGTCATTCAAGATTTTAACCTGTTCTCTTGTGAGCAAAACATCAATTCTTACTGCTCCTTTTCTCTGAATTGTATTAACGTTAATCGTACAAGGCTTTTGATTTTGAACACAAGATGATAGTTAATGAAGATTGATTTGATTAACATATACCCCAGTTGGTACTTTGCCACTCATTTATTTAACAAAAAATTATGTGAGACTAATCATCACACCATTATCTGTATTAATCTGCAATTCTGTTTCTTCCAAAAGCAAACAATATGTATCAACTTCTTCACTCTCTCCTCTTTCAATGTATAGGGAAGTATCCACTCGATTAGACTTTATAGTTTCCTTTTGAGCGCTCAGGTCAAACGCATAGATTGTATACAAACTTTTAAATGCTGTCATATCCAAAATAGGTTCTTTATTTCCATTACTTTCACACACCTTTTGGTAAGACTTGTATGCTTCAGCAAAATCATTTTTTTCCCAATTAATTTCCAATCTATCTCGTGGATAAAATGTTCCATCTAGAGAAACGCGAAGTTGTTTCACCTTAGCATTATCACTCAATGCATTATTCTTATCAGTCGCAGTATCACCATCTGGCTTTTTAAAAATCATCCACAGATATCGTGGCTTTCCTTCCAGAACACCCAAATTCCACGTGTAAGTAGTTTGATTGAGTTTAACGTGTTGACATCTTCTTTTGAGGTATGATACACTGAGTGGTTTCTTTGAGTTAAGTCTTCGATTCAACATCTCTTCTGTTTTAAGATTAGGAGTATATTCACTGATATACCAACTCATCTCCTCAATTACAAATTTATTCTGTTCAACAAAAGCACTACCAACACCAAAAAGCAATCTATTTTCATTATCATTCCCTTGTAGTTGAAAACTAATTTTAAGACCATACAGAACTTTATCATAATCACAAAATCCAAATATACCTTTAAGAGGAACTGCCACAGTAAAACTATTTTCTGCTTTTGTATCATCATTATACATTCCTTTCCTTTGAATATATCCAGGGTCTGTGTTTGTTCCCGTTGACATATCAGGAATAAAACCTTCGACAGACCCCTTTCCCATTCTATCACTGAATGTATAGAGTGTAAATTTCATCATTTCAGATACAGCAGAGACATAATCAACCGCTTCAACTTCTTGTGTTCCAATATACAATCGCACACTATCAAACATTTTCCAGAAGAAATCATTTACAAGTGTAGCGTTTGTGTTATTCCCAGCCTTAGTGAATTTAAATTTACACAACAAGAAACTTTCGGAGAGATTCAAATAGGTTTGTTGATTATTTATTTCAAAACTTTTTGTACCATTTGTATTCCAGTCTGTTCCAGTTATTGCATTTACCTTGAAGTAATCTTCTTTTTTAGTGGAGTTTGAGATAATAATAGTATCATCCAAATCATAGATACTATCAATTGCTTCCATACTTGTATTTATTTAGGAAAAAGATGTTAAAACTTTTGAAACCCTGATCCAAGTATTTGAATTATTTTCTGTCGTCCTTGGGCGGACAACTGAGTTTTACCTTTCTTAATTTCTTTTATTGCTTGTAATTTATGAGATTCCTTCTGAGCATCTTTTATACTCTTTACAGCACCTGCTACATTTCCCACAGCAGAAGCAGTTGAACCAATTAGGTCTTTATGTTTCAGAATAGTTGAACCAATACCCATGAGAGTATCAATTATCCCATCTCCTCTAAATTGATGTCCGACACCCCTTTGTCTCTTAGGTTTATAGTATCCTCTACCAAGATACATACCTTCACCCTTGTAGTACGGGGAAAGGAACATCCCATCCCCTGTAATTATTTTATATTTTCCCAACTCGTGTTTCCTCACAATAACCATCATATTTATTTATTGAAAAACTTCACGTAGGTGAATTCTGATGGATATAACTTCTCCATTAAAAGAAATCACACGATTATCTTGGTCGGTTATCCTAAAATTTACTCTGTGTATGGTTTTTCCTGACACAGGTAGATAAACCAAATTTTTAGGTTCCATATTGAATTTATAACCAATTGGGGTTGAGTATGCGCTGAATGAAAATATTGTATTTGTTTTTTTCCATCATTATAAGCACCATCAATCAAATCACAGTGAATTAACACCGAATTTATTCCTGAGGATATTTGAATGACATTATCACTGTAAAACGTCCCATTAGTTTCAATCTTTTTGAGGAGAAACCTAATAACTCTCTAAATGAATTATCAATTGTGAAATCAACCTTGTAGTTATTTTTAACTTTAATCGTTGATTTTGAAGTATGTTTTTGAATGTTTATAACAATATTTTTTGGTTCATCACCCTGTTCTTTCATAAGACGAGCAATTTCGGAAGATATTTGAGAAATCTCGTATGCTCCGGTGAGACTGTTATCGTTTTGTATCCACTTCCCGGATTATAACTAAACTTGTCATTTTTCTCGGTTATATTAAATAAGGTATTATAAGTTTCCATGGACAATAAAGATGCCTCATATTCTTTTGTTGTGTCAAGTTGTAGTGGGTATGGGAATGAAGATGTGTGGTCGCTTGTTGTGAAATTAAAACTCAGGATTGTGCTTCTCATCTTATTTAATATGAGATAAAATGTCTTTATATTGAGATTTATTAATTATTTTCATGTTCATCAACTGGTCTAAAATGGCTGATGCTTCATTAAAACAATTGTTATTTCCAGCCTTCTTACTGCCTAACAACAATAACAGTCTATTAACTAATTACGATGGGTCATTTGGAAGAAAACTAATACCTGAACCAAGGATACTTAAAGCCTGAATAATGTGTTTCTCTTTCTCATTCTTCCTACTTTTACCAGAAAGAATAACCTTATAATTTAGAGTGTTCAGCAAATCAATATATACTCTATCATCATTATTTTCCATATCCAATGGTTTATCAATATACTTTGATTCATCCCTCACAGTTGAACCTTGTCTTCCATCTTTTGTGAGAAGAAACATTAATCTCGGAGTTAGTTTAACAGGGGGTTGAGCAGAACTTAAGAACCTTAATTCATCATTAAATATCAATACCTTTTCTTGAACAAGATGAAATATTGCTGGTTGTTCTGTTGGAATGAGTCCTGCTTTGGTTTTTGAATCCGCTGAATATTCATTGTTTTGAATAGCATTCACAATATAATCAGGGGGTTGATTAATCTCTTCCAGTTGTTGAAATAAACCTTCATCATCATATTCTAATTCTCCTAAATGCTCTAATTCTTCCTCCGTCATTTGACTGAAATCTTTCAACATTTGAAGCTTTCTGGGAGTATATTCTACTGTGGGAACTGTGGAAACATCTTTCATTTTTTCTTGGGAAGTTTTTAAAAGTGGTTTAAAAAATTTCTCTTGTTTTCCTTCAAATGCTTCTTCGCCCGTTAGTTTCTGTCTGCGTTTCTTCTTTATGTCTTCCTGTTGTTTTACAACTTTTGAAACCAACTCTTGATGTTCCTTAAATCTTCTTGCTCTTTCTTTTGTATCCATTTATTTATTGTAAAATATCATTTAATGAATTGTAAAGATTAACAGGGAAATTTTCCTTTTCTTCATCATTCAAGTAGATGTGTTCAAATAAATCCTTTTCTTTAAATATTTCATCAAATTCTTTATTAACATTAATGCGAGTTGTAATTTCTTCTTCACTAATACTTGCATCTCTGCTTTTCATACGTTTGCGTTGAGTTTCTTCATCAACATCAAAACCGAATGATAAAATCTTCACTCCGCTCAGATATTTAATAATTTGTCTCATTCCTTCTGGATTAGTTTCTAATATCCCAACACCACCAGATTTTAGTTTCCTTAACTCACTCTTACAATGTGAATATTTTGTTGTACCAAGAGAAACCTCCTCAAATATTTGTCCTTCATTCCTCAATCGCATATGTTCCTCCACTGAAATATAGTGATAATCTTCACCTTTTATTTCTCCAGGTCTTATTGCTCTAGTTGTTGTTGATACAATGCGTATCACGGGGTGTTTTTTAAGTAAATTTACAATATTCTCATTTGTACTACACAAGAACCTTGATTTATGAAAGTTTTTTCCAGAAGCAGATTTACCCACAAGATTTATAATAATAGTTGTCATTTATATATGTAATTGTTTATAAAACAAAAAATATATCCCTTAATATCTCATCTTGTTTCACAACAATATATTTATATTTTTCAGTCGTGTGCTTCATGTAATCCTCAAATTTCTTTTACTACATAATGTAGAACAATTATCTCTCCAAAAATTATTGATATCTATTGAATTTAACTTGAATAAAATAAAAGTATTAGCATTGTTTCTGATGGAAATCCACGAGGAAGTGAAAGTACGATTGACTAAGATAAATACAATTGCAAGAAGAATGTCTCCCTCTTGTGTAGTAGCTGTCCATTACCGTTTGGTTTCTCTCATTAACACAATCATCAAAGATAACGAGGTTCTTTTTTGATTTATCCAAATCTTGGGGAGACGGTATATCATCCGTATTATCACTAAGAATACAAGTTATAGGATTTGATTTCTTTTTACATCTCTGTGTATCACAAAATAGTTGAATTATATCTTCAATGTTATAATCATTTAGGTTTTTTTGACGTTTAAATAAACCGATTATATCTTCTTTTTGAAGACCAGCATTAAAACCTTGTGAGAGTAGTTGATACTCTGGTTGAAAACTCGACTTTGTGAAAATTATTAAATTATCATAATCTAAAAAGTTGGGAGTGAGGAGCATTTTTAAAAGTAAGCAGGTTTTTCCACATCCACTTGAACCAACTATGAGACATCTTAATGAATTTGGGAGATTTTTATGGTTGTTAAATTTTATCTTATTTTCCCAAATAGGTAAAAAATCATTCATTTATATATTTGAAAAACAGGTTATTTAATTTATTATTGGCTTTTTTAGAAACTCTATATTTTATCCTAAGTTCAGGTTTAATTTCAAGATAATCCATTATTTTATTTATACAATATCTTGTGTTGATATTTCCCTGAAAATTACATCCATGAATAATATACAACAACAATCCTTTGAACATTTCTCTTATACGTTCAGTTTCTTCCCTTGTAAGGAAAGGTGTGTTATCACCCTCATACTTTACATTCATTTCTCTAATCAATCTTGTAAAGTAATTCATTTTTGGTGTAAATCTAAAATAATTATTTTCCTTTTTATATTTTTTATTATCATTAATTAGAAGATAATCACAGAATATACATTGTTTATAGGCTTTTTGACTCTGTGTTTAATCCCCGTCTTTCACACGCAGGACAATTCTCAAATTTGTCATATGGAGAATCAGGAAAGTCTAGCATATTTATAAAGTAAAACTTTACTTAAACTGAAATTCATCTATACTTTCAGTTGTATATTACCATCGATATCGATATACTTTTTTTTCATTATCAGATTCAACGACAACATTTTTTATATTAAAGGTAATTTTAAAATTATCGTTAACTACTATTGAACGAAATGTCATTTCACCTGATATATTAACATCCTTTATTTCATCAGGATTTACATCTTTAGGGTTGTTGAAAAAAATACAAATTTCTCCTTGCATATTACAGATGGTCTTATCTTTTCTTTCTAAAGCTTCATCCATAAGGTTTTTGTTCTTTGATACTTTTTCTTGTTTCATTGCTTTTTCTAGTTTTGAATATATTACTAGAAGGAGAGGAGAAACTTTTGTTAGAGATACTTTAATTGATGTTCTACCAGGTATACTAAAAGCCCTTCCACTGAAGGAAATTGAAGAACTCATATTATTTACCATAATAGTTTTTATCCAATAGTTGTTATATTTATCTTTGTTCAATTTTACATCCTTGACATATTTCTCAGTATCTTTAACAGATGAAGAGATTGATTGAAACTTGTCTTTTGTGTCTTGAAACATTGTATTTATTAAGTGAAAAAGTTGGAGGATAAAATGTTTTTAAGCACAGATTCACCTATAAATTAAACGAAATTTTCATCAAGAAAATTTTAGTTTAAGCAAAGTTTTATTCTATAAATATGGTGAATACAACGTACTGCGATGTTTGTAATCACGAATATAAACATTATAGAAAACACCTCCGAACCAACAAACACACATTTAATCTATTTCATCAAATATCTCCTCTTGAGTTGGAAAGAAAACATTGTGATATCTGTTCAAAGGATGTTTTGAAGAGTAGTTATAATAAACATCTTCAATCACAAAAACACAAGAAAAATGAGTTTCAAGTAAAGGGAGACTATTATATTGAAAACACTGATGGGGCATTTAAAGGGCATATAAAAATAAGGATTTTTCAATTTGGAGAACCCGGTCCATCATCAATTGCTGAATCAATTGAAATAGTGAAACCCGATGTTGAAAAATTTATTAAAAAGACATTAAAAGAAATGAAAACTTTAAAGTTTTATATGGGAGTGAAAATGAATATGAAAAGACAAGATGAAGAACATACTCCTTATATGAGAACAGGTCTTCATTTTATAACATCATTTCAAGATTTTTTGAATAGTGGGGTTTATGAAGAACTATCAAGACAAGAGGAGAATGTTGTTAATACAGTGGTAGGAAGTGGATTCAATATTAAAAAAATCATCTTTTTAGATATACACATTCTAAAATCAAACCCTCTTAAAGCTTCTTCTTACATTGAATTACCAAAAGAAATAAAACTAAAGAAGGCAGTTGTTAATATTAAGAACAATGATAATAAATGTTTTCTCTGGTCTGTTCTTGCTCACTTTCATCCACCAAAATGTAATTCAGAAAGAGTAAAACAATATATGAAATATGAGAATACCTTGGACATTAAAGATTTTAAATTCCCAATGCCACTAACAGATATTCCTAAATTTGAGAAAAAGAATAATCTTTCTATTAATGTATATGGATTAACGGATACAAACAAAGTTCAAATATTAAAAATTTCAAACAACTATAAAAATGAAGAAACACACATTGACCTTTTATATTTTAGTGTTGGAAAGAATTCACATTGCACATACATCAATAATTTATCAAGATTAATCTCTTCTCAGGTATTCAGAACAGCAAACAAAATATATCCTTGTAAGCGATGTCTTAATTCATTTCATACAAAAGAACGATTAGAACAACATTCAAAATATTGTAGTAATCATAAATCAGCTGTAATTACAATGCCTAAACCTGGTGAAAAGATTTATTTTGAAGATTATAATAAATCTATCATGCACCCATTTGTGATATACGCTGATTATGAATGTATCCTTAAAAAGATAAATACTGCTTCTCCTAATCCAAAAGAACCATATACAAATAAATATCAAAAACATATTCCTTGTGGTTTCTGTTATTATATCAAATCATCTGTTGGAGAAAAGTATAACAAACTTGAACATTATCGTGGAAAAAATGCTTCACAAGAGTTTGTAAAACGATTAGAAAAGGATTGTATAAGACTCACTAAATTAATGAAAGAAACAAATGAACCGATGAAATTAACCAAAGAAGAAAAATTAGAATTTAAAATGAACAATATCTGTCATATTTGTGAGGGGGAAATTAAGGAGTCTAAAGTTAGAGACCATTGTCATCTTACTGGTAAATATAGAGGTCCCGCTCATTCCTGTTGTAATCTTAATTATAAATTACCTTCTTTTATTCCAGTCTTTCTTCACAACAGCGCCAACTATGATACACATCTATTTATAAATGAACTTTCAAAAACACCAGGGAATATTTCTGCCATAACAAACACAAGTCAAAAGTATATTTCATTTTCAAAAATGATATTCACAAAACCTTTAACTCGTATTAGGTTTCTAGATTCTTACAAGTTTATGGGAACACCACTAGCCTACCTCGCATCAAATCTAAGTTCCACGGACTCTTTTCCAAATCTTAATTCATTCTTTCCAAAAGAGGAAATTCTCACTAAAGAGGAAATTCAGATTAAAGAGAGAATTCAAAGTAAAGAGGAAACTCTAATTAATGAAGAAATTCTAACTGAAGATGAAATTCTAATTATAAAGAAAATTCAAACTAAAGAGGAAATTCAGATTAAAGATGAAATTCTGATTAAAGAAGGAATTCTTACGAGAGAGGAAATTCAAACAAGGAATGAAATTCAAAGTAAAGAGAAAATTCTTACAAGTAAGGGAATTTATCCTTATGATTATATGGATTCATTTATGAGATTTAAAGAAACACAACTTCCTTCAAAAGAAAGTTTCTATAATAACCTTTATGAAGAAGAGATAAGTGATAAGGAATATAAACATGCACAAGAAATATGGAAAATATTTAAGATAAAGAACCTTGGAGAATATCATGATTTATATCTAAAAACAGATGTTTTATTGTTAGCTGATGTGTTTGAGGCTTTTAGAACACTCTGTCATAATAAAAATTGTTATGGATTAGACCCTGCCCACTATTTCACAACTCCTGGTTTAGCTTGGAGTGCAATGTTGAAAATGACAAAACAAGATATAGATTTAATCAGTGATGTAGATATGCTTTTGATGATTGAGAAGTCCAAGAGAGGTGGAATATCACAAGTATGTTCAAAAAGATATGCGAAAGCAAATAATAAATATCTCCCAAATTATGATAGTGAAAAAGATAGTAATTATTTGATGTATTTTGATGCTTATAATTTGTATGGATGGGCAATGTCTCAATCTCTACCTTATGGTAAATTAAAGTGGGTGGAAGAAAAGGATTATGAAAAGGCTTTGATGAATATTGTTATTTCTTCTCAAGAGGAATTGAATGACGAAGAAGAAGGTTATTATTTTGAAGTTGATTTGAGGTACCCGAGTGTTCTTCATAATAAGCATAAAGACCTTCCTTTTGCATGTGAGAAAGAAACCCCAAAGAAAGAATGGTTCAGTGATTATCATAAAAGTTTTAATATTAAAGGCAAATCAACAGAAAAGTTATTAACAACATTCTATGATAAAGAGGGATATGTTTTACATCAGAGAAGCTTAAAACAGTTTTTGAGAGAAGGATTGAGAGTAGCTAAAATTCATAGAGTTTTAAAATTTAAACAAAGTCCTTGGGTGAAAAGTATATTCAATTCAATACAGATATGAGAGCAAATACAAAAGTAAAATTTGAAGGGGACTTTTATAAATTAATGAATAATGCTGTATTTGGAAAGACTATGGAAAATGTTAGAAACAGGCAAAACATTAGATTCGCAACATCTTGGAAAGAAGCTTCGAGATTGATAAATAAACCAAGTTTTGAGAGAGAAGAGGTTTTTTCAGAGAACTTTTCTGCAATTCATATGAAAAAGGAAAGTATTGTAATGGATAAACCAATTTATATTGGAACAGCAGTTCTTGATTTATCAAAGATATTGATGTATGATTATTTGTATAATGACTTAAAGAAAGAGTATGGTGAAAATGTTTCATTGTTGTATATGGATACTGATAGTTTTATCCTAGATATAAAAACTGATGATGTTTATGAAGATATGAAGAAAAAATATTGGAGTATATGATACAAGTAATTTCAGCAAGAAGAGTGAGTTATTTTCCAAAAAGAATGAAAAGGTTATTGGTAAGTTTAAGGATGAGTTGGGTGGAAAAGTAATGAGTGAGTTTATTGGATTGAGAGCAAAGGCATATGCTTATAAGTATGGTGAACAGATTGATAAGAGGTTAAAGGGAATAAAGAAATATGTAATAAAGAAATCAATAACTTTTAGAAATTATTATAATTGTTTGATGAATAAGAAAGAAGAATATAGGAAAATGAATACAATAAGAAGTTATAAACATAACATAGATAGTGAAGAAGTAAATAAAAAGGCATTAGGAGCCTTTGATGATAAGAGATTTATTTTAGATAATGGAATAGATTGTGTTCCATATGGATATTGTATGATAGAGTGTATAAAATAGATTATGTTTTAACGATGGAAGATGGGTTAGGGTTTTTAAGGGCTACCGCTTTTTCACAATATATAAATGGTTAAACCAAGTATTAATCAAACTAAAGAGTGGAGAAAATCTCAGTCTTGGTATATAAATGGAAAACATAATGAATGTGAAAAATATCAAATAAGTCTTATTGAAAAATAACTAAAACAAAGGTAAATAAAACAAATAAGCTTAATTAATTTAAAAACTAGTAAGTTAGAGGATGTAAAGAAAAAAATGAATATCATTGAATGGACTGAAAACTTTGATGGTTATCAATTGAACAATGAAAAAACAATTTACTATAATCTCAAAATGATATGTGGCTCAGGAGGTGGCCAGATGAGAGCATTAAGAGAAGTTTATCATTTCGTAATGGCACAAAAGGGGTATCTTCAAAAATATAAAGATTCAAATGTTTTGTTTGTCAATATTTTAGATGGGGATTATTGTGCAAAGAAAATTAAACTATTGAAGGAATTTGAGAATGAACAAATCTTTATAGGTTCAATGAGTGAG